>NW_016810869.1:1266253-1294770 GCF_001698545.2 Rhinopithecus bieti | reverse complement strand
TTTTTGAGACGGAGTCTTGCTCCTTGCCCTGGCTGGAGTGTAGTGGTGTGGTCTCGGCTCACTGCAACACTGCAACCTCCACCTCCCAGGTCCAAGCGATTCTCCTGACTCAGTCTCCCGAGTAACTGGAATTACAGGCGCATGCCACCACACCCAGCTAATTTTGTATTTTTAGTAGAGATGGGGTTCCACCATGTTAGGCAGGCTGGTCTCAAACTCCTCACCTCAGGTGATCCACCCTTCTCACCCTCCCAAAGTGGCGTAAGCCACTGCGCCCAGGAAGCCACTTCTGCTATATAGGAAACTTTTGGTGAATGCTTTTATTATATTAATAATTATTACAGCATTATAAGTCTGAAACCAAAGGTGCCCAGTAGGTGAAATGGCAAAAACTCTATACATATTGATGCCTGTCTGCAATCATTACTCTTATTTTGCACTATCATTTACTTCATTCAGGTTTGCAGGAAATCATACTAATGACAAAGAAGGTTAAATGTATTTGGTAACAGATTCAGTAAGCCAAATAAAATAAGTATGATGTGATGATTACTGGTGCTTTCCTTTATTCTTTTATGGTGAATAATTACTACACTTTTAAACTAAAAAAAAATACAAATGAATTGTATGCCATTTTCATCTTTTTTACCCATGAACATAGATTAACTTCAGTTTAGTCTGTGTGTTCATTCTTGCTGTAATAAACATCCTTTATGGGTCAACTAAGTAGATTTTTCTCTTCTGTTAATGTATCAGTTAACCTTCAAAAATGGATATTTTATTTTCTTCTCAGGAAATAAATCAGCCCCAGTGTGGCTCCATAACACTGGCCAAAATAGGAGGTGATAAGGAGGAAATGTGGAAAGAGCTATTTGCAAATTTGTGTTATTTATATTTATTGAGAATATACAATATATTATGATATATATTCTAGTGAACTAGAGCCAAAATTAGTCAGCAACACCATAGTCATTCTTCTAAAGTGTCTCAGCTACCTAAATAAAAGCCACTCTGTACAGGTTTATATTACCCCAGAGTAGAAACAAGCACATTTTCCTTAAGGACACAGCAGCAGGGATTTATGCTCCATTAAGCTCTGTATGATGAACTGATGTTGTGGAGATTTATTTGCTTTTCCTATCTTCAGAATTTAGCTCTATTCAGTTGCACCCTTATATGTAAGTTCACTTATAATGGATTCACAAATGCATATGGTCAGAGATATTTCTAGGCAATCAATCAATCTTTCTTTACTTCTATTAATAATTAATAAGCTTTATAGGCACTATGGGAAAGAAACTATGAAACAAAATAAGTACTCTAAGAATGCATTGTAGCACAAACATCAGATTAAAATGAAAATGTGTCTGAAGGCCATACATGATAATCATCTCTTCAAAAAATAGTTATCTAAGTCTTACCATGTGTCCTAGACACTGGAGATGAAACGTGTACCCACTGGAAAAAGACTCTTCTCTTTCGGAGCCTATAGCCGAGGAGGTGGGGTCAAGATATGAATCCAATAACTGCATAAATCATAATTATTATAAATACTCTAAATTCTGGAAAAGATATATACAGTAAGGACATAAAAAGGAGGACTTACTCTGGCCTGGGGAAGGCATCCACCCTGCAGTGACATCTGAGCTGATGTGTTAAAGCTAAGTAGGCACTTATTGAGTAAGCGGACTGGAGGTAGGGGAACATTTTCAGGCAGAGAGAGAGTAGATCATTTTCAATGCCTGTTAGCAATAGGAAAATGAAAAAGGGCTGCCACGGCTGCCACTGAGAGAGCAAGGAGTTAGGTGGAGAGGGTGAGTTGGGCA
The DNA here is from genome assembly GCF_001698545.2 of Rhinopithecus bieti. Lineage (NCBI taxonomy): Eukaryota > Metazoa > Chordata > Mammalia > Primates > Cercopithecidae > Rhinopithecus > Rhinopithecus bieti. The sequence goes on along the minus strand of NW_016810869.1, from coordinate 1,292,944 downwards.
CGGAGTGTGGAGACCTAAGTGCGTGTCAGCTTGACTTTCTATTTTGGATTATGCTCCTCTCCTTGAACAGTGAGAAGCCATGGAAAGGTATTTGGTGGCTGATCATCCTGATCTGATTCCCATTCTTATTAAAAAGCTCTTCCTTCCCTCTGTTTAGCAAGGGAAGAGGAGGGGATCATGAGTCCAGGTAAGTAAGATAGAATAATGGTTTAGAAAAGGGTGCTGATGGGAGAGTTACAGAGAAGGGGAAAGATTATATTATTAGGAGATAATATTGTTATGCACAGAATGCTCATGTGCTATCCACACACTCTCACCCCCAGATTCACATGCGGAGAATTTAACAGCCAATTTGATGATATTTGGAAATAGGACGTTTTGGAGGTAATTAGTTTGAGATGAGGTTATGACTGTGGTGTTCCCATGATGATAACAGTGATGTTCCCATGATGATAATAGTTCCCACATAGAAAGAGGAAGAGACACTAAACCTACCCCTCCCTGCGATGTGAGAACACCGAGAGAAGACAGCTCTCAACAAGCCAGGGAGAGAGCCCTCACCAGGAACCAAATCCACCAGCATCTTCATCTTAGACTTCCCATTCTCTAGAACTGTGAGAATCAATGTTGGTGGTTTAATTCACCTACTCTGTGGTATTTTGTTATAGTAGTTCACACCTACTTAGACAATATCCATAAAAGAGGTGAACTGAATAGAAGAGTAGGCAGTGAGTTTCAAAGTGTGATTTTTAGATAACTTGCTTGAGCTTTCGCATAAGGCATAAAACAGGGAGCCATGGAACAGCCTATATTTGGGTTGGTGGGTGAAGATAATTACACCTTTACATGTGTTCAAGAGGAAGGTAAGCTGCTTTTGAGATGTTAAGTAGTGATATCATTGAAGCAGCAAGATTGATAGCTCTGGAAATCTGAGAAGTCATCTAGGTGACATGTTACTCTTTGGGAGTCATTGATTCCAGGTAATAATTAAAGGCATGTGTGAAAGTGCTCAGGAAGACAGCATAGATGAAGAAAAAATAGAGACGCAAATCATTTAGCTATTAACAACAACAACAACAACAACAACAACAACAAACATTTAACAGCTTTGTAAAAGCAAAGTCAATGGAAACAAACCAGTCTCAGAGGATGGGGCTAAGGAAGAAAGGTGTGTTTCATTCACATCACATGAAGTTTCCTTAAAGAAGATAAATGAATACATCAGGGACTCAGGCTCTGGGAGTTTAAGGGAATTAAAATTGAAGAGCATCCATGGATTTAGTGGCAGAGAGAAGATGTTTCCATGAAACAGAATCATTTTATTGGAGCAATGAGGCCAGATATCAAGCTGGAGTGGGGAATCTTGTCAAATTTAGAGAATAAAATCAAACCATTTTCTGACCAAAACTTAGATGAGTGATCATCTACTAGTTTGTCTATTTCAAGCTTCCCTTCTACCCCATGAATGTTATTCCACTTGCAAGTGAAGAAGAAGAGTTTATTTATTATTTTTCTGCTAATGACCTATTTTATCTTACAAATTCATAGGCAACTGATGCTACAGGAAAGATAATGTGTGCATAGAAGAATGATGAAAAACTGCATAAAGGCAGAAAGATTTGAGCTTGGCCTGAAGAGTAAGTGACATCAAATGAAATGCAGGAGGAAAGAAGGGAAGCTAAAAGTGCTCCATGTCAGGAGTCCCCATAGGAGTGGGTAGGGCTTTCTAACAGGGAGAAGTCACTGGCCCATGAGGACAACTCAAAGCAAAGATAGGACACTGAGGTTGAGGAAGCAGTGGGGTCTGGATGATTCTGAAGGGTCCTGAATGCCAGTCAGAGGAGTTAGCCATTTCTTAGGGACTGTGAGGAGCCTTTGAAGCATTTGGTCAGGAAAGTGGCAGAAAGAATATGGGTATTTTAAAGAAAATCAATCCCTTCTACCCATCACTGTGGAGAGAAAGAAGGAATCAAGAAAAATATAGAAAAGAGGTACCGATTTTTTAAAAGCAAAAATTGATATATTGAGTGTGTACACTAGATACTTTTATATTTTATACTAAAAAAGAATCAGGCTCCCATATTAGTCACGATTATAAGAACATCTACAAACATGAATAATTTAAGTGAGAGGATAAGATTAATAAATGTAATGCTTTTCATACTCTTTTTTCTCATATATGTTTTCTCTAAAAGAAAACACAAATAAAGCATATCTGTTGATGTAATGGTTACCCTTGTGTTTTTTAGAAGGAATTGGTATGTAGGGGTAAAAGAGGAAAGTGAAGAACATATTAAATTTGCAGCAAGAAAGAGTTAGAAACTTTGATCGCAAATGCTGAGTTCCCAAGGTTGTAAATTTTCAGTTCATTTTGACTTTTCCCAGACTCTTTGGTCAAAACAAACAAACAAGTAACAAACTAAACAGTTTTTCTATCACCGTTGCAAACCTGATATGAAATCAGAGAATGGGTATGTATTCATTGCAGTTCAAGTAGATATCACGAGTTTAGGTGTACGTGCGTGTAAGAATAGAAAGTGGTTCTTCAGAGATGTGTGTACTTAGACATGATTCTATAAAAAAAAAAAAATAAAAGCGAGTGATGTTGAGCTAAGATGGAGGGGAGACCTCCAAATCCCAGAAGTCTGAAACTCTAGAGAAGCATCTGAAGTAACATATTAAAATGTTCTCTTCTCGATACACGATAAATATGCCACCATTGAGAACTCTTCTGTTCCTCAATTAGGCTAAGAGTGCTCACATTTATGGGATGAGGAAGGAATTGACACTATTACAGGTATGAGAAATAAAGCAAAACTACCTTCATATGCAATGGAATAAGTAAGCTGAAAAATAATATGGAAACGATGTGATTCTTTCAGCTTCTATCAAATATAATTCTCCAAAAAAATGAGACCACTGCAATCATAGAGCAGATAGTGTGCTTGTATTGAGGTTATTTAGCTCAAAAAGGAAACTAAAATAGCGTAGGCATCTATTTTGTTTCCTTTTTGAGATGCAAAATAAGATGGAGTGACATAGTCAATGGGGGAAATGGTGTCCTAGGATACATGTGTGTTGTTTGATACAAAATTTAATAGTGTCCTATATACAGTAGGCTAAAAGTAGCATAACCTTTACTATCTTTTACTGCTGAAGGAAAGAAAACCATCCTATTGTATGCATTTACAGTAACGTAAATCTCTGGGCCTAAATCAACTGTACAAAGTTATATACTCTCCCCAGAGTTATGAGACACCCTCTATACTCCCAGTAAAAGAAAAAAAAAAAAAAATGCAATTAGCATGACATTATTAGGTCAGGTAGTCAATTGTTTGCTTATTTTTATGTTTGGACCTATCTGTCTATATACACACATAAGTATGTGGATATATAAATGCATATACACTAGTAAATTGTATACATATTTATATTGCACATATATGTGTATATACACTCTTTTTACATAAATGTTTGTGTGAGTGTATATGTATATATCCACACACTACTAAATTTTTGGCTTTTAGTGAATGTGATCATTGGTTGTAAAAGTACTGAGAAATACGAATTTCTAGTAAGATAAAAGAATCAAATAATCAAAGCAATTTGAATGTTATGCATTTTGAGCACCTAGCAATACTGGCTTCTTTAGGGCCCAGGAATCAATCACTATTCGCCAAAGGAAACAAAATGAAATAAGTCAATAGTTTCATAAGAGCTGGAGACAATGCTTCTAGAAAGAAACGCACAAATACAAAAAAAATTTCTGCCAAAAATTTGTCATATAATAGTAGAAGGAAGGTGGTAACTTAACATTTTTTTGTGGTGATACTATCAAAATAGTCTTTTTCCAGCTATTAACCTTAATTACTTTACTGCCTCCCCGAGGGAAAGAATTCACCTTACTAAATGTCCTATGTGATAGAGTTCCATAAGGAAAGAATTATTTGTGCTTAACACCCTCTTAGAAAATAAGCAGTGTGAGGGAGTTCTGATGTTGCACTAAAACATACTGATTTCTTTTAAGAAATATATGAAAAATTGCATTTTTTTTTTTGCCTGAATCTGTCTTTGATTTCTTAGTCTAAACTTTAGAGAGTCTTCTATTAATTTGCTTTTGAAAGACAGTGCTGTCTTCTACTCCTCCTTCCCAGTTCATTTCTCAGTTGTCTTTCCTTTCTTCAAGTTCTTCCCTCATTAGCAATTTACATTCTTTCTTCTGTTGGCAAAGCTTGATACCTCAGTCTGCTTTGCTTTTATATTTCACCCTTGAACAAGGTGGGGGTTGAGGCGCCAACCCCTGCACAGTCAAAGATCCTAATATAACTTTTGACTTTCCAAAACTTAAGTACCAACAGCCTACTGTTGACTGGAAACCTTCCTGATAATTTAACCAGTAAATTAACACATTTTTGAATGCTATATATTTCTATACTGTATTTGTACAATAAAGTAAGCTATTGAAAGAAAATGTTAATGAGAAAATCACAAGAAAATTCATTTACAGTATTGTAGTGGATTTATAACATACATTTATATCATTGTTTGTTTACAAGGTAAATCATCCATCTGAAATGGCAGGCAACATAGAGAGATGGATAGGTGTTTTTTTTTTCTCTTTTAATTTATTTTATGTTTTGTTTTCTAATTTTCTATTTGTATATATGTTTATTAAAGAAGGCAACACTTACAAATGCCTGGTCCAAAAAGCAGATCATAGTTAGGATTCAATAAACAGGTATTTTCTAATTAATCTATCAACAGAACATATTTTAGACTCTAAAATTACTCCTTCCCTTATTTTAAAGTTCTGTACTAATACTCAGATGTATTCATGTCAAATCTTTAAGTGGCTCCAGTCATTATTGAAGGATTCTAGACTTCCCTCTTTGTCTCACACCTCAAAGTAGCTTTCTAACCAATCTTTCTGCTTTCACCTTGTCCCCTTCCACTGTCTAATCTTAACACAGAAGCCAAAGGGATCCTTTTACCAGAAATCAGATTCTATCCTTCCTCAGCTTAAAACTATCAAGAGCCACACGTCCTTTATGCCAGCCCATAGAGAACTGCAAGATCAGGCCTCTAGTTACTTCTCTGACCTCCTGTCTTAATAGTTTCCTCAAAAGCTCTATGCTCACCACTCAGTCTTTTCCCCTTAGGCACAACTGTAGCTATTCTTCTGCAAGAAAGCTTCCAATATCCACATAATATCCAAGATAATGCTCTCTTCTCATCCCAGTTCTTGCTTAATTCCCACCTTCTCCGTGAGACATCACTTGATCTTGATATTGAAGACTACAGCCTGTGGATCCACAGTCACACCAAAACCCAACTTCATCCTTCTCTTCCTTCTCCACATTTTTTAACCCGCACATCTCTATTGCTTTCAATATATTGTTTGCATTTCATTCTCTGTGTCTGTCAGCGCAGCATAAGATCTGTGACTTGTGAATGCAGCAATTGGGCCCCATATGTCATTGAGGTAGTCCAAGTCTCTGCAATAATGCCTGAAATTTAGTAGATACGCAATAGTGTTTTATTTTTAAAATTGGAATTTGACATTTCTTCTTATTTTTTTTCTGCTAAGTTCTAGCAATTATTCAAGTCTGTGAAGGGCATTTAATTTTTTGATCGTCTCACCCAACATATAAAATAAATGTAGTTACTTTGGTTAACTTGGATATTTATAAATAAGGCTTCAACAACATTTGCTGCTAAGATTCTGTTTTACACAGTTAAGGCCAATTAAAGAGCTGTGGAACATGACCGCATTAATCAAGATGTCACTGATTCCTTAAGCATTTTTACAAACATTCCATTAAAATGATGATACATTAAAACATTGATGCAATCTACATTTCTTTAAATTGTCCTCAAGTTATTTTGAAAAAATCTGTTAACTGCATGTTTGACCTCAACATATATCATGTCTAAAAATTAACTTCATTTTACTAGTTTCATGATAGCATATTTTTGTAAATGAGTTCAGTTTGAGAAAAGTGACTTCTAAAATTATTTTCTAAGAACTCAAAATTGTGGAATTTTAAAAGGAAAACATTTGATGTATAGTAAACAGAATCCATTTTCCATGTACTTTAACCATTGGGGGATCTTTTGTGTCAAATGTGATTCTGGGCTTTCTCACTTTCTCCTCCTACTCTCGATTTTTTCTTTCCCCTCCCCTTTTTTTTTTCTTTTCTGAGCAGTGAAGGTTTTAGAATTATATTTGCATGTTCTTTTAGAACCACGGTCCTGAAGGTTTAAACTACTTTTAGCAACTAGGGATGTCAGTTTCCTGCAATATATTCTAAAAGAGTAGCAAACACTCTACATTAAGAGTAAAACTGCCTGGTTTTGCATTTTTGTGTCCCTGCTTAATGGTCCTGAGATGTAGAAAGCATTGTTTCCAGTCTCTTAGGTACAACTTCATCTATATAAAGATAGCAAGTGGTATTCATTCCGTGTATCTCTCATGGGTCAACAAGAGCTAATGGATGCAGAGGCACAGTAATACACATCATATTAAGGCAAGAACCTATTGTGAACTCTTCAAAGGTAGAGCATTGCATTATTTATTGTCACATTTCCTCAGTAACTAGAAGAGTGTTTTGAAAGTTGATACTCTACAATCATGTGCTGAGCTAGATTGCATAACATAATGTGGTCAAAAATTCCATTTTTATTATTTAGCTCCTGATGCAGCATAACAAATTTGAATTATACCTCTATGACAGGTAAGTAGTAATACATCTTTATTGGGCAAATATCAATAAATCCCTGGGTAGCTGAAGGAGAGACATGAGATGTGGGAGATGAGTAAGGTAACCTCTGTCTTCAGGAACTCATCATTCTTTCTGAGCAATATTGCTTAGAAAACTGGGCAATATTATAATTTTCTAAAATATATGTCTCTTAATATTTTAGTATTTCAGGTGATCTTTCAGGCAAAGTGAATTTTATGTACTGATCAACACTTATGTACATCCTGTGCCACAAATATATTCTGTCAAATTATGTCAGCATCAGCCTTAATCTCTGACTTTAAATAGGGTAACTTTGAAAAATGAAGAACTTCCAACAGGACAACAATTTGACTGTTGCAAGTTAATCCACTTCAAGATAATGTGAACACACATTTATCTTAAAAAATGGATTAGCATTTTACTGATTGAATTTAATTGCACTCCATCATCAGACTTAATTATTTCATATATGAGAAATAATGCTTCAAAACTTATCATCCATAGGACTTTTGGAAAAATCCAGGGAACATAAAACATGCCACAACAATTTCTCTGAAAACGAATAAACGTAATTCATCATGACATCATGACATGTGCTAAGGTCGCGTTGTAATATTTTAAGTTCCATGGACATATTAATGCAGAAATCACATTTGTTCAGTAGTACGTTAATAGTGGCACCATGTCCTTCAACAAAAATGAACTGCAATAATTCTAGTAGATAATGGACAAAGAAATACTTACAATTAAATGCTATGAGAGGTGTATTTTATAGCTACTTTATTAAAATTCCATTTTGAAAAAATGGCAAGAGATCTCCAAAGCATGAAGTAAGTTGTGATATTGTGATATAATAATAAAGACATATTTAGTCATCATCCCTAGCTTCTGACACACTTTCCTTCTAAAATTCTCAGAATTTCACCTCTGAATGATAAAGGTGATAAGGGTATCTTTTATAATGTATAAGAAACCTCTTTCATGCACATCCCGGTTTATGCTAATGAGATGTCTGGTGGGTAAAAAACCTAGAGATAGCTTTAGTTTGAGGACTAGTTGCCAGAGGAACCAAACATATGACCAGAAGATTAGAACGTTTAGCCTCACCCAGACTGGAAACGGTTGAGTGGCTGGCGATTGAGTAAATCACTAATGGCTAGTGATTTAATCAACTGTGACTATGTAACAGAACCGCCATAGAAAACCCTAACTGAAAGGGTTCAGAGATATTCCAGGTTGGTGAATGCATCCATGTGCCAGGAGAGTGCTGCACCCCCACTACACAGACTCACAAGCGCCTGTGCTCAGAACCTAGTCAGGCCTGCTCTGTGTCCCTCTTCATCTGGCTCTTCATTTGTAGCACTCATGATATTATAATTCTTATTATATTTATAATAAATAGGTCAATGTAAATTAAATATTTCTTTCAGTTCTGTGAATGGTTATAGTAAACTATTGAGCTTGAGGAATAGGTTGTAGGAACTCCCAATCTGTAGCCAAGTGGACAGCTGAATACCAGTTATCTGAAGTTTGGAGCAGTTTTGTGGGCTAAGCCCATAACCTGTGGGATCTGTGCTAATTTTGAGTAGCTACTATCAGAATCAAATTAAATTGTGGAACATCCAGTTGATATTTGCAGAGGATTGGAGAATTGCTTGATGTGGAAAACCTACACATTTGATATCAGAAATATTGTAACTTGAAATAAACTATAAGGGTAGTAGGTATGGAATTTGTCTTTGTAGTAGAGGACCAGTTATACTATTTAATGTTTTACAGATATCAACTGATTTGATGGAAGAAATAACAGTCATTTCTACTTTGAATATGTGATGAAATTTCAATTCAATGTGAACAAACAAATGATGGTGATAATATAATAATAAAGAGAAGGGGATTGTTACATAGTATGGACATACAATTGGCTTTCTGCATTAGGGTTTTTCATATACAAATAAAAAAAGTTGAAGGAAGAGGCAGCACTGCAAAAGATCAACGATATTAAAGTGTCATATCTATGTTAATTATCTTCTCTTTTGTACTATATCTAGATAGTAGTCACTTCTATACTATAAAGGAAGAACAAGGCCTAATAAATTGTAAAATCAGTATTAATAGATCACTTTATGGTTCAATTTTTATCTTTCAGGAACATGTTACAGTAATAGCAGACACAACATTAGGAAACACTGTTTTTGAATCCTATAATATTTTCAGTACTATAACATTATTTTGTTAAAACCTGGTTAAAATCTTGCTGTCTTTAAAATTTCAAAGTTATAATTCATATCTTAGAGAAAATCCTATTTTGACTTTATTATATAATTTAGACATTAGATATCAACAAGTAAACCAATCATTTAATTTGAGCCATTCTAAATAATCAATAACAGAAACAGATGTTAATTCACTGGGAATAACATAGGAACAAGTAGGATTTGAAAACTGGACATGAATAGACAACAATTTTGGCCCAAGCTATGCAGTTACTGTCATTGCTGTCACTACCATCAATTCCTTTAGAATCACCCATTATCCGATCTACATTCCTACAAAAGGATGTTTATTAAATGACACAGATTAGACAAGACATTTAATCTCACTTTTTTTTTTTTTTTTTTTTTGAGACGGAGTCTTGCCCTGTCTCCCAGTCTGGAGCACAATGGCGCAATCTCGGCTCACTGCAACCTCCGCCTCCCAATTTCAAATGATTCTCCTGCCTCATCCTTCTGAGTAGCTGGGATTACAAGTGCCCAGCATCGCACCCAACTAATTTTTGTATTTTTAGTAGAGATGGGGTTTCACCATGTTGGCCAGGCTGGTCTCGAGTTCCTGACCTTGTGACCCACCAGCCTTGGTCTCCCAAAGTGCTGGGATTACTGGTGTGAGCCACCATGCTCAGCCCCATTTAACCTTACTTTTCTCATCTCTGAAGTTTAAGGGTAGAGGACAAAGTAAGCATAATATATATGCACACCCACAAGCATACACACACACACATCACTACAGGGGGATTGAGTACATAATAAAAATATCATTTCCAAGCAATGAGGGAAAGATGAGTCATTCAAAAAATAGTATTGTGATACTTGGTTAGTCATGTAGAAAAAAATAAAATTAGATTACTACCTCAACCACGATACGAAAATAAATTCTGGAAAGACCAAAAAGCTAGACACAAAAAAAAATGCACTTGAGGAAACAATAGAACAAACTTTTTGCCCCTTAAAGTCAGAAAAAAAATTCTAATTATGAACTGGATGTGACAAAGTAAAAGACTGATAAATCTGATTATATAAATTTCATAAATTCACATTAAAAACAACAACAAAACAAAGCCAAAATTAAAGACATAATGGAGAAGTACCTGTAACTTATATCAAAGTCAATTGTTAATTATCTTGAAAAGTATAAATCCTGCAAAAATGAGGAAAATTTCAAATCCCAGTATAAAAATGAGACAAGTATGTAAAGATTTTACCAATAATGAAACACAAAATCTTAAAAGGGGTATGCAACATCAGTCAAAAGTAGAAAAGTTCAAAATTAGCATATTTTACTTGATAAATCTAGTAAAGATTTAATTTTTAAAACTATGTCAATAATCAAGTATGAAGGAGAGAAAATTATGATAATTTCCCAGTTTTAATTTCTAATATACATAAATATCAACAATATAACCATATAACCAAAGGGCTAACTCGATTTTTTTTTTAAGTTTTAAGTATAAAGGATTCTAAATCGAAAACCTTTGAAAACTTCTGGCCTAGTGGGAGGTCTGTCACATGTCTCTTTGGTTTTAATAATGGAGAAAGTTAATACCAACATCAGATCACTTCTGAGAATGTGAAGGTGGAGTGGTTGGAAGATGGAAAGTATTGCTGAATTAACAGTTTCATGAATTGATTTTTCTCTCAGTCAGTTGTCAAAACGAATCTGTTTGCAAGGAGACTGAATGTTTTCATTTGAGCAATTAATCTAATCCCTCTAATATAAAATAAACTGCCAGTGATAATAATTTAACAGAGGAGTATAAACAAAACCATTTCTTGTTTTATACATGTTTCTGCTTTAGCTAGGTGAACTGAAGCAATATTAACATATTTATCCATCAGGTTGTGAAATGGTTAAATTAGCTTAAAATTACTACAAAATAGTGCTTTTGAAAAAAATGATCAAAATGTTCACAAATCGTAAATATAGGAGCATGAAACTTATTTCACCAAAAGAATTCTGTGGATATTACGAGAGATCAAGCCTGTCACATAAGCGTCAAATGCTATCATGCAGCTTAATATCATATCTTTGATCCTGTCAGATTTATATTTTTGACATGAAAATCAACCCAAACCTCCTTTCTCTATCTGCTGTTAACAAGATCTTTGTTGGCTTGTGACAGAAAAAATGTAAAATCACCGAGCTGCTATGTACTTGGGTGAATTTACTTTTAATCTTTTTTCTATACCTGGGAATTGTTTTTTCATCCCTGGACATTCGTTTAAACTCTCTGTGTTTAATTTTACTAGCCTTTGAGACATTTATTTTTCCATTATTCTCCTGGAGAACACATGAATAATTATTGAAGAATAAAATAATTGAACAAGAAAACTCATACATCTTCTTCTTGGTAGCATACTCAAGATGCTCCTGCATTTCGACCTATTTTTGGAGGAAGGGAAGGAAACTGACTTACCTGAAAACAAATTATATATTGGTTTAATAGCTCCTCTCCAATATCCTTTTTAAAAATTTAGATTCAATGGCATTTTTAATTTGAATTCTGTGACCATCCTCTAATGATAAAGTGACATCTCTGTACCATCTATTTCTATCTGGTCAGCCCTGTGGTTTATTTGAGCAATAAGGTACATTAAAAATGAGCTGTGTCTTTGAGTCCTGAGACATCATGTAAACCCTACTGCTGTCATGTTGTAAGGATGCCCAAGACACATGAAGCTCTTTAATTGACAGGCACATCTAAGCCCAGTTTTCAAACTATCTCAGCCCCAAACCTAGATATGTGAATGATGAAGCCTCCAGATGATTTCAGCAGCCAACCAATTAGATAACCCTGAATCTTTTACATTTTTTCCTTATAAGGCTCCAGAAAACATGAAACAGACACAAGTTATCCTCTCTGAGCCCTGTCTGACATCTTGATAAACAGGAACTTTTAAGCATAAAAATAAAAGTTGTTGCTTGATACCAGTAAGTATGGAGTAGTTTGTTACACATCGATAGACATCTAGAAGATATCATTTCCATTAACTATCTTTGTCATTTACCTATGGATCTAATTTGCTTTTCCTTTCTTAACTCACCTCCAATTTCACATGTGTAGCAGAAAAAAATGCAGACTTGGATTCTAGACTCTGGCACCTAATTAAAATATAAGAATACATCCTTATGGAGCAGTCATGGAGAAGCTGAAAAGTCTCTCCTCCTTATATTTCTTATCATCATATCTGTAACTCAGGACAAACAACTGAGCTAAATAATATATAAACAGACAATGCTGTTATTTGTAAAGCCCTAAACATTGTGCTCAAAGCCCTTTCAAAAATCTGTAGCCAAACTTAAAGGATTTCCTATTATATCAAAATGTACTCTTCTCAAAAAGATAGCTTGTGGAAGATTCATATTTAGGCTGCAGAAATTCTGACAACTGCCTAAAGCTGCTGTTCACCTCTTGCGGAAAAGTGGCTGCAGATCAAGCGCCACCCCATCCCCCGGTAGATGCAGCAACCACAGGAGCTGTACTGTGTGCGGAAAAGGCAAGAAGAGTGTGTGTCTTAGTGAAACTATGAGACAGTTGCTTTCTTGGAAGCATTGTCATAGCTAGTTTACATTTTATTGCATGGAATATAACTCATACAATGAGTAAAGCTACAAATATCATAGTTTTCAGCTATGAATGTATCATAAACACATTATGAAACAAAAAATATGTTCAGTTGAAAAGGGCAACAATTATAGGAGAGGTAAGCTTCGAGAGTCACGCTCCTTTGGCACAGAAATCCTGTGCCTAAATCAGCAATGCAGCATGTAGTCTGTCCTCTCCAATTCTACTCAGTGCCACTCTCTATTTTTTTAAGATATTCTTTTGCATTACTTTTATTTTTCTTTAGCTTTTTTAAAACAATAGGACTTTGGCCAGTTGCGGTGGCTCACGCCTATAATCCCAGCAATTTGCGAGGCTGAGGCGGGCGAATCACCTGAGGTCAGGAGATCAAGAACAGCCTGGTCAACATGGCAAAACCCCATCTCTGGGGTTTAGTTGGGAGTGGTGGCAGGTGCCTGTAATCCCAGCTACTCCGGAGGCTGAGGTGGGAGGATCACTTGAGCCTGGGAGACGGTGAATGCAGTGAGCCCAGATCACGCCACTGCACTCCAGCCTGGGCGACAGAGCAAGACTGTCTCAAAACAAACAAACAAATAAAACAATAGGACTTTAAATTTTGACGGATAGGGCATTAAGAATCATTTCATACAAGGTAAAAAGCCAGTGAATTCTATGAAGTAGAAAGGTCATGTGAGTGGTGGCACCTGGCTGAGTATAAGAACACAAAGAGCAGAGGTGACCAAGGAGAACTGGGGAGCCCAGGAAGCATCCAGGAGCGTGCAAATAGAACAACTCCTCAGATGGAATTCGGCTTCAACGTCCCGTGTCCTCTTCTCTATTGGACAAAGTGGCATTTAAAATACAATTGACCCCTGAACAAGGTGGGGGTTGGGGTACCTATGCTAAGTTATCAAATTTCCACATATAACTTTGCACTCCCCAGAAACTTAGCGACTGATAATCTACTGTGAACCAGCAGCATAAACAGTCAGAGAAGACCTATTTTATGTGTTATATGTAATATATACTATATTCTTGCAATAAAGCTAGGTAAAGAAAATATTAAGAGAATCATAAGGGAGAGAAGACACATGTACAGTACTGTCCTGCATTTATTGATATAGTAAGTTTACATCACCTGTTTACAAGATGTGTCTTCCTGAAGAGGCAGGCACCCACAGCTGCAGACCTCAAGCTACAGTACATATAAAGCAATTCATATAAGTTTTTCTTGTAATATGAGGGCTTTGTTTCTGGAAGTACTTCCAGGATCGTTAGTGGCACTCCATGTGGTCTTAGGGTATTATTCAAGGTTTATGGTATTGCAGTAAAAATGATTTAAAATATGCAAGAACGCAAGAGATCACTTTTTACTGTGATCCACAATTTATTGGTGAGACGAACTCATCACGTGGGGATGATTAGTATGACACTGCATTTTTTATTTTATTTATTTATTTATTTATTTATTTATTTATTTTGAGAGAGAGTCTCGCTCTGTCACCCAGGCTGGAGTGCAGTGGCCCGATCTCAGCTCACTGCAACCTCTGCCTCCAGGGTTCCAGCAATTCTCTGCCTCAGCCTCCTGAGCAGCCGGGATTACAGGTGCCTGCCCCCAAGCCTGGTTAATTTTTGTATGTTTAGTATAGACAAAGTTTCACCATCCTGGCCAGGCTGGTCTTGAACTCCTGACCTTGTGATCTACCCACTTCACCCTCCTATCACACTGTATTTTAAGTGCATACTCACAACAATTGAGCTCACTGAAATAAGTCACAGGAAGTGGCTGTGAAATTACTACAGTAGTATAGTATGTACTATCATTACTTTTATGCAGTTATGATTTAATTGTGTATCTTTACATTTGTTGATTCAACTGGGAATGGCACCACGTATGGTCTGTGTGTGCATAAGTTTTGATAAACTTTAACTTTTATAATAGATTTGTGTTTATTTTATAGTAACAAATAATAAAATGGAATAGTATCAACTTTTTTTTATTCATGACATATCAAGTTTAAAAATATTTTTAAGGCACTTCTAAGCTACGCGATTCATCTGCAAATGTTTTTCAAATTGGTGAAAACCTCTAAAAATTTATTCCATGTATTTATGGAAAAAAATTGCATATAAGTTGACCACACAGTTCAAACCTACGTTGTTTGATCCTTCAACAACATAGGATATTCACTGAAGTCTGAAGGAGCTTTAGAGGCTTAATAAATCACTGATTTTAATTTCACTGGTAATATACTTGAAATACTTTTAAAACTATAAAACAAATAAAATGTCAAGTATGTTTTACAACAACTTTCAACACATCAGCAACCATCAGTTCATTGTATTATCCAGTTAACCAACTTTTGTACAGACCTCAGGGCAAAGGTGTTTCTATCTGAATTTGCTAAGTCAGTTCTTAAAACAGGGACTACATGTATTTACCCATCTTTGGTAATCAAAATATTCTCAATTTTGTAAAAAGAAAGTGAAACAAAACAAAACAAGACTGAAGTCAATATAAGGCTAACATTTTGATTAGTAAATTCCAGTATTTAATTTTCATATCAATCAAAACAGCTTCATCTTTCTAACTAAATAATGCAATATATAACAAGTAATAAAATTGACTCTCAAGTATAATTTCATTGTTTTATTTTTCATTAGATAGTCTACCAGTGATTTGGCAAGCCATGAAGTTTTTTTCTGCTACCCTAATACAAATCAGTGTTTCAATTTCCAATTTTGTTTTTTTTCTGAAAAGCTATGCCTAGAAACTTCACAATTTCACGCCTAGAAATAAAACTTATCTATATATAGATATAAATATGTGTATATGTATAAATATATAACTTGTATTTTCAGGATAGAAAAGGTTTGCATAAGAGTATACCTCAATAAAGGAGACAAATAGTTAAACCATAGCCTAATCAAACACTGTCATTTTTAAAGAAAAAATAAGCATTAAAGAATTGCCACAGAACTGTTTTAGTCAGTTGCCTTACTATGGTCTTGACAGTGTCGAGAATTTTTACATTAAGTACCTCTTGTTTTATGACTTCTTTTGATTATATTTATAATAGTAATACTAGATAACGTTTATTGGGTGCTTACAATAAGGTCAATAACTTTGAAGGGTTTGAGATTTTATCTTGCTTGTATGCTATGCTAACCTGCTCATAAAGTGTTAGAAATGGTGGCACAAGACAGGAGATGACATTCAGAGAGCAAGGACATCATTACTCAGGACACAGCAGGCAGCATGAGCTTCTTACATGTTTGGGTGAGAATAAATTAACTCATTTCATTCTCACAATACTCTATGAGGTAGTTTTGACTCTTGCCCTCACTTAAAAGATGAGGTTAAGTAACTTGCCAAATTCAAAAAGCTACAAAGCATCAGAAATTGATCTCAAAAGTCTCCAACTCCAGATACCGAACTCTTAATGATCATACTGTACTGACTTTTTAAATGTATATAGGTAGTACCTTAATAATAACGTATTTCCTTTAATAACAAAGACGTATGATTCTGAAATAAAATATGAAAGCACACATAAATTATGATGTATATTATTTTAGCAAAATGGTATTTTTATGAATGTTACTGCAGGTCAGCTATTTTCTAATGTAGACATGTAATTTTTTTAGAGATTTTGTATAAAAATATTTCATTTCTTAAAGAAAAATGTATCAATCTAATGCGTGTCAGAAAAGCCTGAGAAATGTGGTCTCAGTTTATTCTCAGAATACCAAACAACCAATATGATGTTACATTTATTCATTTAGGTAGCTTGCCAGTAAATTGCACTCTCTGTTCTGACAGACCCTGGAGATAGCATAAGCCTCTTCCAAATTTTGCTTCATTGTGATTCTGAGTCTTTAAATAGAGAATTTGGCTGCTACGTCTACAAGAGATTCCATGTCTATTAAATGCATTCTATCTTGTTGTGCTTATTTGAGGTAAATCTATTAGTTTACAAAACTTGCTCTTTGGTCATGCAGAGCTCTGAAAAACACAGCCTGCCAGGGCTTCGTCCTGATTCATTGTCATGGAGAAGCTCAAACAAGAACCAGACACTGTGAGGACAAAAGATCCCTCAAATTACCTGCAGAGAGTCACCCTGGCTTTCAATGGCTGCAGTCCAAAGACACTTAGACCAAATTAAATTGTGCCAAAACATTTAAAAGCAATATTATTAAAACAGAATTCAGCTCAATATGCTGCTCAGCCACATGTTATTAGTATTTTTTGTACTAGAAACTACTGACATAAATGAATTAATGTTTGCAAACACTTAAAACAAGGCCTGGCACACAGAAAGCATTATACAAAAACTATGTGAGACTTTGCTAAACAAAATAAAAGATGGGAATCCTACACATGGTCAAGATGACTTACTTTTGTATTTGATTTGGAAATCATCAAATATGTATATATTTCACTTGGAAGAAATAAATGATCATCCTGAAAACTCTATCAGAACATGGAACGTACCATGTATATCCATACATGCCACACAATACAGGAATGTAGCATGCATATCCATACAGGATACACAATACTCCTGTGTGAGCTTTAGAATGTGTTAAAAGAAAGAAATGAACAAAGGGCTAAGAGTAGCAAAAGAGATCAGAACACTGGGAGGATCAGCAGGAATGAACCTGGGAAGAAAACAGTACAGACTTTGTATTGCAGTGAATCATCAGCTGAGCTTAAACCTTGACCCTTAGGATCTCTGAATAAATGCACTGGCTGCATAGTGGGGCTCAGGTACTGCTAAGCTCTTCACATATGTTATCTTATTTAGTCCCTACAACAGTCTTACAGATGAGGACTAGTAATATCCCATTTTACAGATGAAGAAATTTAGTCAGAGGCAGTCCTGGAGACTGGGTGGGAAGAGACCTAAATCATTTCTATTTTATTGTTTTTCAGATTTTGACCACCCATACAAGTCATTTTCAGCCTTAATTACATAATGGGAGTAAAGCTTCCATAGTATTCCTTGAGAGTTTATAAATACTATAAACAAAGTTTTCTAACTTTTCATAATCAATGAGAGTCTCTAAGACTGCAAAGTACACATGTGTTCATGCTTTTTATGATCAATGGAAAAGAAAAATGGCCCTGACTCATCTTCGTGACAAGCAATCTCATGTTTATGAGTCATCAGTTCTTCCTCTCCTCAGTATTAGGCAACTCAAAAGACAGGCCTTTTAATCAAATGATTTAATCACTAGGTTTAGCTTGGCATGAGACTTAGGTATTGATGGCACCTAAATTCTCCACGCTCCATTAGAACAAAAGAGTGCTACTGTACACAGAGGACACAGCAAGCATTAGGAAACAGACTGACTCCTCGAGATTGAATCAAACATTTTCTGTGCAAAATTAGAGCAAGCAATCACAAGAAGGAAATATGAAGTGCTGAGATGAAGAATAAATATTTAGATGGTACCAGCCCAGAGTAGACAGGAGGCATTATGGACACCTTTGGAGCATTTTCATACCCTTGCAATTTGCTTTGTCAAACAATTTTTAGGTTTGGTGTACATGTGTCATGTCTCCCTAAGAATATATAGAAATCCAGAATTTGGGACTATTCTGCATGGTATTTAGGATATGACTCACAAGGACTTTAAACACAAATACAGGCCTCAATAAGTCAATGCCTTAAATGTTGGTGTGTGAATGTAACCATCTTAAGTTGATTTTTGTAGGCTAGGCTTTACCTCTCATTTGCATTCATTATAGTAAAAGTAATCAGCCCAACTTATTTATATATGCTGAACTTTCATTTTATATTAATAAATTGTCATCACTGGATGACTGTATTTCCAATGATTTACTGAAAATTAAAACACAATGGTTTTCTGCAGCAGGAAAAATGTTTGTTTAGGCTCCTGTAGAGGTTGAAGTAGAAACTAAGAAAAAATAGGTTCAGATGTATAATGACAGTGACAGAGTCAAAGACAAGAATGGCAGCTAACACCCATCGATAAAAGGTTTACCATAAGTTAGGCAATATTCAAAGCTCTTTGAAACACTAGTTCATTTCGTCTTAAAAGAACTTTAAGGGTCGCAGCTTATAATTATCGTTCTCAGCATACGGATGAAGAAAACGGAACAGAAGGAGGATAAGTGACATACTAAAGGTCACATACACACATCCCTAATTAGTAACCCTGGGATTCCAACTCAGGAAACCTACTGCCAAAGTATGAATTCTTAATTACTATCAAATATTGCCTCTGGACTGTGTTAAAAAGCTAAATGGAGAGCGGGCAAGGGAAACATATGTGTACACACTGAAGAAGCAGAGTTAGAACATAGGACTAAAGAAAAAGGTGAAAAGAGAAGAAAAATGACTTGGAGATGGAAATAACCACTATTACAATGAAATTTTTTAAAAAAAAATCTCTCTCATATTATGGAAGTGTGAAAAATGACAGAGAAGGCTCTCCTATATTTTCCACAGTGACATTTTATGTTCTACAATCATATCAATCAAGGAGGAAATATTGATCATGTGGTTACCATCGGAGAGGCTCTGTAAAGCTCCAGGGGACACTTGTATGTGAGAAGAGAAATAAAAGGGTAAGGTAGCAAGTGCAGAGTTCAGAACAGCTCAATAGCAAGAGGCCTAGTGTGCTGCCAAGGAAACAGCTGGCTGAATACCAATCACAAACTCTATCTCTAAGCTTATGAAACTGCCCTTGCTTGCAGTACATAAGATCCATAATATATTTAAAGATGATCATGTCTTCATTTACAAAGTAAAACAAATAATTAAAAAATCAAGAAATGGTCAAACAAAATAAACCAAAGCCTTCAGATGTTTCTGCAGCTTAATAACAGAAACTGAGTTTGAAACACATAATAAAGAATTATAAGTTCTTATAGACTTGAGAATGGAAGTGTGATCAAGACTCTCAGTTGCTACATCTTGGCAGATATGATTTAGATATATGTTACATGGGTTGGTTCACGATGTACTCAAATATTGAAATACTCAAGTAGACAAATAGTACTAGTCAAACAACGCCAGTGAGCTCACACGAGGTACAGCATTTTAAAAAATTACATCACTAATTTTGTCACATTTAAGAATTATTTGAGAATGTCATAACCCTTCATATTATCTACTTGATTAATAAAATTATTCCTCTTAGTTCAAATACAAAATCATCAATGACAATTTTATGTCTTCTCGATCTAATCTCAGTTGTGATTTCATCTGTCAAAATAATGTCAACTAAGTTAACACGCTAACACATATCTACAGCTATTTTTTTTCCTGTCTTAACAGTTCCTAAATGAAATAAAAGTCATTTCTGACTCAAACAATGAAATTTTATTTTCCTTTGAAGTGAATATGGATTTAAACAATTGGAATAAATATTTTCCCTCTAATGTGGTTAAAATTGAGTCCTAAATATGTAGGGCTATTGCTGTTACAGTATAAAATTGTTAGGCATAATAACAATTTTTCTGCTTTAAATACAAGTACTCTTAACATCTCAGAGATATAGTATTTCAAAGTAGAAAGTCCAAAAATTGTTGGTGGTATCTGGTTAGAGATCAGATACAAAAGTTACCTTATTAATATTTTTATGGGGCAAATGCATGAGAAATGAAAAAAAAACTTTTCATATATAGAAATGGGAAAATGCAACAACTAATATTTTCTTTTGTTTAACACAGAGTAAAATATAAGAACTTTTGCCCCAAATTGATTTCCCTTTCTCCAAGTCCTTTATATATCTCTCTGCTTTATACTAACTCCTATATCCATCTCTCCCTTTGCTTAGGTACCTCTTTACCTGGCTTTTAGAGTGTTCATCTCTCTATTTACACATCTAAATTTCCCTGCCTTTTAAGTTTCATTTCCCCCCTTTTCTCTCATTGTTCCCTCTATCCTATGCCACCTCTCTTTATCTTTAAGCAAAGATCACTCCAACTTCCTCACTCTGTTCTCCTCACTCAATCTTTCACTCCACTAAAGTATGCTTTTTATAGGAAGTTGAATTTATTGAAAGAACATATATGAACTAAAAGAAAAATCTGAGTATGCTACTTTCCAAACCAATCAGAATGCACTGTAGATTCCATATGTGGCATATGGGATATCTTATAATTGCCTGAGAACTGATAAGTTGGCACTTGGAGGATGAGTAAAGAATAAACACAGAAGCCCACACTACTGGAATGCACAAAGGTTTTCACAGAAAAATATCAACATGGGAAAGGCTCTTTTATACTCATGTGCAAGATATATTTTATGAAGAATCTAAACTTATTAAAGTGTGCACGTTATTTAGCTCCTATTTAAAAAACAATCTCACTCTGATATCCTCTATAACAATCTCATCATAAACCTATGTAGATGCCCCTCCTAACCTTCTGGGTTTCTCCACTTCTTTACTTCCTCTTCATCAAAGATAGCTGTCTGTCCCCATCTCATTCCCTCTCCGCAATAGTACAATGGTCATCCACTAGGCCTTGTCTTAACAATAATTACAATCCACCCCCTCCCCGCAATACACACACCTTGAATTTACAAACATCACCTTTTCCCCACCTTCTCCAGTCTTTGCAGTTCATTCACTTTGTTATACTAATTTTTAACAAATCTTTATCTGTCCCTGATCCAATAGTCCAATGATCCTACTACCTTTTCATAGTACTTTACATCCATCCTGTCTTCCTTATTTTCTTCATCCCATGCCTAATTATTAAAAATATTTCCTTGCATACATGCTCAAACCACTTGTCTAATTAACTCTTTATATACCTAAATATACCATTAGACTAAATTGTGACACTGTTACAGTGTAACTGTGTCTACTCCATGTATCTGTACATACAACTGAACATGACTGAAAAATAATCCACATAGTAATTTTAACTTGTTTCTTTTTAAATATGTGACCCTTAAAATAGGCTTCTAATACTGTATTACATACAGTAATAGGGAATAATAATACTTAAACCTCATAGGTTGGCCGGGCGCGGTGGCTCAAGCCTGTAATCCCAGCACTTTGGGAGGCCGAGACGGGCGGATCACGAGGTCAGGAGATCGAGACCATCCTGGCTAACACGGTGAAACCCCATCTCTACTAAAAAATACACACACAAAATAAAACTAGCCAGGCGAGGTGACGGGCGCCTGTAGTCCCAGCTACTCGGGAGGCTGAGGCAGGAGAATGGCATAAACCCAGGAGGCGGAGCTTGCAGTGAGCCGAGATCTAGCCACTGCACTCCAGCCTGGGCGACAGAGGGAGACTCCGTCTCAACAACAACAACAAAAACCCTCGTAGGTAATAATAATACCGAATCATACCTGTAATGCAGGTCTTTATTCAATATCCTTCTCTACTGGCTGTCACTTTTGTGCTCTAAACTATCTTAAACCTTCACCAATTCTCCCCTTTAATCCTTACGCTAGGTTGATGATCAATATTTCTCATTTAACCAGGATAAGAAGAGACAATCATAAGTGAATTTTTTTATAAGCCAGCTCTACCATATTTGCCCATCTACTTACACCTCTTCTAGTATTATCTGCCTTCTTCCTCTTTTAAAAAATTGCCAATAGACATATCTGTGCTCTTGTACCATTTCATGTAATTTATTTGTGCATTAAGTTCCATTTCACTTATATTCTAAAGAAAATCATCCCATCAATTATATCCCTTTCCTCATCCATCATTATTTTTCTCCTTTTTTCACATATTTTTACCAGTATATGAATATATCCAGTATTGACCTAAATTCCGTCTCCAGCTATTGTCCCAATTTTTTCCTTGAAAGCAAAACTTTTGGAGTTACCGACAGTTAGTATCTCCATTTCTCTTTTGCACCAGTTTTAATCATCATTTTGCCATCATAACTCCACCTAATATGCTCTTGGCAAGATCAGCAACCTCCATTGTTCAATCCAATAGTTAATTTTTGCTTTCATCCATTATGACCAAATAGGAGCATTCAAATTTCTCCTTATTGTTTTCTTCCTAGTTATTGAAATATCCTGAATTTTCTTCTTACTTTCTGGCACATCTTAGCCTCCATTTTTGATGTCTCCCTTGATCCTTAAAGTTGTGAAAAGGACCAGTTTCTGGACTTCTTTCCTTTTTAGTCATTTAGGAAAGAGATAAAATGTACTCTCATGGCTTTAAATAACAAACGTATAGTATTGACTTGCCAATTTTATCTCTAGTTTGGATCTATCCCTCAAACTAAACTAAAATGTTCAACTCACAACAATTCATATCTACTTGGATGTCTAAGAGCATCTTAAATTTTGATACTCCTCATTCCAGTTCCCATAGTTCCAAAAGACACAAATTCCATGAGAGCCAAGATTATTTTTCCCACATGTAAACCCTAGTACTTAGGACAACTGGTACAAATGTGTCATCAATGAATACCATAAATAAGAGAAAGAAAGGAAAGAACGAAAAAGAAACACAGAAAGAGAAAGAGAAAAAAGAAAGAAAAAAGGAAATAAAAGAATAAATGAATTATTTTATGAACATTAGATGTGAGAAGGGCTTAATGTGCTGGATGATTTTTGTATCCTTCATGGATGTCCAATGACATAAGTCTGAGTTTATATATAGCTGTCAACTGCATTTCAGATTTCTGGGTCTAAGCATCTCTCTTTTAGGGATAATGACAATGCAGTGGGCTCTCATTCTGCCTTTCCTAAATGTTTCTATTATATTTATGCACAAGCCTTCCCTTTCTAACAGGTATGGTGGGGTCATTCACAGACAGATGGTTCCCTAAAGAATTCTTGCTAACAATGAAGCCTAAAGCATGCCAGAGGAAATGTTTAAACATGTTTTTTAAATGTCTACTTTTACTTCCATTTCATAAAACTAAAAAAGAACTTTTATATGCACAGAGAATATGCACTAGGGGGTCTTTGATTAGAGTAAGTTTGGCTTTGATATAAAGATACAGGGGTCTCAGGTAACTCCCTCAGCAATGCTATGTGGTCACACTGAGGATTGCCTTTATTTACAGTTATCATCTTTTTTGCAAATGTTTACACAATGGATTTCATTGTATTAATAACCCTTGCACAGAATAATAGAGTCAAAAACCTCTAGATCTATAAAAGTAGGCTAGTTATGGTCTTTCATATTTTATTTTATCCTAAATCCTGATTGCTTTGTTAAATCCAGATATGAAGAGGAGAGAAAAACAATGGGGTCCATACATCATGTTTATGTAGCATATGTCCTCACGTATAAGGAGTTGTTGAAAAGTTTGCTTTCCTGGCCTAAGATTATGTCTCAGTCTTCAAATATCATTTTTAGTTTGGAAGCTGAGAAAGAGGAAGTAAGTTGTTATTTTAGGGGATGTTCTTTCATTGTTAGCTGGCTCTTTGTCCTGCACCTCCAGAAGAAAATGCCCTCAAAAACTTTAAGGACTCTTACAGTTCATTAGAAATATACCTGTTCATAACCAGCTTCTTACATCTTAAGGCAACTTTACATTTACTTGTCCCAACTTGAAAAGATGAGTATTAACAGACTTTGACTTGACTACTTTTATTATGCTTCCCTATATTTTCTATAGATATTCTTAAGTAAGGTAGGCTATTTCAGTTACAGTTCCATGCCCCATATTGAGGTTTTGGTCACCAACAGACCACTTATGTGACAGTGGTCCTATAAGATTATGGTATTAATACTGTATTTTATTGTAGATACTTTTTCTGTTTTGATACATCTGGATACAACAATACCATTGTATAGCAATTTCCCATAGAAATTAGTACAGGAACATGCTGTACATGTCTGTAGCCCAGGAGGAATATGCAATACTGTATAGCTTAGGTGTGTAGGAGGCTGTACCATCTGGGTTTGTTTAAGCACATTCTGTGATGTTAACACAAGGACAAAAAAACACCTAACAACGCATTTCTCAGAATGTGTCTTCTTTGTTAAGTGATCCATTATCCCTTCTGTATTTAAAAACTTTTTTTTTTTGTAACTGTGGAATATAAAGAATCTTAATGTATCGGTTGTTCATAAGCACTGAGCTAGCTTTTAAGTAGAGTTAGGAACTCTCTCTCTCTCTCTCTCTCTCTCTGTCTCAATGTCTTCTCAATGCTCATTTCCTAACTGGTGATCTTCCTCTTTTTTTTTTTATTATTATTATTCCTGATAGGTTTCACTTAATTGTTGAGTCAAACCTGTTAGCACTGTGGCTCCAGATTGTATTATTGAAATAGCTGTTATTTTCTCAGTTTCTGTAGATCACATATAAGAAGTTCTACATAATCATAGTGATGAAAACTCATATTTAAAAATCCATATATAATTAGCATGATACAACACAACCTCTTAACACTGAGGCTTTAAGATTTAATAATTCTGTTATTCTCAGTAATGCTGAAAGTTGCTTATGCCCTTTCTGTCATACAATTGATTCCAATGTATTTTAAAATGTGTTTTTCTGAGTCATTTGTTGCCTTGTTAGTTTTTTAAATTTCCCCTTAGATATAAAAGTGCAACAGGCTGTTTTGTTTTAGCTTCATTTTCAACAAGAAATGTTTTGAAAGTTAAATAGCATTTTAAAAAATAATTAATTATAAATGATGTTTGTTTCTCTGGCTAAAAGTTAGGACAAAATGTTGAGGAAAAACCATGGGAATGTTCAAACAGAAAGCGTCCTTTACCTGAACTACTCTGATTTTATGTTCTCGTAAACACTGTTGATACCGTGAATTTAAAATTTTAAAGCGAAATACAACAATTATTAAGAATAATGTGGCTGCTATTACTTTTGCAAAAAAGAGCTGTCAAAATATATTCTAAGGCCTTTCATTTATAACTTAATTAGATTACTACAAATATGCCAAAAATTTGCCTTCTTGCGTATCAGTTTTTTCTTTAAAGAAAAAAAATTAAAACTTGAAGCTCTTGGCTTATAATATAATATTTTAATTTGCAGTAAAAATGCTTGAGCATTCTGATATATTTATTTAAGTTTAAATTAAAATAGCCCTAAACTTATCTTTAGAACCATCCTCCCTCTTAAAATCTTCTCCAAATATATGCTCCAATTCCATTTACTTATTTTATGTGATATAAAAATTTTAAAATTTCATGTTTCAAGATTTAAAAACAAAATATAGAAACTGACAAATAAGTTAAAAAATAGGTTAGAAATGAATATGGATGTAATAATATTATATACATAAATATACGGTAATTATTGTGATTTTCAGTTTCAAAGAATACTTCTTAGAGTAATAATACCACTGTAATTATAAGCATGGCCATATATACTCTTTTCAAGTATTTATGTACACTTATGTTACTATAAATTAAAAGTTAGAGCAATTTTTTGAAAACCAATGTTATAAATCAGATGACCAATTTTATTAGTTTAAAACATTATAGACATTTAGAAAATTATTATATCCTTCATGCTTACATTGTTGAGGGACAGAAATTTAAGAAACTGAGGTGGGAAGGGTCTTTTGTAACTATATAATTATGGTTACAGAAAAGGGCCAGTTCTGGACACCTATCACTCGTTCATTTGGTTAGGCAATTATTCTTTCATTCTGTATACTAGTCTCTCTTGAGCACCTGCAATGTAATACGGACTGGCATTCTCAACAAGCAATTAACAAGGAGGTGTTATGGTAGGGTAGTGAAGGTGTGATTTACATATGGGCCTGATGTGTGTGAGGCACAACGGCTGAACAGGATTAAACTGAATGCCAATATTGAAAACAGAAACTCTAAGAAATATCTGTAGAAAATAAACAGACATTACAATGGAATTTTTCAATTACTTTTGACTGCAGATATGTTTTATACAGCAAACAAATGCACACAAACATATAACCACACATGCACATATATAGACTGACCTGCATACACAGAAACACACAATGTACAATTTCAAAGAAAGTATAACCCTCACTATGGGCAGTACACATTTCCTATTCTATTGAATTATATATAGAGATACATATTTTTTCAAAGAGGGCTTGAGAGAAACGAGACGACCTCTTAGAAATACTACATCCTTGAAGAACAAAAAACTTCCAGCAGTTATATATATATATATATATA
>NW_016810869.1:1214260-1264488 GCF_001698545.2 Rhinopithecus bieti | reverse complement strand
TGCTGGGATTACAGGCTTGAGCCACCGCGCCCGGCACTTTTTCTTTTTCTTTCATACTTTAAATCTAGCAGTAGTCTATGGCAAATATATTTTTTCAAGGTTAGTGGCATAATTTTAAAAGTGATTCTTGCCTTTGTGAAATTCAATTAAAAAAAAATTTCATTTCTTAATATTACAAGCATCCAATAAAGGCAGTCTAGCTTTTTATTATATACTTACTTAACTTCTAAAAATGTCTATTTTTTTAAATTATAATTCAGGTTTATTTAGCTTTAAAGTTGATTTTACCACTGCATCACTGATTAAAAAGTGTCTAATTTTTTATTGTACTTAAGTAGACTGAAAGTGCAGACACTTTTTGATACAATTTTGTCTTAATTATATTTGTAACTCTGTGTTCACTAATTATGAATTAAAGCATACTGCTGGAAAATATTTTGTCTTTTAAAGAGTAATTAGACAAGATATTTTCTTTCCATTCTTGAGACAGAATGAAATTTATATAATGTAAAGCAAAGCTTTCATCTTATGGTACGGAATGATGTATACTGGTGATCATTTCAATTTGTTAAATTGAGGACTCAATAACAGTTCACAATACCATAAAATTTGCATCAGTTTTTGGACTGGAAAGACTCACCAATTTAAAGGAGACTTTACTCAATTTAAATGCCTTATATTTTTGTGAAGTAATAAATTTAAGAATCAATAGGCTTCTGAAATGTGGGAATTCTTTCTTCTTTTATGTGACGTAAGCAAAAACGCATAGTTCCTATTTTAACAAGTTTTTAGTGATTGTGCAGGAAATGTTGAATGTTTTCAACATTTGTATCTTCATGCATCAACCTGGCACTTTTTTCTTACGTATATAGAGACTAGTACTTTTCTTTTAACTTGATTTTTATGCCTCAAAAAAGAAAGCCTCATAACAGAGGCTTAGCAAATTTAACTTTTTGAAGATAAAATCTACTATTCATATGATTAGTGAGCAATATTAAAGTAAATATTTATAGTATTTATAGTAATAATATATATTTTCCACCAAGTCAACAGGTTCTAAATATTGTAAAAATATAGTTTACATATGACTCTATTGCCTCCAGCCCATTCTCCATATATCAGCCAGACTGCTATTTCAACAATGTGTATCAAAGGGACCTACACTTAGGAAGAAAATCCAAATTTACTATTTGGCTTATGTAGCTCTGTATAAGTCATTTCCTGCATAAATCATCATTTGTGTCTTATTCACGCAATTTTTTTGTGGTACCTACCACTGACCAAGAAGACCTTTGTTGAAATTTTCACTTACTGGCCTATGCAGATCTAAAGAATATTTTTCCTAGTTCCTTCTCAGTTTTCATGTTTCCTATCAATGGCATCTCCTCAGAGAAGGATCCTCTAACCACTCTGATTAAGATGGGGCCCTTCCTCTAGTATCTTTTCTCCAAGTACTAGTTTATTTTCTTCATAACACTTAACACCACCAACAACAATAGCAACAAAAAGTCTCCAAATATTTTGTATTGTTTGCTTATTTTTTCCCCAAGCAGAATTCAAGATACAGAATGGTACAATATTTTCCTTGTTTAGTTCTATATTTTTAATGCCTAATAAATGTTCCCGTCTATTATCTAAAAAATAGTATCCCCATTGTAAAGGGGGAGGGGGAAGAAAGGTTTAGAGAGAGTAAAGTCTTTAAACTAAATGTTTGTGTTTCTCCACTATTCTATGTTGAAACCTAATCCCCAATATGATAGTATTTGGAGGTGGGATCTCTGGGGGGTGATTAGGCGTGAGGATGGAGTCCTCATGAATAGGATTAGTGTTCTTGTAAAGAGACTCCTTGTTCCTTGCACCATGTCAGGAAAGAGTGAGAAGTCTATAATCCAGGAAGAGGGTGTTCACTAGACACGGAATCTGCTGACATCATGACCTTAAACTCCTCAGCCTGTAAAACTGTGAGAAATGAATTTCCGTAGTTTGTAAGATACTCAGTTCATGATATTCTGTCATAACAGCACAAATGGAGTAAGATAACTAATTTGTTAAAGCGCATACAGCAAATGTTTGGTTGAGACAGGACTGAATACAAGTAGTCCAACTTTACTGCCAATGATGTGAACACGTACTCCCACTGTTTGCTAATTATGTTTTAAGAACTTCCTTGGGCCAGGTGCGATGGCTCACATCCATAATCCCAGAACTTTGGGAGCCCAAGATGGGCAGATCACTTGAGCCTAGGAGTTTGAGAACAACCGAGGCAACATAGTGAGACCCCATCTCTACAAAAAAGAGAGAAAAAAAAAAGTTAACTGGGCATAGTGGCACATACCTGTAGTCTCAGCTACTTGGAAGGCGGAGGTAGGAGGATCACTTAAAAACAGGAGATGAAGGCTGCAATGTGCCGTGACTGTGTCACTGCACACCATCCTGGGTGACAGAGCAAAACCCTGCCTCTCAAAAAAAAAAAAAAAATTCCTCATCTACCCTGCCTAACTCCTAAGAGATAAAAAATGGTGATTCATTGAGAGACATGGTTGCCTAAGATCATAAATGAAGCTAGTTGAGAAACTGAGACTAAAGTGAATGTTCCATCTTCTCAATCATGTTCATTTCCTTGCACACTACTGTCTCCCTTCAAGCTGACCTTCTGGAGCTTCATATGAGCCTAGACATGGTAGATGTGTTTAGGTCCAGGTCACGAAGAAGACATAATCAGGAAAGCAGATTTCAAGTGCAAAATAAGACATAAAGAGCAGTTAAATAATGGTTCAGGGTCAAGAAGTATATTAAACCAGGGATCAAGATTACGAAGTAGATCACTGACAGGGGAAGATGTCCCATTCCCAATCAGTACTGAAATATCAGGAGAATACAGACACCGTTTTGGAAGAAGAATTTTAGTGAAGCCATATTCCCTGCATTGAGGTACATATGATTTTCCTTCAATGGATTATCATTCTTTCATGGAATATGTTAAATTAGTATCAAACTGCTTAAAGCTTGGCCCTTGCCAATAAGTACAATTTACTTCAGCCGCTGAATTGTTGACAGCTGAATGAAGAATGCTACCATTTAGAAGTGTCTCTTTGACTCTCAAATCATATACAAATAAAATATCCTTTTGCTTTGTAGCAGGGGAGCTGTATTTCTATAAAATATTCAAATTTACCAAGGAAAATATGTCCATTCTACAAATCCCTGGAGGGTAACTTTGATCCGTGACTTCTGGTTTTCAATCTACCATTTTTACTCATGTTTCCCTGAAACAAGTAAACCCACAGGTTGAGTCCTTCCAAATGAATTCCACAAGCTGATAGATGTCACCCTTCTTACATACTTTTGACCTGTCTCCTTTAAGGCTTTCTGGAGACAGATTAAAGAACGAGGCTTTGGTTTGACATTAGTTCAAAAGATAGAGCAAAGTGTGAGCAGAAAATAGAGGTCAAGGTAGAAGTTTGAGGCAAACCTCAGATACAGAGCTCCTGTCAAGAAATGCCCTGACTCTCAGCAGCAGTCGAGGAAGCAGCTGGTCTGGATTTCTTGTCACTGTTAGGGCTTAATTACTGGGACACAGCAAACCCAGGCCTTGGAGATGGGACTGGGTGACCCATGTCAGGGACTGAGGCTGTCTTCTGATATACTCTCTGCCAGGTGACCCTCATGCCTCATGACAGCATGATGCCTCTTTGAGCTTAGTTCTATCTAGCTGCAAGTTACTTGTAAAGAAACAGTTTTAGAAACAGTAATCATAATATAATAATTTCCAAGGTGTGTTTACATCATATCATCCCATATTCATCCTCCTGACAAGACTGTGAGGTACCCAGAGGGAAAACGATTGTAATAATCTTTTGTTGTTGTTGTTATTGGGGCGGGGGGGTGGTAAGAAACCTAAGAATCAGAAAAGTTAAAAGATTTGACAAGCATATACAGTTGCTGTATGGTGAAGTTAGAATTCAAATGTGGTCTCTTGAATCTAAATGCCATTTTTATTCCACTACACCATATCAATCTAAGTAATTCAGTTCTTAAAGTGAATTGGGAGGAAACATGAAGCTAAATGTAATATTTCAAGGAGATATAGAAGGAATCCAAACATATGAATCCTGAGATAGAGCTCTGATTGTAAATAACCAATCTTGTCAAGATATGAAAGCCATTGCAAGCTCTAGACTGAGATGTGATTTAAATGTCATATTTGAATAACAGTCCTCTGATCCATCATCTGCCATAAATTTTAAGATCTCATTTAGAGAAAACAAAAACAAACAAGTTAACCATTTTTCATACCAACATATAAAAACTGTATAATATCCTATGAGTCTTTTAGAGAGAATTGGGACCTAAGTATTCCACTCAATGCATAATTTAAAAAACACTCGAATATCCTGACTCCTGACCCTTTAGAGTATTATACTGTTCTACTTGTAATTAAAGCTTAATATGAAAAAGCTAGCAAAGTAAGTATCTAAAACTCCCCTTAAAGAAAAATATCCAATGCTGTGTTATTTGGGGAGATCTTGTTATTTGATAATCGATAACAAATAAATTCTATAAGCAATGAAATACAAGCAGTGTTTTTTCTAATAGCTATTTTGTGTTACCAAAAGCCAGTAGTTACGTGTATTCATTCTGACTTCAAATATACCAAATACCAGGAAAATAAAAACCAGGTTAACTAAGTTGACCAATAATATGAAACAAAATATTATTCACTTTTAATTTAAAGAGTTAGGTGAATTGAAGAGGTCAGGATGAACGTACCTACTTGACATCTTCCCCTTTTCCTCTTCCAATATATTTCTTCTAATCTACAGATGATTGTTTGTTTCCCACTACTCCTCCGGTTTAGTAATGGAATTTCCGCTAAAACATTTGCTATCAATTTTGTTT
The DNA here is from genome assembly GCF_001698545.2 of Rhinopithecus bieti. Classification (NCBI taxonomy): domain Eukaryota; kingdom Metazoa; phylum Chordata; class Mammalia; order Primates; family Cercopithecidae; genus Rhinopithecus; species Rhinopithecus bieti. Next base: position 1,259,589 of record NW_016810869.1, on the reverse strand, counting down.
TGTTTTTATCTGAAGTTTAACTGTCTTATATAATTTAATATTATTACATTTTACCAGAAATAAGAAACAGCTAAAATCTACCTATTCCACTTAATTTAGCATTGAGGGGAACAAAAAAACCAAGTACTTAATTGGCAAAACATAAAACTCAGAAAACCTTAAGTCTCTAAAGTGTATATGTAATTTATTAAACGTACTAGATTCACCATTCCTAATACTAAGTTTTTGATTTGATTGGGGAATGTTTACTGTGACTAGCCGAGAAGACAGAGATATAAATCTTCAACTGCCTTCAATATTGCACATGCCTGGAGAAATGCATTGTACTTTATGATGGTAGTTTCTGTTTTTGTAGTTCTTTCTGTCCTCTGCCTATTGTGCTCAATATCATTGTTGAAAATGAGCTACCTGTCTTATTAATATCAGCATATTAAGCTGGTATGTTTATTGATATGGAAACATACATGCTATGGCCATTTACTCAATGTGTATTACACATGCCCAGATGAGCTGGTACAGATTCCTTTTTTTTGGTTCCTCCCTCTAACTTTAACTAACTACTCAGAATGATACAATGTCTATTTCGGAGTCCTTAAAAGGACTCCTAAAGCTGGAAAGACAAAAGGTACCAGGCTGGAGACTTCAAGATTCAAGGAATGGTATTGCGGTGGCTTGTCTGGGTTTTCTGTTCATTTACCATTAACTGAATCGGGCACCAGAGAGGCCTACAGCCTCAAATAGCACCAAAAAACAGCCTGTCTCTCTTGGCCAAATGACAAAGAATGGCGTAGCCCAATAGACACTAAGTGTGGATCCCCCTATCTCTGCTCCACATCCAGGGTGGTGGTAGGGCTGATTATCCCACAGTGGTAAAGCCTGGTGTCTCCAAGCCCTCCATCTAGAAGTATATGGATATCCAGGTCCAATGTCTGCCAGTCCTCTACCAGTGAAAGAGACTGAGCAAGCTCAGCAGCTTTTTCCCACATGCTCCCTTCCACCTCCAGGATGTAGCTCAGGAAAACACTGAGGAAACCTATAGGCAACACAAGCAGGGGTCAAGTTGGGGATGCAGCAGTGCTAGGAAAATGAAGCAGACAGGCAAACAGTGCAAGGGATCTGAAAACTACATTGAAATTCTAACACACAAAAGAGGGCTAGAACCTACACACTAAGCCAAAGAAGGGCAACCGAATGCTGAAATCAATGACTTAATTAAGATCAAAAGTCTGCTAATATAATATCTAGAAGTCCAGGATTTAATCCAAAACCTCTCATCATACCAGGGACGGAAACACAATCTGATGAGAAAGACAATCAACTAACATCAATGCTGAAATGAATCATATTTTAGTATTATTTGACAAAGATCTTAAAACAGCCATAATGAAAATGTTTCATCAATCCATTATAAATTCTCAGAAATAAAAGAAGAGATAGAAAATCTCAGAAAAATAAGTTTTTGGAAAAGAAACAAATGGAAATTACAGAACTGAAAAACACAGTAACAACTATGACAAACCATGCTGGATGTCCTGAGTAGTGAAGTGGAAATGATGTCGGATAGAATCCGTGAAATTTAGAAGCAGTCAAAAAAAATTTGGCCAACACAGAAAAAAAAAAAAAAAAAAAAGACTAAAATCTAACAGACTCAAAATCATTTTGATTTTTTGGGACAACACAAAAGATCTAATATTCACATCACTGGAGTTAAAAAAAAAAAAAAAACAAGGAGAAAGAATATGAAACTGAAAAATGACTCAAAGAAATAATTTGCTGCACATCCGCCAAATATGTAATACACCAAGAAAGGGGAAAGAAGCTCACACAGGATAAAACCAAAAGATACCACACCAAGACAAATTAGAGTTTAAAAAGTACAAGGTAAGGACATGGAAAGAAGTCATAAAAGCAAAGAGAAAAAGGGTGTCTTATCTAAAGAGAATACCCATTTGAATGACAGCAGATATCTAATCTAAAGCTGCCAAGGCCTGAAGGAAGTAGCATAATATATTTCAGGTGATTAAATAAAAGAACTGTCAACAGTGATTTCAATATTCAATGAAAACATCCTTCCAGAAGGAAGGGGAAATAAAAACATTCTCAGAGCAAGTAAACTAAGATAATTTGTTCTCAGTAGATTTACCATTAAATCATAGCTAAAGGAAGCTCTCTAAACAAAAAGAACATGTTAATAGATGAAAGGAAAGAAAAACAATGAGATGCATAAAAACAGAGATCTATGCAATAGACTGCGTTACTCCTTACGAGTTTTTTAGATCCTATTTTGTTGCTTAATCAAAATGAACACCATCTGATGTGATGCTAAATGCATCCAAAGGAAATACTTGAGAAGATTATGCTTTAAAAATAGGGAGGATAAAGAAACTTAACCAAGATGGAATATATCACCTGAATATCTAACCTGCTTCCAAGCCTAGATGGCTTTAAGAAAATTACCAAACATTTAAAGAAAAGTTAACACAAATTTTATGCAATCTCTTTCAGGAAATAGAAGGGGAAGGAACATTTCCCAACATATTTTATAAGGCCAGTGTTGCCTTGATACCAAAACCAGAAAATGATAGTACAAAGCAAGAAAATAGAATATACTGATCTGTTTCATAAACTTAAGAGTAAAAATCCTTAACAAAACATTATACAATTAATTCAGCAATGTACAAAAATTACATCAGTCAAGTGGGCTTTATTCAAGATATACATGCTGGTTAAATATTCAAAAATCAAACCATGTAATCCACCATATCAACAGAATATAGAAAAAATTTCTTTACAATCATATCAGTGATACAGAAAAAGCATTCAACAAAATCCCAAAACATTTATTATATAAACTTGCAGGAATTTAGAATTAGAAGATACTTCCTGTACTACATAAAGCACATATACAAAAAACCCTGCAGATAACATTGTATTTAATAAGGTAAGACTAAGTTCCTCTTTTATCCTAAGATCAGGAAAATTGCAAGGATGTTTTCTCTTACAAGTTTTATTCAACATAACACTAGACAGTCTAGCTAGGGAAATAAGGTAAGAAAAAAAATTAAAAGCATACATACTGGAAATGACCTAGTATAAGGTTCACACCTCATATGAAAATTAACCCATAAAAAAATCAAAGGCTCAAATGTAATTATAAAATCATACTTTTATAGGAAAAAAGACATTGAACAAAATCTTCAGGATATACATAGGCATGATCCATAACAGAAAAAAAAATAATAAACTTGACTCTTTTGAAAATATAGGCCGCGAGTAGTGGCTCACACCTGTAATCCGAGAACTTTGGGAGGCTGAGTCAGGAGGATTGCCTGAGCTCAGGAGTTTGCAATCAGCCTGGGCAATATGGTGAAACTCCGTCTCTACTAAAATACAAAAAGAAAAAAATTAGCCAGGTGTGGCCGCGTGTGCCTGTAGTCCCAGCCACTCAGGAGGCTAAGGCAGAAGAATTGCTTGAACCTGGGAGGTGGAGGTTGCAGTGAGTTGAGATGGTGCCACTGCACTCTAGCCTGGGTGACAGAGCGAGAGTCCATCTCAAAAAAAAAGATACAAACTATTGCTTCCCTTCAACAGACTGTTAGCAGGCTAAAGAGACAAATTACACACAGTGAGAAAATATTTGCAAACCACACATCAAACAAAAGGCTTTTATGCAGAATATATAATAAACTCTCAAATCTCACAGTAAACAAATAAACAAACACATCCAATTAGAAAATGGGCAAAAGAAATAAACAGACCTTTTCACTGAAGGCAATATACAGTGAGTATCTAAGCACTGAAGATGTTCAATATCATTAGCTATCGAGGAAGTATAAATTAAGTCCATAATGCAATATCACTAAATGCCATTCAGAATAGTTAATGTAAAAATACGTTGATGAAGATATAGAAAAACTGGATCACTCACGCATTGTACATTCGTACAAATGTAAAACAAGACATCCACTCCTTAATGTCAGGATTTTTTTAAACTTAAAAATAGACTTATTGCACAAAGCAGCAATTTTACTCAGGAGTATTTATCCCCGAAAGATGAACATTTTTGTTATTGTAGAAATCTGTACACGAAAGGTTTATAAGTCAAAAGTTAAATCAAATGTCCTTCAATGGGTGAATGGTTAAACAAACAAGTATGTATGGGAGGGAATACTACTCAACAATAACAAGAAATGACATGTTGATTCATGCAACAACTTGGACAAACCTCGTGGAAACTATATAACTATATAACATTTTAAAAATAAAATAATCATAGAGATGAAATACATAGGAGCAGATGCCCTCTGTAAGGGTTTCTGTTTAGTGTAGCACTAGGGAGACTTGCACTAGGACAGTTCTGCATCTTAATTGTCATAGTTACATATAGCTACATGCGTGATAAAGTTGCATAGAACTATATATACATGCACGCTCACACACACACAGATAAGTGCACAAATAACTTTAGAAATCTGAATAAGCTTCATAGATTGTACAAATATGAATTTCATGGTATACTATATGCAAGATGTTATTGGAGGAGAAAGAATGGAGAGTACATAGGATCTCCCTGTACTTTTGTCCAACTTTCTGTGGATATCTAATTATTTTAAAATAAAAGGGTGAAGAAAATATATTACATGTGCCCAGAGTTTGCTCAAGAACTCAAGCCAGTTAAGCAAAGCTAGTGTATTAGGGAAAATGTGACTATATTGAAGTGGCCAAGACTGCTTTTTTTCACAATGCCTAACTCTAAACAATAGATCAATCTAAGCATACATTTTCAAACATGATTGAAAGCTTCACCTGCTTTGTAATCATAAGAGAGTTACATGTAACGAAAAAAAGTAAGCACAGCTACATGTGTGGAATCAAATATTACATTAGCCATAGCCATCACACTATATTTTCTCAAGATGTTTCTTCTCTGGGCACAGAAAAATAACGTTAAGTCTATTCTCAACGTCTCCCAAAAGACTCCAAAATGGGTTTTCCTTGATCTGGTACTTAGATCTCGGTGGTGTAGTCAGAATAAAGAAAACAAATTTTGAGATATGTGTATTTTTTCCTTTCAAGGCTTTATAACAGAAACCCATCTAGGCATAAGACAGATTAGGGTTCACTGTCACATCCCTGCCTCTGGACATAATATTTCATGTAGAGGCAGAAACAAATAATATTTCTCTCATATTTTAAAAAGCTTAACAATATATAAAGCAGACCTGCGCCCTCACAGTTCAGTCTTGTCCATTTCAAAACCAAATACAAGTTCTGGATTCGAACAATATGCTCCCAAATTTCTAAAAGGAATGTAAGCAAGCCAACTTGGTATTATCAACTTCTGAGAATTTCAGTCTGGAAACAGAATATTCAAACAAGTACATCTTTCTTTTCATAATTGAACTTTTCTTTTAATTTTCTGGAAAGTACAAAAGATTATTAAAATTTTGCTACACAATAATTGTTTGAATAGATAAAATATGATGGCAATGTATTTGGCGAGTTTTGGTCTACCACCTGCCTCGAGTTACGAAATAAAATGAATCCCTGGTTTATAACATTTTAAATTTTGACCTACCATTTGATCCAGGAATCTCACCACTGGGAATCCACCCAGAGGAAAAGAAGTCATTATGTGAAAACGACACTTGCATGCATGTGTTTAAAGCAGCGCAATTCACAATTTGAAAAACATGGAACCAGTCCAAATGTCCATCAATCGAGTGAACAAAGGAAATATTATATATATATATATATACACAAAATTATAAAATTGTATGTATATCAGGCCAGTACATTATGTGTCTTTCTTCCTAATACTCTTCATTCCTTATTACCACATTAAATCTCTTTGCTTTATTTCACAGAATAACTAAACATATTAATATCCTTACAAATAAAACTATTTTGCGGAAGTAACCTGTGAAATTAGATTTCATTGCACTTTAAGCTGTCACCATTTTTACAACACATAGAACTGGCCACTGTATAACACAGCTAGTAATTCTATAGCTCAAAACCTTCAATACATATTCAAGCCTCATATAACATATTTACTGATATGGGAGGCATGTAGTGGAAATATTTGGGAAAAATGAGGATTTGTCACAATAGTAAAATGTAATTATACAGTTGTTCAATTGCTTGAGAGAGAGAGATATATATATCAAATAGATACATATATGACTCACATTAGATTACTAATAAATATCACATTGAACAAATATGAGATATATACCTTTATTTGTATATAGCCATTGTGATATATACCTATATATCACAGTGGAATAATTGGAATACTACTGGAATATCACATTGGAATAAATGTGATACACACACACACACACCATGGAATACTACTCAATCATAAGAAGGAATGAAATAATGGCATTTGCAGCAACCTGGATGGAGTTAGAAACAATTATTTTAAGTGAAATAACTCAGGAATGGGAAATCAAACATCGTTATGTTCTCACTTATAAGTGGGAGCTAAGCCATGAGGACACAGAGGCATAAGAATGATATAATGGACTTTAGGTATTCAGGGGAAAAAGTGGGAGTGAGTTGAGGGATAAAAAAGTTGTGCATTAGGTAAGTGTACACTGCTCAGGTGACGGGTGCACCAAAATCTCAGAAATCACCACTAAAGAACTTATCCATGTAACCAAACACCACCTGTTCCCCAAAAACCTACTGAAATTTCTTAAATTAAAATAAAATATTTTAAAAAGGAACCATTAAGATATTTCTATCTCATGATATGTGAAAAACATTAACTAAAATTGAGAAAATAGTTTGCAACCAAATTTTGTCTTCTTACCGATTATCTCTAACTACTATCTGGAATTAAAGTTACCAAATAAAAGTTGATATCAAGAACTACTTGAAAGCATTTAATTATACAATTAAGAACCTAACCACAAATAGTTGTTGAAAATAACAAACATTTGACATTTAATATTATGTTACATTGCATATAAATATTAATGGATAGAAATGAAATATTAATTTTAATACAAAGCTTAAAAGTGTTTTTCAAAAGTTTGACAGCCCATAGCATTTATTTTAAAACCCATACTTCTCTGCTAAAATCTTATCAACAGGAACCACACAAAATAAACAGGATACTTCTCCCTTACTTAGATTAGGTTATTCATTGCTCTGGTTCGGTGGCAGTGATTGGCTATTTTAAGAATGACTCAGTTTATCTCATGCTCTCATGGACCAAATATATTTGATTAGATCTGGGGTAAGCAGGCTTTAACTTCAGTGTCAGCTCCATTCAATTGGCTGTGGCAGACGTGAGTACAGATTTGGGAAGAAATCCCAAGTCTCAATGGAAAAGACTAGAAATGTCTTGCAATTGTTTGAGACCCAGAGTGTCACAGTGCATCAGCTAAGTATTTTTCTCTTTGGGTGAGGCACTTAAATTCTCTACAGATAAATGAGAATCAAAGCTTATATATCTATGGCATGCTAAAACTTCATTTTACAAATATATTTACAGTAGAAATCATATAACTAGAACAAGCAGAACATCCCTTAAAGGATGGTTATCTCACAAGCTTCAGTATTTGTATTTTCTCTAGTATTTATTTTCTTTCTCTAACCAATATGTAGATGAGTAATTGACAGTATCTATTTGAAACAGGCCACTTTTAGCATTATCCTCAGGAGTTTAGAAAGTATTGGGCATCAGTCTATCCAATTTGGAACGTGTGTATGTCTTCCCAAAGAAACCTAAACAGAGTCAAGTGGGAATCTGCTGTCATAAGACTGACTTAATTATGATAGCTTATTTCATAGAGTATAGAACTCTGAGATTAATACATATGTCTTTCTGGGAGTATTAAACTGATTGCATTTTAGGAAAATCTGAAGCTTTACCTAAGAGTACACATTTGCATTATAGGATACTCAGGGTTTTCCAACTATGTAGGTGGGAAGGAAGAAAGGTGCCAGCTGTTTGTTATCATTATTCTACTTTGCTTTTGTCTTCTCCCCACTTAGGAGTATCCAGATGGTTATAAATATTTAGGAATCTGAAGGCATTTCAAAAATATCAAATCTGTTACATTTTAAATACAAAATTAGCAAGTCACTAATTCTCAACTCACTTATCCCTTACTTGAACATTTAGAGAAATAGAAGCCAAAACGATTAAGTACTGTATTTGAAAGGATTCTTCCTTATTTTTCTATATAATTATCCTAATTATACGCTTCCAATTTATTTTATTTTTATTTTTTTTAAGACGGAGTCTCACTCTGTCACCCAGGCTGGAGTGCAGTGGCGCCATCTCAGCTCACTGCAACCTCTGCCTCCCAGGTTCAAGCGATTCTCTTGCCTCAGCCTCCCAAGTAGCTGGGACTACAGGTGCCCGCCGCCACGCCTAGCTAATTTTTTGTATTTTTAGTAGAGACAGGGTTTCACTGTGTTAGCCACGATGGTCTCGATCTCCTGACCTCGTGATCCACTTGCCTCGGTCTCCCAAAGTGCTAGGATTACAGTCGAGAGCCATGGCACCCCGCCTATACTTTCCCGATTTCAAATTGCAACAGAGGCAGAACCCCAACCTAATAACTCTACTTCCAAGGTTAGTGCATGTTCCAAGAGTCTGGTTAACCCATCCTTTTATGTCTCTGTTGCTCTGTTGTCAATCCAAAGCCAAATATATATAAGACACTCAAACACACATCAGGCCAGTACATTATGTGTCTTTCTTCCTAATACTCTTCATTCCTTAATAGCACATTAAATCTCTTTGGTTTATTTCACAGCATAAATAAACATGTTAACATCCTTACAAATAAAAGTATTTTGCTGAAGTAACTTGTGAAATTATATTTCATTGCATTTTAAGCTGTCAGCATTTTTACAACACATAGAACTGGCCATTATATAACACAGCTAGTAAGTCTATAGCTCAAAACATTCTATAAATATTCAGACCTCATATAATATATTTACTGATATGGGAGGCATTTAGTGGAACTATCTGGGAGAAATGAGGATTTGTCACAATAGTACATGTAATTATACAGTTGTTCAATTGCTTGAAAGTAGAGCCTCTAAATCAGAAAATAAATGTATAGAAACATTACCATCTGAATTCAGTCTCAATTATCTATTTTATTCATTTCACTTATCTGACAAGGAAATTAGACTAGCAAACACATATTTACCTGCACAATTATGGTAAGCAATTACTTGGGTGATACTTCAAGACTCAACTTCCAAGAAAACATTTGACATAAGCTGCTGTGCTCAAAGTATCTATTTTGGAGTTCACAGGAGGAAAGACAAGAACAGTACTCACAGAGCACACTGAAACAACATACAATCTCAACTAGATCCTAAAGTCTAGAACACCTACGGTAAAAAACATATTCACAAAAATTTATAAATTATTTAAAATGAGGATGTTGTTAAATACAACAAAAATACAGGAAGTCTGTGTACAGAATCAATATTGAATATGTTAAGACCAAATAATAAATGAGTTTAGTACTTACAAAGAGGAAGAGGTATTAATCAATTAAAGAACTAGAGTACTGTTTATAGTCTCTCTGTTGGTTTCTGTTATGTTGACTGATGCAGTATATGGTAACAGTGAGCAATCCTTAGAATTTCTGTTTGTTTATTGTACTGTTGTATTTTTATTACTATACTTTATTGACAGGCATTATTGGCAAGCAGGAAAGTTCCATTGAAATAAAGTAAAAAATAAAATGATTAGAGTTAAAAAATAATTACAGACAAGACTTAAAAACTAATGAATATCAAATATGTGTTTATCTGCCAGAAAAATAAATCCATTTTGTGGTTTATCTTTAGTGTTCACATAATGATATATAGTTTGTTTCCTGAAGTAGATTTAATGGTGTCGATTATTTTGTAGACTAGAAAGCAGCAGAGGAAATCAGTATATTGCTTTATGTCATTCTTCCATAGCCTTTTGCCTTGAACTGGAACACTAAATAATAGTCAAACTATGAGGTTGTTTTACTGCTTTAATTTTTTTCTGTGTGTTATCTGTACGGGGAGGGGAGTTAAATGCAAAAAGAAAAAAGATGTAATTAAGATTACTGAGTTATAATTTTTCCTTGAAAAAGGAAAATGTTTTCACAAAAAAGTTGAAGAGACTTTTCCAAAATGAAAAAATTATTAAAATTATAGGCCATACAATTAGATTATTTTTGAGGACTGTAATTTATCATTTACAGAAGATAATTCTACCCATATCTTTGGGCATTCATTTCAGGACCCATTATATTTTCTGTACTTAGTAAATATCCTAAAAAATACACTGAATCTAGCACATTGGATCAATCCTATGATTATGAACTGATATTATGAACAATGTTATGTATGCTGCTTTCAAAAAGCAATTTCTAATCACTTATCTGTCATGCTGATTTTGTTAATATTATTGATCCAATTTTAGGAAAAGAACAGGTAAAAGTCCTATAAACAGTAATCAACAACCGTTTTCTTTGGTTTAATTTTATAGACGTATGCATTAGTAGCTGTGAATAAAAGAGAAGCACAGTTAAAATTAAGTGGTAAAAAAAAGTATACTTCAGGATGACAACTGAGAGAAAACTAACCACATATCAATTCATATTTGAAATATGAGAAATTCTAATGAGTCGCTAGCAAAAATATCCACAAATTAGACTGATGTATTTGGAAAATAGGCCCAATGAAATTTCAGATAAAACCCTACCAGAAGATTTATATTAAACATGTCTTTAATTATAAACATCGTTGGAACATCAAAAATTACAAGGTGTGTTTAATTAAGGAAAACATCACCAGAAGAAAGAAAGAGACCAAGATAAACAAAACCCCAATCTGAAAGGTGTCAAAAAGTAGACACAGGAAAAAAGATATACATATTTTTCAAGTATATATTCATGTACATATTTCAATGTTCATGTTTCTTTTTTTTTTTTTTTTTTTTTTTTTTGAGACGGACGTCTCGCTCTGTGGCACCAGGCTGGAGTGCAGTGGCCGGATCTCAGCTCATTTCACTGCAAGCTCCGCCTCCCCGGTTTACCCATTCTCCTGCCTCAGCCTCCCGAGTAGGCTGGGACTACAGGCGCCCGCCACCCTCCGCCCGTAGTTTTTTGTATTTTTTATAGAGACGGGATTTCACCCATGTTACACAGGATGGTCTTGATCTCCTGACCTCCGTGACCGCCCGTCTCGGCTCCCCAAAGTGCTGGGATTACAGGCTTGAGCCACCGCGCCCGGCTCATGTTTTCAAATACAAACACACACACACACTCACACAATGCACTCACACACAAACACACATTTCAAAATTACATCAACCCAAACAAGAAGCACCTGTTGTGAAAAATAACAATCTCAGGAAAAAAAAAAAGAGTTATTGGGACTGAAGATATGACTGCACAAGTGGAGTGAAGTTTAGGGGATAGTGAGTGATATCGTTTGGCTGTGCCTTCACCCAAACCTCACCGTGAATTGTAATAATCCCCATGCGTCAAGGGCAAACCCATATGGAGATAATTGAAAAATGGGAGCGGTTTCTCCCATGCTGCTCTCATGATAGTGAATGCATTCTCAGGAGATCTGATGGTTTCATAAAGGGCTTTTCCTCCTTAGCTTGGCACTTCTCCTTCCTGCTGCCATATAAAGAAGGACATGTTTGCTTCCCCTTCCACCATGATTATAAGTTTCCTGAGGCCTTCCCAGCTAAGCTGAACTGTGAGTTAATTAAATCTCTTTCCTTCATAAATTACCCAGTCCCCGGCACGTCTTTATCAGCAGCATGAGAAAGACTAACACAGTGAGCTAATGTGCTCATCATTTCACAATAGCATAAAAAATGACAGTAAAGAAAAACGGAATGAGAATCAATTGCAGCAGTACAAAAATAAAAGCAAAAAAAGAACCAAATGCAAAACACTGGATATTTTAACAATGAAATTTTGATAAACTTTGTGAGATTATGAATTTAAATTGCATTCCCTTCCCCGTATGAATTTATTGTAACATATAGTTGTACTGTTTTTATACTATTTAAAGAATACACATTAAGAGGACAGTTAAAAGGTAAGTGCTGCTCTTAATTTTAACTACAATAGAGTGCCCAGGCAAACTTACAAACAAAGGAAGAGTTAACACTTAAAATGTATACCACATATTGGACATTCCTAGTTGCTAAAGAATCTAATGGAATATGTAGCTAGATAGCAAAGTTAAAAAAAAGAGTACAAAAGTTAAGAATGAAGAGAAAAGATAATAAGCTACAAATAACTACACATTCACAAAGAATAACTGCCAGGCAAAACAGGTGTGCAAACAGATTTGTGGATCCCATCATCCAGTAAATTAACTCGCTGACCAGGATGTTACTCTCACCAAGAAAATATACCAGTTGAAAATACACACATTACAAGGTATTTTATCAAAAAGAACTAAATTTACATGCAAAGTTTCAGATATCCAAGTATAAATAGACAGTTTAGTTTCCTCTAAACTATCAAATTCTGAACATATGGAATAAGGGGCCACCTCAGAACTAAATGATATTTTCAAAGTAATTAGTGAAAACCGATTTTGTAGCATCTTTATTTACATTACTCTGGCATAATTGTAAGAAACATGTATTTTAAACAAGCTAAGTTTTATTCAAATCAAGGAAACAAATAAAAAGGTATCATTACAAATGGAGAATTTTTCTGCATTTGAAAGCCAATTCTGTGTCTAATTAAGATACCAATTTGAAACTAACCTTGGTGTATTCCTTCCATACTTTTTTACTAAGTAATTTCGTTTATGCAGTGAGAAGTATATGTGTTCAATTTTAATCTTTTTGATCTGCCCACTCTCTAAATAATTTATTTGTGGGAGGAAAATCAAAAGATAACACTTTGATTACCTTTCTTAGGCTACAAGAGTATGCCAACATAATTCCTAATCGTGAGCAGTCAGTGTTAAATATATTTATTACTGGTAAATTCTTTCATTACAGGGTGAGGCTCCTTATAATTTTCTGTAAAGAATTGTCAACAAAAAAAAAGGTCCTAAAATATCTAGCGATAATTTACATTCAATACTGATTGTTTTGGTTATGAATACTAAGAAACCATTTCTTACCAAATTGTCCTGACTTTAAATTCTTTTTTTTTTTTTTTTTGAGACGGAGTCTCGCTCTGTCTTCCGGGCTGGAGTGCAGTGGCCAGATCTCAGCTCACTGCAAGCTCCGCCTCCCGGGTTTACGCCATTCTCCTGCCTCAGCCTCCCGAGTAGCTGGGACTACAGGCGCCCGCCACCTCGCCTGGCTAGTTTTTTGTATTTTTTAGTAGAGACAGGGTTTCACCGTGTTAGCCAGGATGGTCTCGAACTCCTGACCTCGTGATCCGCCCGTCTCGGCCTCCCAAAGTGCTGGGATTACAGGCTTGAGCCACCGCGCCCGGCCTAAATTCTTTATCAAATAGTTAACAATATATTTAACAAGTCTCTTGTAATATAAATAATTATTGCCTTCCAATGAGTATTGATAATATAGCATATATTTTACTTCTTAAAGTATGATAGAATATATGTGATGTTAATTAAAATATATGTGTTTTTAATTTATCTTTTTCTCCCACACGATCACTGTATTAGAAAAATGTTACCATTGGTTAACATTTTCAGTTGTCATGCATAATTCATATAAGAATCTCAAGAGCAGAAAACTGTGAACTAAGAATACCTTAGTAAATTCCCAACTAGTAAAGGTGGATGTAAATCTATGTGACTTATATAAACTTTATGTCTCCATATAGCCATCTATAATTAGGTTTAATACCACTTACATTCTAACAATTTTTTGCCCTGGTAGATGTTTGGAATATTCTGGGAAAAATTAAAATCTGCTTCTCAGTTTAGCAAAGTGCTGCAAAGTCCTCTTTGTATGTTTCACGTCCGATAGAATTGAGCATCTCTAATCTCTTTCTCTGGCTATTTGAAGGAGAAATCAGCCCTGGGGCATCAGGAGAACCTGTTTCATTTCACCAAGCATGGACAAGAGAATCACTGATAATCATTTTGTACTTTCACAGTGAATTCAAACGTCTGGAAACACACACACACAGAAACAAGCATATATGTATGTGTATATAAATGTTTTATATATGTAATTATAATTTATATTTATATGTCATATACATCAATAATAATATATAATATATAGAAGGAATAACATATCAGTTATATGTGTTATGTATTATCTGTGTGTGTATATGTGTTGGGTACATTAAAGGGTGTATTTAAAAATATCTACATAAACTTTGAATAATCTTTTCTAAGTTTTCAATTAAGATGTACATTGTAGTCAGTATGACCAAAATGTTTCTATTTAGATACATGGAGTTATTTTAGTTATTGTTTGTCACCTGGATATAAAATGTTGGGTACATTTAGAAATAAATTCTCAACATAACTCCAATAATCTAGTATTTGGTTTTGAGCTAAAAATATGTCTGCAATTTATTTAAGAGTAGACATTAGCCTTACTCTTTGTCCAATTGAGAAGAATTGTGCACACTTTTTTTCTTTGCTTCCATCATCTTTTGTAATTTATGAGCTGATGTACAACAGAAGACTATTTTCAGAGTTGAAGGATTCCACTGAGAAAATAACATATATATGTTTTACTAAGGAGGTATTCTCTACAAAATGTAATCTGTAGATAACTGAAAAGATAAAATCTATATTGATATTTTGATGCCAAAACATCACATTGATAAGTACCTTTTATGACCAAGTATAACAGATACAGCTGACCCTTTCTGAAATAAGTATTTTTCTCTTCTCTTTTGGCTCACAAACAGACTACCATGTTCACCTCCTTTGCATTTGGGGATGAATTTATGATGGCTGGCCTGGCCATTACATTTTCCAAGGGATCTCTCATTGTTTTTCCCCTTCAGCAGACTAGATAGTGATATCCAGTGTGAACAAAGCCTTATAATGGTAGAGCTTTGAGCACCCTGGATCCCTAAATGCCTGGAGTAGAATAAACACTCTCAACCATTGACCAAAGCCATGTTGGGATGCCCAAGAACTAAACAAACAAACATAAAAACTTGCATTACATCCAGCTTAGAATGTTGGTGCTTATTTCTTATACTACATGAAGAAACTCAGTAGGATGATCTTTCCCTCACCAAAAAAAGGGAGAAGCCAAAAGATGCTAGTTAATATACTTAGGACTTATGAATTGCCACCAATGTCATTATGAACTGCCATCAAGGTTACTGTATGAACTGTAAATGACCTGTGGCCAGGGGCCAGGTGTTTATACCCTCAGTACCTCACACATGCCAGGAACTTGATAGGCACTAAGCAATATTGGCTGAATGAATAAATATAAAAGAAAACATGTAAAAGAGAAGAAGGCAGGTAAAGTAATCGCTATACCATATCAAGAGCCTGTTAGTGTCAGCGTGGGAAGCCCCAGGTAACTGACACTCAGCCTTTCATCTCTATATCCTGGAATATCCTTGAACCAGTTTGTGTACGTTTGGAAAGTCTGGGAGTAACAAACGAGACATGAGAACATGTGTGATGTTCTGTGTTGCATTGCATTCCATGGTTCTATCTTATGAAGAATGTTTGGACTTCCAGAACAGTGTGAAGTGGCATCACTTCATCAGGTCATTAGGGACAGTGGCCTTGAAGACATTTGCTGACCATTCATTCTGCTATGTATCCTCACTGCCATACCTTCTTCTGCACCATTAAATAATTTACTCTTGATTGATTAACTCAACAATGTCTGCATCTGGTCTTTCTGCTATTCTGAAACAATGGTAAACATTTTTTAAAATATAGCAGTCATGAAGGAGAAACAAAGAAAGATATTTTAAAATGGAAAAGACAAGAAAAGAAGGATGAAGGGAGGGAAGAGTGAATGGAGAAGAAAAGTAGAAAAAAAAATTGAAGATGAAAAGGGAGACAGAGAGCCCTGAAAGCAGTACATTTTTTCCTGGGCTTAATATTCACACATCTTCATTACTTTGCGTGTGTATAATTGTAGGTGAGTGCATATAAAACTAACTATTAAATATCTTTATTTATTTAAAAATATTATTTAAGATAGTATTAAATATAAACTCAGAGGTTATATTAATATATATTTAGTTATGGGAATTTTAAAAAATGCAAACAAGGTATACCAATATTAAAATAGTTTTTAAATACATGTTATAAACATGGATGTAATTATACTGTATTTAACATTTGTATTTATTTTCCCACTTGTTCAGTCTTTTCCATGTTTAGTTCCAAGAAAACTCATTTTGTGACTTCTGCTTATAACATTCTACCTATCATTTATTTAATAATGTTAAATTTTTAAATAATTTAGATTTTTTCTAATGTTCTGTTATTATAAATACAGGTGGTTTAAACATAGATTTTCCATATTGAGGGCCATGTCTTGGAGACAGATTTCCAGAAGGGGAGAGGGCAAGCAAAATGATTTTCACTCATGCATCCCTTAATGACAGGAATGTGTTCTGAGAAATACACCCTTCAGTGATTTCATTCGTGTGTGAACATCACAGATTGTGCTTACACAAACCTAGAGGGGATAGCCTATTACACACCTAGGCTGTACGATATAGCCTAATGCTCCTAGTCTACCAACTTGCACAGCATGTACAGGTGGACAACTATAATACAATGGTAAATATTATGTATCTGGAAATTTTAAAAGGTACAGTAAAAATACAATATAAAAGACAAGAAATGATGCATCTGTATAGGATGCCATAAAGGAAACTTGTGGAACTGAAAGTTGCTCTGAGTGAGTCAACGAGTGAGTGATGAGTAAATGTGAAGACCTATGACATTACTCTACACCACTGTAGTCTTTATAAACCCGGTATACTTAGGCTACACTAAATTTAAATATTTTCTTTCTTTAACAACAAATTAATTTCGGCTTACTATAAGTTTTTGCATTATCAGCTGTTTAATTCTTTTAAAACATTTGTGTGTTTTAAATAACAATTAGCTTAATACACAATCACATTTTATAGCCATATAAAATATTTTATTTCTTTATCTTTTATTCTACAAGCTGTTTTCTATTTTCATTTGTTTTAGTTTTAAACATTTTTCTTAAGAACTAAGACACTGACATGCACATCAGGCCTTGGTCATGATCATCAGTATCACTGTTTTCCACCTGCACATTTGTCCCATTAAAAGGTCTTCAGGTGTAATAACACACATAGAATTGTCATATCCTATGATAACAACACTTTCTCCTGGATTATCTCCTGAAGGACCGAAGGCCCTGCCTGAGGATGTTTAACTCAAATATATATATGTGTGTCTGTGTGTGTGTGTGTACATATATACACACACATTATATATATCTACACATACACACATATACACACATTATATAAACACCATATATAAAATAATAACAACTATACTGCAGCAAATACATAACCCAATAACATAGTCATTTATTATCATTATCAAGCATTATGTAGTGTATAGAATTGTATGTGCTATATGCTAGGCTTTTATATGACTGGGAGTGCAGGAGGTTTGTTTATACCAGCATCACCACAAACGTGAGTAATGCATTGTGCTATGATGTTACTAGGTGATAGGTATTTTTCAACTACATTATAATCCTTTTATTTTTTGAGACGGAGTCTCATTCTGTCGCCCACCCTGGAGTGCAGTGGTGTGATCTCGACTCACTGTAACCTCCGCCTCCTGGGTTCATGGATTCTTCTGCCTCAGTCTCCTGTGTAGCTGGGACTACAGGTGCACATCACCATGCCTGGCTAACTTTTTTTGTATTCTTAGTAGAGACGGGGTTTCACTATGTTGCCAGACTGGTCTCGAACTCCTGACCTTGTGATCCACCCGCCTCAGCCTCCCAAAGTGCTGGGATTACAGGCATAAGCAAATGCGCCCAGCCAACTACATTATAATCTCATGAGACCACCATAATATGTGAGGTTATTGAACCAAACTTCATTATCTGACACATAACTGTATATATGTTATTGGTCAATATCAGTTGTGAAATTGTCATGCCACTGGCGACGATTGAGTGTGCCCACTTCAGCACAATGTCACCAGCACTAGATTTTGTTTCACATTTAAAATTAGAAAGATAATGTCTTATCTTCATCATGAATGTAATTATTGTAATTTCACATAAGCCTGGAATTTATAGTGATTACATTACTCATGATTACATTATTTTGTCTGTTGCCTGTTGTGTTTCATGATTCTTTTAATTTTAACGTTTTGATATATACCATATACGATAATATCATTTTGTAGTCCTGATTGCAGCTCAAAAGACTTTTCAAGTTTTTATTATAGTCATGTAATAAAATAATTGGCCCTTAATCTAGATTTCAGTAATTATTGCATTACCCTTCTTTAGCTTTTGCTTTTTTACTTCTAAGTTTGTATTTTTTAAACCAAACAATTTTTTTCTCTGCAAGGTTTTTAAATAAAATTCGGAAGCTTTTGCTAACCTTCTCTTCTGTAGATATTATAAATATTCTGTTATCATTCCTTTTGATATGTTATGATCTTTTTATAATTGATTCTCAGTACATTATTTTGTTTGAAGAAATACAATTTTAATTGATTTCCCCAATATTGCCATAATTTAGTATAATGTCTCTTCTTTAACCTTGAGTGGGAAGTCTTCGCCACTGTTTGATAAGTGCTTTTACGTAAATTATTTATGGAATATTCTTTTATCTCTATTTCGCTCTCATATTTTGCATGAGTATCAAATTTGGGGTTTTAAAGATGCAAAAATATATTTGCTAATCAGATTTACTATTTACATTTAATAAATTAAATGAAGAGATAATATGAACCAGTGATTACTTCATAATTTAGAGAATAAATGTCAAAAAGAAAAAAAAATTAGAAAATTCATTTCCTTTAAGAATATTTGACATATTTAGACTCAGTATAAAATTTTATGTTGCATACGTATTTTATTTTTCAGAAATAAGGAGGCTGGGCATGGTAGCTCACGCCTTTAATCCTAGCACTTTGGTAGGCTGAGGCAAGCAGATCACTTGAGATCAGGAGTATGAAACCAGCCTCGCCAACAAGGTGAAACCCTGTCTCTACTAAAAATACAAACAAGTTGGCTGAGCATGGTGGTGGGTGCTTGTAATCTGAGCTACTCAGGAGTCTGAAGCAACAGAATCTCTTGAACCTGGGAGGCAGAGGTTGTAGTGAGCCGAGATTGCACCACTGCATTGCAGTCTGGGCAAGACTCGGTCTCAAAAACTAATAAAAAAAAAAAAAAAAAACTTAAAGAGACTCTGTGGAATACCTAAGTCTCAGAGAATATTATTTAAAGTATTCATAATGCATAATTCATTTATGATACCATGTCCCATCTAATTCGCCAAGGCAGGAAAGACATTATTGAGTTTGCTATCCTTTCTCTTGAGACTCATTGACCCAATAGCCTGACAGAACAACTCAGTGTATTTTCTTCATATTTGATTTTTAAATGTATTTTCTTATTTCTAGTTTAAAATTGATCCATAATCATTGCTAACAAGAGATCTGACAAGAAAAACAAAAACTGAAATATGAACATCAAGCCTCAATAAGCAGAGCCCACAAATACAGGCTAATGTCTATGCAATCATTCATTCACTGAAATCACACAGTTCCTTACACACAATCATAATTTTATAGTATTTCCATTTATGAAGGTTTAAAACAATTCTTAAGCAGTTTTTGTTCCTATCCAACTTTTCACTTCAAGGTATTAAAACTACAATGGTGTTGGAAGGTGATAATAGTGATATGAAATATGTATTATTCTGTTCTCACACTGCTATAAAGAACTGTCCAAGCCTGGATAATCAATATGGTTTGGCTGTGTCCCCACCAAAATCTCATCTTGAATTGCAGTAACTGAATTCCCATAATCCCCACTTGTCATGGGAGGGATCTGGTGGGAGGTAATAGAATCATGGGGATAGTTACACTTATGATGCTATTCTAGTGATAGTGAGTGAGTTCTCTTGAGATCTGATGGTTGTATAAAGGTCTTTTCCCCCTTTTGCTCAGCTCTTATTCTGCTCTCTCCTGCTGTCATGTGAAGAAGGACATGTTTGCTTCCCCTTCAGCCATGATTTTAAGTTTCCTGAGGCCTCCCTAGCCATGCTGAACTGTGAGTCAATTAAACTTCTTTCCTTTATAAATTACCCAGTCTTGGGTATGTCTTTATTAGCAGCACGAGAATGGGCAAATAAAGTAATTTACAAAGAAATGAGGTTTAATTGACTCACAGTTCTGCATGGCTGGGGATGCCTCAAGAAACTTAACAATCATGACGGAGGGAGAAACAGGCATCTTGTTCACAAAGTGGCCAGATCAAAAGAGAGAAAAGAGCAAAGGGGGAAGAGTCCCTTTTAAAACCATCAGATCTCCTGGGAACTAACTCAATATCAAGACACGAGCATAGGGGAAAGTGCCCCCATCATCCAATCACCTCCTACCAGGTCCTTCTCTCAACATGTGAGGATTGCCTGGGAATTACAATTTGAGATGGGATTTGAGTGAGGACACAGCCAAACCATATCAAAAGACAAAGGCAAAAACATTTTGTAAATGTTTCTGAAGTCTATTATTTGATTTAAAAATTTGAAAACTAGAACATGATATAAAAAAGAGGACATATCAGATATATGTTGTTTTACAATATAATAGATTCAGTTACATGAGTTGTTAATGACTGCACAAATTTGGTTTGTCATGCAGACAAGTTGAAAAGAACTTGACGGTCAGGTGCAGTGGCTCATTCCTGTAATCCCAGCATTATGAGAGGCCAAGGTGGAAGGCTCACTTGAGCCCAGGATTTCAAGACCAGCCTGAGCAACATAGTGAGACCGTGTCTCTACAGAAAAAAAAAAAAAAGAAAAGAAAAGAAAAGAAATTATATGGGTGTGGTGGCATCTGCCTGTAGTACTAGTTACTTGAGGTGGGAGGACTGTTTGATCGTGAGATAGTCTCAGCTTCTCAAGGGGCTGAGGTGGGAGGATTTCTTGAGCCTGGGAGGTTGAGGCAGCAGTGAGTGGGATTTTGCACTGCAGCCTGGATGGCAGGGCAAGGCCCTGTCCAAAAAAAAAAAAAAAAAGAAGAAAGAAGGAAAAGAGAGAGAGAGAGAGAAACTTGAATGCTTGAATGTAAATTTTGAGGTATAATATGGAACTGTGTATCTAGAACCTGAAAAAAATTAACATATTTTGGCTAATTCTGTTAAAGAAATTAAACTAAGAAAAAATCAGAAATACAAAACAATTTGAACAAAATGACTATAGCAATGTTGGCAGTAGCAATAGAAATAAACTAAAGAGCCAAACATAATAATTTAGGTGAATAAATTTTGATATGACCATTAAAGATATAAGGGATTTAACTAGCATTATATTGAAATACTTAAGTTTATTAAAACATTCAATGATATATGAGTAGGTGCAAAATTTATTCAAAATCCACATATATGCAATATCTACCATAAAATGATTGTACTTATACAGCACATTTGCTTAAAAGAATATTTATCTAAGTTTTTGTGGAGATTATCTATGAGTAGGGAGATTGTAGGATATCTTTATTTTGTAGTTTATATGTTTTCTACACCAGCGTTTTAAACAATAGATCTATCTCACTCTATGAAGAATAAAATAAAAATGAACAATGCAAGCTTAACAATGCTATAAATATTTTATGAAAACACAAGTTTCAAACCTCTGGAAATTCATAATAAACAGTAAGTCTTATGTGTATGTAAGTGAATAAATGTAGCCACATATGTAAGAATATAATGGGACCTACACAGAGTGGATTTTCTCCACAATTCTGACAAATAAGAAAAACTCTAAATCTGAACTTTGCTGTACTCAATGTTTTAAATGGCTTGATGACTTTATATAAACTATATCTGACTTTACTATATGTTTAAAATATGGAAACATACTCTCCTGATACAGAAAATCACAAGCAGATAATTATAATTTGTAGATTTAATAAATAGTATCATACGTTAGCAAAATATCTATTAAAGTTGAATCAGTATGCTAGAATTACCAGAGTGATTTCTTAGATGTTTTTATTCTGATAATTAGTAGAGAAAAGTACAAAAACTGTACAGTATGTCAATAGTTTCACTGTTCTGAAGGCTACATTTCTCCATAAGGTTACATTTAAGGAAGAAGGAGGAAGAGAAAGGCAGGTAGAAAGAGAGAGGCAGGTAGAAAGAGAGAGGCAGAGGCAGGTAGAAAGAGAGAGGCAAGTAGAAAGAGACAGGTGTGAGGTTCTTGTGGAGACAAAAGTGCAACTGGACAGAGGACAGGATTTCCTAGTGTATTGTCCCGCCATGTCAATAAACAGCTACCTCTCTCTGAGTGACACTTACATGACAGAGAAGGTGTGCATGCAGCACAACAGAACACACAATTTGCTTTTCTTTTTCTACAATGACAACAACCTGTAGTAAATACGAACAGATGGCATGTGGCTTTCATAAAAAAAAGAAAAAGGCTTTCAGGAGAGAAAACGAATTAATTTTGCTGTGTGAGTCTGAACTTCGTACTACACATACTAATTTGATTTATATACAAAAAGACAATTTGTTTAAAAGAATGAAAGAAAGGCAACAGAAAGTCATTTGCAAAACCTGGTATATCAGTGGAGGTTATTGGTCATTAAAACATACTATATGCTTATTTCTGGACAGCTGTTGTGTTCAGATTATTTAATTCAATTATGATGAGATTAAAAATAATATATCCAATAATGCTCTTGCTCAGAGAGAAAAACATGTCACAATTTCATGGATATTAGTTAGGCTTCTAATCTTTAATCACTAAAAGTATGAAGGCCTGAGAGAAGATTAAGAGCTCATAAATCTGGATAAGAAAGAGAAAGGTTTATCACACTTTAATGTTACATCAGCTAATACACATAATTGTATATTCCAATTGGATGTTATAGATTGGTTATTTTCTTCTATATACAATACTTGAAGCATGGAGATGATATATTTAGCAAATCACCATATCAATCACATGGTATAAATAAAGTAGCAAAATTGCTAAATCATTAAAAGAAAAAAAAAACAATTCTTTTTCTTAATAAAGGGATTCTAGCTGTAGAAAATTTTACTGATGGAAACCAGCTCAAAGCCTGTTTTATCTGGAGCAGATTTTCTTTCCAATAGTAAACTACTAGTTATTATTTTCAAGAGTTATATGTGCATGCTTATTCCCCTACAGTAAATAATGAAGAAATAAAGTATTTCAGTTAATTAACAATACTGATGAGCTATTTTAAAGTCATTTAAGAGTACTGTCATATTTTGAGAGTTTATTTTAAAACAAAACATAATAAAAGATGGTTACATAACAAAAATTACAGTTAGATTAAATATACACTATTGTTAATATCAAATATTAGTGAAAAAATGTAGGAATACCAAACCAATTAATTAAAATTTATGGCACATCCATATAATATATTTGCAATAAGACCGGGTCTAGGTAACAGAAAAAAGAAAATAATAATGTCATATTTATTCTGAAGCAGTATGCACTACACCTAGGTTTAAAAGAAAGAAAGATAAAAAAAAACAACAACTATAATAAAGGAACGTGAGAATGAATGCTATAAAAGCTATTGTAAACTAAATAGGAGAGATTAACGATATTGATGTGATAGTTACTTGATACAGAAATTTGCATCTAAAGGATACATTAATTACAAAAATGAAAAAATAGAAACAGATTAGAGGAGAAATATTCAATATTATTTTAGACTTTTGACCTTAAATAAATCATGGTGATGTCAATGTTATAATTAGAAAAATACAGAAGATTAATTCAACTGTTAAGAATAGAAATGATGATGAAACCTGTCTTATTGAGTGACTTCTGTGTGCTTGACACTGTGTTCTCTTCTAGAATCATAAAATTTTCATTCTTTTGGTTTGGGTTGTACATATTGTACAGATAGAAAATTATATAACTTGCCTGTGGTGATATAAACTTTAATTTACCAAGCTTCAAAACAATTTGTGACTGATTCTCACATTCATACTTACATAAAATCATGTTGGTCTCAGAAAAATAAAAGACGGCATAGCACCTATTTTCATCTACATCATAAGGAACATTGATACTCTTTGATCACAAAAGAAGGTGTCCTAAAAAGTTGACAAATTAACACCTTATTAGAGTAATATAAACATTTAAAAATCCAAGAATGTTTTATATCCAATAAGTTTGAGGAATACAACAGCATAAGACAGTGGAGATGATCTGCTGATGGGTGGAAATAAAAGACCAGATTAGAGGTTAAAGGACAGAGGTAGATACATGGAGTAATAAAATTACATGAGTGATAACCATGAAAGTTGATGAGCTGAACAGGGGAGTGAGAAACAAATGTCAGTAAAGAACCATTAAGAAACACCTACAGCTCCAGGGCAGCAAGAATAAAAAAGGCTCAGAATGAAATAGACAGAAAGAAGCAAATTCATCAATGAATAAATTATAATAAATTATAGTATTTATATATGATAAATAAATATCACAAGACTATAAACATAAATAATAAGTATTTTTCCTAAAAACTGATATTGTCACGGTATGGTCATCTTCATATTTATAATTTGTTAATAATAAATGTTATGCATTTACATATTTAAAATTAAATTTAGCAATAAGAGAGGCTATCCTTCTGCTCAATATATATTTAAGCATTTTATACTTTTGCAGAAATATTTTTTCATTTAAGATCACAAGTGAAAAATCAAAATTTTAAAACATAATTAGGTAAAATTGGTATATGTATATTATATAGGAAATTCCCTAATTGGTTATCTTAAGGTTTTGAAACTATTACTATATTACATTTTCTTTTAAAAGGGTATTGTGGTGTTGTGGGTAAACTGATGCAATCTATAAAAGACCTAAAAAATTAATAAATATAAATGCTAAGTTCATGGATTCTTGGGAATACAGTTCACAAGCTTTTTTGAAAATCCTCATCAGGAAAATAATTTTTAAATACATTGATTTATACTGTAAAATAATATTTAATCTTTGAGGATTAAATATATTCTAAATATTACAATATATATAAATATATATGTGTTAAAAATAATCCGGGAAAATAGAAAAAAATTAGAATTTTTTAGTGAAGACTAACTTGTTGACATAATAGGTAACACAGAAAACTTTTTAAAAACAGATAGTGAAGAATATTTCCATTGGAGACGAGTGATGCTATTTTATAAGAAAACAAAATACATTATTAAAGTTTGTGCAGCAATCCCATTGTTTCTTCTCTAGCCGCTGGAGAATAAGTCTTTCTTATTTTTAGATTTTCTTCTAAAAGAAATATATTTTAACATGATGTCTTAAAATAGCCCATTTAAAAGCAAATTAACCCATTCTAAACCCAATTAAAGCAAAGCGTGCTTATTGATGGAATGCAAGTCTACCAGACAAAAATAAAATTCTGAATACTTAGAATATATAATAGAACTGGTATCCAGTTTGCTTGTTCTCAAGTAAATGTCATACAAATAACATTTTCCAGTATAAAATAACAATTAAAATAGAATTTTCAAAAGTGACTTGCAACTTCATTTTTTCAATAGCTAGTGTATAGGGATGAATTCACACACATCACTTATAAACCTAATCAGCAAAAAAACTTCAATGCCCCCAGAAAGGTTTTGTAAGAAGCAAAGTTTAAAATATATTACTAGAGCTTCACATATTAATTTGATTTATATATAAAAAGATAATTTGTTTAAAAGAATGAAAGAAAAGCAACAGAAAGATCATTTGTGAAACTTGATACATCAGTGGAGGTTATTGGTCATAAAAACATACTATGAAACATACTATAAAACATACCGTGAAACATACTAATGAAAGCCGAATACCACATGTTCTCACTTATAAATGGGAGCTAAATGATGAGAACATATGGACACAGAGGAGAACAACACACACTGGGGCCCTTCAGAAGGTGAAGGGTGGGAGGAGGGAGACACGATCAAGAATAACAATTAATGGGTACTAGGCTTAATACCTGGGTGATGAAATAATTGGTACAACAAATCTCCATGACACAAGTTTACCTATGTAACAAACCTGAACTTGTACCTCTGAAATTAAACGTTAAAAAAAATTTAAAAAAAGAGAGAGAGAGAGAGAAAGAAATGTGAATCAAGGTGATCTGCCAAATGGTGCAACAATTTAGCTTCACCATCAGAGTCTCCATTATACCAGTAAGAACTACATATAAAGGGAAACCTATTCAAGTTTAAAAAATACAAATGTGCTTTCTGAGGTCTAAATTACCATTATTTGGCAGTTAATAACTATATTTGTACTAAGTAAACAGGATGATACAAAGAAAAATGCGATATTCTTCCTTTGGTGGTGGCATTATCTGTAAATGGCATTTCAAGCCTGATTCATGTTTTAAATATGATGAACAAAATGAATGAGCTTGTTTATTTTTAGCACAGCCTTTGTTTTTCTCATTTATATATTATCCTCACAAGTTGCAAAGCAAAATTTGTTTCCTTAGCATCTTGAAACAAATATACTTAGTATATTGTATTTATATTGCATCTTACCATTCTACTTGCAAAACTATTAAAGTAAATCAAGAAAACGTTCACTAAATGTCAAAATTACTAAGTCTATAAATTCAGAAAGCTTTTCAATTTTCTATCATTGAAAGTCTGCAACCGAAGGGTAAAAGTTGCTTTCAGGTAGAAAAATTAAGGCAGTGCATGATCAATAAAGCAAAAGTGGCAAATTAAAACAACTGATGACTCCATTTTAAGAGTATGAATGTTCACTGCATTATTCTTTCAAATTTTACTGTAGTTTTGAAGATTAAAAATACAGTTTGGAGAATAATACAACGAGATACCACTACATACCTGCCAGAATGACTAAAATGAACAAGACAGACAATAACAAGAATATATCTCATAATGGTGTAGGAGCATAAATTAGTAGACCCATTTTGGAATATGATTTGTCTTTATCTATTAAAGCTGAATGAATATACACATACCTTATAATGTAACAACTCTACTTAAAATATATACCCAGTAAAAAGGCACACATATTTTCTCCAAAAGTCAAATACAAGAATGTTCATAGTTATATTATGTGTAATAGTTTTTAATAGAAATAGTAAATAGAATAGTAGTAAATATTAAATACAATAGTAAATAAGCCAGAAATTATCCATTCTACTACTGAAGGGCTTTTGTGCCATTTCTATTATTATTTCAAATAATAGTCAATAATATTAATGACTAATATACAGTCAATAGTTAATAATAGAAATGGCACAAAAGCCTTTCAGTAGTAGAACAAATAACTTATAGTGTATTTATACAATGGAATAGTCTACAGGAATGAAAATGCTTAAACACCTGATTCATTCCACAAAATGGATGCTTTTTATAAAAGTAATGTTAAAAAACCAATGGAAAAATACTGTGGAAATATTTTCAATGGAAAATACTGCATACTTTGGTATATTTTAAATGCACAGGCAAATGCCACGTATACTGTTAGAAGTGAGGATAAAGAGGTTATATCTGGGGAAGAGAACAGGGCTGTAAAAGTGCAAAAGGTAGGCTTGAGGAATGCAGGTGATACTCCATTTTATATGAGTGATGGTTACCTGTGTATGGTATTCACCTGAGCCCTATTATCTATGTGTGATGTAATTCAAATTTATTTTCTGAGATATAGTATGGGCTGGCAGGAAATATCTTAAACCCTGGAAATCCAAAGGTAAGTGAATGCTCAATATCTTGGGTTAAGGAAGGTTTACTTTTTACTTGGAGGTGAGAAAAAAGGAAAGGAATAAGCTAATAAACAGTATTGAAGAACACGAAAAATTTCCTAGTGTGATATAGAACTACTTTAGGGAAAAGGGTTTTGTTTTTAATAGGATGAGAAGAGCCTGAAGGACAAGAAGGTTGCCATAAAAAACATGAGAGAAGGACCTTCAGACTAAAGGAATAAGCAAGTTCAACTGCTTAGCATATTTAAGGAGGGGAAAGTATAAAATTCTCACTTAATGAGCATAGATAGTGATCAAGTTGGAGAGGGAGGCTAGGTGAGAACATAAAAGTTTTGAGGTGATGGCAAGAATTTAGTCTCTTGTTTTTCATATTGGGATCCTTGGAAGAGTTTTGAAAGACAGGAACAACATCTACTGATTTATACTTATAGGAAGTATTTGCTGATCGTCATATGAATATATGAATGATTTGAGAAGGGTATTTGCTTATGCAAGTCAAATGAAAGAAATCATTATAGAAGAGATCAGGATTTGAACCGGTAGGGTGGTAGCAGAGATACACGTAGTGAACATATTTTAAAAATATTTTAGGGTTAGAACATATAGGACCTGACAGTGATAGGAGGTATAAGGGTGACAAAGGTATAAAGGATCTCTGTCAGTTTTCGGCTGGTACAAATGGGATCATTTACTCAGATGTCAGAAACATGTTAAATCTGAGCAGAGTAAATAAGTGGTGGTGTCCCCAGATGTGTTTTAAAGATGGAAGTTTCCACCAATTTGGGAAGCCGAGGCGGGGGGCAGATCACTTGAGTTCAGGAGTTAGAGACTACCCTGGCCAACGTGGTGAAACCCCGTCTCTACTAAAATACAAAGATCAGCGAGGCATGATCATGTACAGCTGTAATCCCAGCTACTAGGGAGGCTGAGGCAGGGGAATCACTTGAATCCAGGAGGCAGAGGTTGCGGTGAGCCGAGATCGCGCCATTGCACTCCAGCCTGGGCAACAGAATGAGATCCTGTCTCCAAAAAAGTTAAAAAAGATGGAAATTTCCAGAGCACACTTATGGGAAGGATCATTAGAGAGTGATACTTTGATGATGTAGCCAATCAAAGAGAGAAGTCAGGGAGGGTATGGGGACAGAATCCTGAGAAGAAGGTGCAGATACAGCAGGTGGTGTCCTTCACTACAATTTGAATAGAGGCAAGATATTGGAATATTGGTACTAGTTCATATAGATTGGTAGAAGTGAGCTTGTCACTGTCCCATTGATTTAGAAAATTTATTTCTGAAATGTGACGTGAGCCCATCAGCTGGGATCCAGGGTGCAGGGGGTGTGGGTGCTGGTCGGTGAAGAGGCATTATGGATGGAAGAGGAAAGCTGAGCATGCTCCATTCTGACTTGGCTACTTTAAAGTAAGTGTATCCCGTAGAGCCGTCTAGGAATTTCTATGACTTAAATTTACGCTTCTACAAAATGAAGTTAATGATATCTACCTACACTCCAGCGCAGTAGGCCAAGAAGGATATGTCATATAAAAAAATGATTACTACATGTTGAGGTTCCAGAAAATACTGGCAGTTAATCGGGTTGACTATGCATGCACAAGTAAATTATAAATGATACATTATATAAATATAACATTAACTAAATCAATAAGATATAAAATCTGAGTTCAAAGTATACATTTTTCTTAAATAATTTCTATGATTCTTTCAGCATACCATGTCTCCACATTGTACTTAATAAAATTCTGTTAAATTTTATATTTTGTACATTGACATTCACTTTGCCAAAATAATATACTTTTATATGTCATAAAACTGTAATTTTCTTATGTAGTGAT
Source organism: Rhinopithecus bieti (assembly GCF_001698545.2). Lineage (NCBI taxonomy): Eukaryota > Metazoa > Chordata > Mammalia > Primates > Cercopithecidae > Rhinopithecus > Rhinopithecus bieti. The sequence continues at coordinate 1,229,838 of NW_016810869.1, read as the reverse complement.
TTTAAATAAAATTCAATATGTTGGGAAAATTGAGTGGTTCTAGATGAAAATAAGTATGAAGAAAAGTAAATGATGCGGTCTGTAGGAGGATTGTGTACTATAAAAATATCTGAGTGAATGTATTTTCAATGAAAGGTAAGGTCTAGGTTGAGCATTTAGAGCAGAAAGCTCAATAACAAACACAATTTGATCTGAAGCAATTGTTATTTTAAATATTTTATGTCTCTTAGGAAATAAAATTTTCACAAATAATACTTTTTTGCAGTTGGTAATAAATTAGAGATATAAACACGTATTAGCTAAGAACAAACTATTATTGTAGAGTTTATCGATTAGAACAATCTGGCTTTTCCATTTAGTTAATGCATTACTTTTTCACTTTAAATGTTTGGCATTCCTTTTAGTAAAAGAATGGGTATCATTTCTAGGATGCTGACAAAGTGTCCTAGTTTACTTCTTTCTGAAATCACAATTTTACACTTGGAAGAGTCAGCACATCCAGGATGCTAATACCAAATTTAAGTGTTAAAAATACCTTTTTGCATGCACATTAAATCCTCTTTAGCATCGGACTGAAAATGGAGTGAGATGCTTTCCCAGAGAAACAAGCTATTCCTAACGGTTACATATTTCCAGAGTCACAGTCACACAAGAACTGCGTCTGAAGTTGGCGAGAGCACCTCATCTGAAACGGTGATTCATACTTAGCAAATTTCGACCCAGTGAAGTTCACATTCTATTGATTCTTATTGTGTCATACTTCTTTTCCCTTTTATTACCTGAGTGAGTGTTAAATGGCTCAAATTAAAGAATTCTTAATTAAACTTCCATAAATTCTGTTTAAAAACTCTGAAAAAAAACTATTTTAAATTTTACTTTACATAATACATTAAAAAGATCCAAGAAAAAAAAAAAGGTCTTTAGATATGACAGACAATGCAAAAGCTCACCGATTCTGGCAATCTACATAATTACAGAAAAAAAAAAAGAGATTGAGGGGAAGAATACATTTTATCTACACACACACACACACACACACGCACATACACACACATTTGTTGTTTCAGTACAGAGTGGACACAGTAGTCAACTAATAGTTATAACCTTTCAACAGTCTCGAAGAATCGCCAATTGAAGGTTGTCAACTGCACTATTTCAGGGAAGGAATTTGGACTTAGTCTTACTAAGGGGTTTCAGAAGATAGGATGACTCTATTACTCAGGCATATTCTTTAGTAGCATAAGGTAGATGATCTTTGAAAAAAGAGGATTAATGAGAACTGGAGGGGATTGGGAGGATTAGAAAGACTGGTAGAATCCAGAGTGACAGAAGAAAGAAATAAGACTGTTAGAAATATAATGATATAGAGTTGAAAATAGGAAAACAAAAGAATACCTACAAATTTCAAAGGATAAGACTAACTTATGGCAACATGACAGGATATAAAGAAAGAAACAGTGATGAAAATGAGTTATGAGGCAAAAATAAAGACAAGAACGTATCAGATTGATACACTGTTTTGTAGAAATTTTAAAGATCTAATATTAAGTAAGGATTAAGTAGAATAGTATGGGTTCAATAACACTTGATTTTTAAAAAGCTGAATAAAATTAATGTTTGCATGTTTACATATATATGCTTTTTTAGGTTTATGGAAAAAGGTATAAATGGATAAACAAGGTATTAATTTGTGGATATACAGTTTGTAGACATTTCAGCTCAGTGGGGATTGAAGAAAGGGAAATGAAATATAATTTGACTTGCGACAATAAACACCTGTCACTTAAGAAATTAAAAGAACAAAAATAATAATTCAGAAAAGTGAAACAAGTAAGAGAAAAATAAAATGGAACTTCCTTGTGTGTCAGAAATGAACACATAATTGGGAGTTGGTTCTGCTTCTGAGTACCCAGCCAGGTTCTTTGGAAGCAGATCAGATGCTGACGTAATCTTGGCAAACTGGTGCTTTCACAGGCTTTGCACTTAGCTGAAGTTATTCCCCAAAGCTTTGGCTCATTTGCACGTTTTTTATTACCTAGAATTCAATTATTTGAATGAGGCACTCTGATAAAGAATACGGAAACTCAGATGGATAATTTGTGCCAGTATTTCCAAGATCACCAATCAGACAGATTAAAGAAAACTGGTACATGTCAGTCCATTTGCACACTCCATCATGTCTAGGATTGTTTCATGTGCAGGCAGGCAATTCATATGACTGCTTTTAGAATCCTCTGCTATAGAGGGCTTTTATAACCAGGTATAAGCAAACAATATCCATGAGACATTTTAAATAAAGAAATAAAATTGATACCAGCCAAATTTAATTAGATAATTTGCCTTAACCCATTCTTTTATTTTTTTATTCTCTTGAAATTTGTTTGACGTTTTTCTCTTAATATTTTCATAGGTGTTATGATTTAAACACGAGATAATGCCATTCAAGCTGGGAGGATAAGTTTTTCCCTATTTAGCAGTTTTGAAAAGGTTAAGCAACATCCAAGTCACTTAGTTAAAAATTAGTTTGATCAGTAAACATACACAAACTTCTATATTCTCATTCTAAGCCAATCTTTGTTAATAATACCAGGTTACATTGTTTAATTGAGCTATAAAATATTCTATTATGATTAAATTCACTTTTTTAAATGACACTGTGAAAAGTTGAGTAACTCTTTCCCGCACTACAAAAGTAAAAGGAGAGGGTAATATGTTTATTTTGCAACATATTCTATATATTTCTTTGTTTATTGTTTGTATAGATGAATAACTGAATAATTCACCTAAGACTGTACAAAATAATTCAATACTATTTTAATTACATTTGGACACAGGAACTGGAAGTTCAATAAACTCACATAAACAGTAATAATATATCATTACTGGAGACCAGAATGTATTCATTAGGTAGGATGAATTATTTTCTTTCATTAGGAATAAAATGTACCTTCTTTTTGAGAAAACTTAACATCCTTCAGGAAACTAACCTTTAGGTTTCATATGTGTGTTTCATCAATTTACTTTTGAGTAATATAACAATTCCACATTGACAGTATAATTATTACAGATTAAATAACATTCTATATTATTTAATATATCCTTGGAAAATTCACATGATGTGCTGTTTATATATACGCAGGAACTTCATAAACCTCAATATGCTAGTTTTATTAGTTTCCCATTGCTGCTGCCAAAAAGCACCACAAATTCAGTGGTTTAAAAAAACACTAAGTTATCATCTTGCAGCTCTGTTGGTAAGAAGTCTGACAAAGTCTCAACTGAGCTAAAATCAAAGTGTTAGCGTGGCTGTATTCCGTTCTAGAGGCACTAGGGGAGAATCCATTTCCTTTGTCTTTTCCAGTTTCTGGATGCTGACCAAAGCACTTGGCCCTCTTCCTTCATACTCTAAACCAGCAAAATCAGATTGAGTCCTTCCCAGATGGGATCACTGTGTCCTCCTCTCTTTCTCCCTCTTTTACTTTTAAAGACCCTTGGGATTACATTGGACCCACCAAGTTTATCCCTAATTTAGGTTCTCTGATAAACAACCTTAATTCTATCTGCAACCATAACCCTCCACTGCCATGTAATATAATCACAAGTTACAGCAATTAGTATGTGAACATCTTGGGCACCATTATTCCGCCTACCATGCTAGCATTCAAGGTAGTCACATGCAGCACTTATACATTAATATGTTTGAAGTATTGTTGTAACTTCGCTCATAGAGTGAGTTTCAGAAGCTACATCACTTAATTTATCTTAGAATATAAATATTCTGAGTGAAGCTTGGTTGATAAAGAACTAGCTAATCAAGCTGATTATTGTCTCTTAAGTTTAATAAACAGTGTGATTATAAAGCCGTAAGGTGATTGTTGGTGGGGATGGAGAGAGACAGAGAGAGAGAGAGAGAGAGGGAGAATGTGTATATGTGTGTGTCTTGGGAGAGTTGTATGAAGGAGTACTTCAATTCATATGAACAATACTGAAATAATCTTGCAATATAGTAATCTTGTATATTTGCTAAAATATCAGTTTCACAACTTAATAATCAACTCAGACCTTCTGCTGAAACTATAGATTTATATCTCGGTTCCTAATGATTTACCTTGCACTTAAAAGTCTGGGCATAAATCACTAGGAAATGCAAAGTAAAAACATACAGTCTTTCAACTGATATATTGGCTGGGGAAACTTCATATCTTGTCTACTCTTCTTTTACTATAATCATTTGTAGGGTAAATTGGGGTTGTCAGCAGAGAACATTTTAAAAGAATTAGTACTAAAAGAGATATGTTTTATGCTGCAACCTAGTCAGATCTGAAAAAGCAATAATTATAACATTCAATTTAGGTAAACTTAATAAATATAATAGAAGATAAAATATATTGACTAATAAAATACATAGATGATTACACCAGTAATTTTTGGCAAAATTTGTTTTTACGGCATCAAGAATGTTCCATTTGTTTCTAATAGCAGACTCACATTGATGTAGTAAAAGCCATCTATGACAAACCCACAGCTGACATAATACTGAATGGGGAAAAGTTGAAAGCATTCCCTCTGAGAACTGGAACAAGACAAGGATGCCCACTCTCACCACTCTGCTTCAACATAGTACTGGAAGTCCTAGCCAGAGCAATCAGACAAGAGAAAGAAATAAAGTACATTGAAATTGGTAAAGAAGAAGTCAAACTGTCACTGTTTGCTGACGATATGATTGTTTACCTAGAAAACCCTAAAGACTANTGTAGTAAAAGCCATCTATGACAAACCCACAGCTGACATAATACTGAATGGGGAAAAGTTGAAAGCATTCCCTCTGAGAACTGGAACAAGACAAGGATGCCCACTCTCACCACTCTGCTTCAACATAGTACTGGAAGTCCTAGCCAGAGCAATCAGACAAGAGAAAGAAATAAAGTACATTGAAATTGGTAAAGAAGAAGTCAAACTGTCACTGTTTGCTGACGATATGATTGTTTACCTAGAAAACCCTAAAGACTACTCCAGAAAGCTCCTAGAACTGATAAAACAATTCAGCAAAGTTCCAGATACAATATTAATGTGCACAAATCAGTAGTTCTTTTACACACCAACAGCGACCAAGCAGAGAATCAAATCAGGAACTCAACCCCTTTTACAATAGCAAAAAACAAAACAAAACAACACAAAACTGAGGAATATACTTAACCAAGGAGGTGAAAGACCTCTACAAGGAAAACTACAAAACACTGCTGAAAGAAATCATAGATGACACAAACAAATGGAATCACCTTGAATATAGAATGATTTACATAAACACATACATCAGAAAAAGTAAGCAACTATAAAAAAAATTTAAGATGAACATTTTTAAATTAAGGAAATACACTCTTTATACCTAAAATAAAAATTACACAAAATATATGTTGACTATGTGTTCATAGGTATTTGTGAGTTTCCATTTCCATAATTTAAATGTATTTTAAGACAGTATCTTCCTTGAAATCCATCTTCCCAAGCTTCAAGACAGTCACTCACCAGAGCATCCTCCTCCCACTACAGCTACTCCTTAGTTGCTAGTTTCTCCCCATCTTTTCAACCTATAGGTGTTTGTTGCTCCACTTCCGGTCCCTTATGTTTTTCACATTTTCTCTCATATTCAGTATCTTCACTTTAAGTGCAATCTAATATTGCATACGAATTTTTATTTTATTCCTGCACCACAAAGCTCTCCCTGCAACTCCACAGTTGCGTATTCCACTGACTCCATTTTATCCCCACTTGGACATCTCAGTCTATAAATGTGCACAACTCAGGTCTTTGTTTCTACTGCCTCTCTCCTTCTCCTGTCCAACTTGATTCTCCTCAAGTATTTTGTTTCTTAGGGAATATCAACTGCATCCTTCTTATTGTTTAGGATGCAAGTATCACAGCGTACCCTTTCCCATCACTTTATCCCATCAGACTTATATCTTCAATAGTAACACATCCTGCCAACTTTATTTTCATGATAAATACAGAATCAAACCTTTTCTCTCAATCTCCACTGCTGTCACTCTGCTGCAGACAGCATCATCTCTCCCCAGAATTCTTGGGATGGATCTGTAACTGGCCCCGTTTCTGTTCTTGCTCCTCTTCAGTCTATCTGCAACACAGTGGCAAGAGTTTCTTGTTGAAATATAGATCAGATAATATCACCTCTCTGCTCAGAATGATCAAATACCACCCATACTCTTGTAGGAAAAATCCAAAGTTCTTACACAAATTCAGGATCTACACATGATCTGGTTTCTATTATTTCTTAACATTATCACCTCCTGTATTCTATTTGTTAGTCCATTTTCTGCTGCTATAACCAAACACCACAGAAAGAATAATTTACAAAGAGCAGGCATTTATTTCCTCACAGTTCAGTTATGGAGGCTAAGAAGTCCAGGACTGAAGGAACTGGCATCTGGTGGGGGCTTTCTTGCTGGGTCTTCATGTTGTGGCAAGAGCAAGTGAACCCACTTCCAAAAGCTCTCTTAATAAGGGCTGCAATTCACATCCTCACGACCTAAGCACCTTTCAAAAGATGCCACTTCCCAATACTGTTGCATTGGAGGTTAACTTTCCAAGACGTGGATTTTGAGGGACACATTCAGACCATAACACTCCATTTCAATCACTTCACTGAGCTCTGCTGTTCTTGTTGTGCGTCAAATAGCCAGGGGTGTTCCTTCCCTAGGACTCTTGTACTTGCTTTTCACACTCCCTGGAATATTGTTCCTGAGATGTCAACGTGGTTCATACACACACTTCCTCCCAGGCTTTATTCAAAGTATTCTTCTTAGAAAGGGCTTCCCAGCCAAATAGATAAAATATCAAACCACCATCTATCTCTTGACAATCTTTTTTCTGCATTGCTTTTTCATTTTTTCCCTTTAACAATTTTCTACAAATACTATAAAATATTAATTATGCCCTGGTTTACCAGCTTTCTTCTCAAATAGATTGCAACCTCCATGAATGAATGAATACAAAATTTTAATTTACTATATAACAGGTAAAATATAATTTAATATGTAATTGGATTTTATTTTTGCCTTAAAAAAAATTTCTGCAAGTAGAATTTTAGTTACCAAAACAGGAACTCTACTGATTGGTCTTCGGGAACTGGTTTATTTTATAACCTCAATCATACAATGCTTTCCCATCTATTGCTCAGCTAAATAGAACAAATGACTCAAAAAGTGGGTACTCCATAACAGCAAAATTAACTATAACCAAAATATATTTTCATGTACACTATCATGGCTCATTCGAATTATATCACATTAGTAAAAACTACTAATGAGACATTAAAAAATAAATATAAACAACACAGAAAATCTGGAAAACTCACATTTCTCTCTCACAATAATTTTCTGAAATTTTAAAAAAATTATAGCATACACACAATTTAGTATCAAGCCTAATAATTTATACTTAATTGCCATACATTTATCATTGCTTTATTCAAATTATTAAATTAATTTTACCTTATTAAGGAGTTTCTTCATTTTTGTGATTTTTTAAAATTATTTCCTAATTTATTCTCACAAGTTGTGTATAAGGGAGTCTACCCTTTCCTATCTCTCACAGTGAGTTGCAAATTGCTTTTTAAAATCGATATATTGATTTTCACTTCCACCAGGCAGGAGTAAGTATAAGTAAAAGTTTGATCATAACTGTGTCAACATTGGTTTCAGAAATTCTTTAAAATATTATAATTTGAGGCCAGGCGCTGTGGCTCACGCCTGTAATCCCAGCACTTTGGAAGGCCAAGGCGTGTGGATCACGAGGTCAGGAGATCAAGACCATCCTGGCTAACACAGAGAAACCCTGTCTCTACTAATAATACAAAAAATTAGCTGGGCTTGTGGCGGGCGCCTGTAGTCCCAGCCACTCGCGAAGCTGAGGCAGGAGAATCCCTTGAACCTGGGAGGTGGAGCCTGCAGTGAGCCAAGATCGTGACACTGCACTCCAGCCTAGGAGACAGATTGAGATTCTGTCTCAAAAAAAAAACAAAAAAAAATATGTATATATATAATTTGATGGATTAAAATGGCATCCAACCTCATTTATATCACATTGGTAACTGTGGATCTAACCTAGATATTTTTATTTAAAATACTTTTAATATCAGGTAGACTGAAAATAATTGGATCAAATTACATTATCAGTAATATCTAATTGTGCATAGTTACATATAAGTCATATGTAAGTCATCTGTATTAATCCTAAAGGATTAATACCTATTTGAGAATCTTTATGATTATCTAAACATAAAATGAAATAGAAATGATAGTTGAATTCCTTTTCAGTGGAGGCATCTGCATATCTTCAATTTATTTTACCAATAATTCATCTATCATATTCTATGTGCTTCGAGTAAAAGCTTGAGTTAGATATAGTCCTGGCATTGAAGGATGTTGATTAAAGCAAATATTTCACTCAATATTTTTAGGGATCAAACTTTGTTCATTTTGTTCTCAGACCTACCAAGAAATTTCTAAATTTATGTGGCTCAACAATATAGAAATTTATATATCAGAACTTTCTAGTATTCATAGAAGCAACATCTGAGCATGTCAGGTTGCACCAGGGCAAATGCTCCTCTTAGACCTGCTCCTACATTTCCTCTCTATCTGTTAATTTTCCCAGAAATAGCTTCCTGGAACATGTACCACACTTAGAAGTCAAAATACTACCAGCAGTGATAGAGGTTCTTAATTATTTAACTTGTGCTGGCCTTTTCTTTATCATTTAAAAAGATTGTAATAAGGGATTATTTAAATAGATAATATATCTATGCAATCATATGCAATAATCAAAATGCATAATAATAAATATGGCAAGGACACCCACCAATTCAAAGTACCTTGACCTAATGAGTGACCTGTTAACAAATGGATGTCTTTAACATTGAACTAAGCATCAGACATATGCCTAATGGCATCATGTATCCTCTCTACTATTCACATGGAAGACAAACATCCTACAAAATTAGTTACATATAATATTATGAAATTGTATTTATTTTATTTAAATATATATTTGTGCACATGTGTTTATGTGACTGTATGCCTCTCTTTATCACTATATCTTTCTAAAAATATATGTAATTTTAGTTGTACATATATATCCATATTAACCTATTCATTAAAAAGTTATTTTTAAAATATACACCAAGCATTAATAACGGTTACTGTTTAAGAATAAATCTCAAGTCACATTCTATATTCTATATGTCTACATTTTTACAACAAATTGTAAATGCGGATAATATGAGGAAGGATTGAAATAAAAGTTGAGGTGTATTCATAATCTTAAATTACATATTTCAAATTTAAGATTTCAAAATATTAGAAATTTAGATGTTCACTTTCATCCATGAAAATAATATAACAGAGAACTCTAACCTTTCTTGTAGATGATTTTTAACCTCGTTAGAATAACTGAAAGACTTAGCATGCTTAATCAATTTTAATCAGACAAATCACCAAAGACATTGAATCTATGATAATTTGCCAACATTAGTGTAGACCTTTACAAATTGTAAGCCAGTATAAAACCTTGTATATTGAGTTTTTACACCTATTATCATCAACTTTTAGGGATAAAGAAAATGAACTACAGATCAGACAACACAACGCATCAATCCATGTCAGTATCCACCCTCTGCCATGTCTTCAAATCATTAAGCTCAGTTCTTTTCCATTGTGCTACACATGAGCACCTGTCTACAACTGTACCTTTTAAATCAAACTGTTTTCTTTTACTTCTGGAGGCTTTAAACACTAGAAACTACTCCAAGCATATAGAATAACTAGAGTGAATGCTCCCTCCCTACAACCCACACATACACAAACTCCCAAAATATAATAGAAGCAATTATAGAGAAGAATCAGTATCTTTTATTGATTATTTATATTAAAAGATCATCTGACAAAAATTAAAGTGAAATTTGTCTTTAACCTCAACATTTATACTATCTCTCAGTTTTAATTTCCTCTTGTCCCAAAAATGTTAGCATATGATAATATAGCCCTTGTCCCTCAGTTTACTGGCAAGATCTTTCACAGTACTGTGTTAGGAGCTAGGAAAACACCTACCAGTTGAAACACATTCATTATCAAAGCGAAAGGAGGGGATTCATCTGTAGAGCACCCAAACTGGACTGGGCAGTTGCCTACTCAAACAGCATACGCATGAACCTTTTTCTAGATACATCCTTTGATTTGACTTAGAGCAGTGGTTCCCACTGAGTGGTTCTCAAAATTGCATTGAGAACTACTGCTCAAAATTTCTCTAAGCAGTGGTTCTCAATGCAATTTTGCACTCTCCCCAGGGGATAGTTAACAGTGTTGAACAATGTATAGAGAGAAATTTTTATTGACACAAGTTGGAGGTGCTACTACTGGGATCTAGTGGGTAGAGAATAGGTATGCTACTAAGGAGCCTACAATATACAGAAAAGTCCCCCAGGAGAATGATAGAGCTCACAATACTAACAGCACCAAGGTTAAGAAGGCCTAATCTAGAACGTCATACTACAGATATGTATAATGGAAAAGTATAATGAAGGCATACAATTAAGCACAGTAGGGCTTAAAGTTCTCTACTTATAAAAAAAAAAAGGAAGAAAGAAAGAAAAGAAAAGAAAAAGAACACCATATATGTGCTCTATCTTTAATGTCTCAATCTCTCTCTTTCTTCACCAGACTTCACTGTATCAGATATATGGATTCAAAAGAAGTAAGTTTTTCCTGGTCGATAAGTTCAATATATTTTATCCTAGCTCTGTTGAAGTGTTCCATGCATGTTTACAGTCCGAAAGACAGTTAAGTCAGGTTGCAGATATTTAAGGTATACTTCTGTCCAATAAGTTAAATAAAGGACTGTTGGGGTCCCAAAACTTGCACACATGTGGTTTGTATTCATCAGACTGCAAAAATCAATGCAAAGCCTAATAATGCTATTTATATCAGCCAATGAGACAAAAGTACTTTATATTTATAGCAGCTTTCATCTAAATAATTTATAAAGTTGGAATAAATGACTCATATATTCTCACAAGTCCACTATATCCATTTGAAATCAGTCATTGAGAGGAATCATAATTTCCAAATTGCACAGTGTATGGACTTCATTCTAGCACTGGTTGCTATTGTTCATGCTTGTGACTGCTATAGCTAATTATAATCAGTCTGCACTGGATACAGTTACAGCTAGAGTTTCCTGCCACTCACTGTCCTTCCACTATTATATTCTCCTTTGCTATTGGGTTATCTTCAGCTGGGCATTTCTGTTGCATGTATAACAGCCAATGCTCATTTTCTACCTCCCATTGTTTTCAGATAGGCAATCAATCTTGACCATTGGTATCAGTTCCTTTTTGTTTGTTTGGTTGGTTTCTTAAGTTAGCTATCTCCGAGAAAACGCAAGTGAATGTCTTATGGAGGAAGTATATTGGTTGACCTATCCCAGGTTAACTTATTATTAAGATATCCAGAATTAAATAAATAACAGGAGGCTTGAGGGCAACTGCAATAATAATTGGTGATAGCACCAGAGTGTTACACAATGAAACTAATTATCTACGAGTATCACATCCTACCTTCTTCCTCCCACATCCCAACAAGGTATATGTAAGATCTAGGCTGGACCTCAAACTCTTGATTTAGAATTAAACATAAAAAAACAATTATTGCAGGAGCAAAGCCCCTGCTTTGAAAATCTGTGGGTGATCCCAGAGTGAAAAATAAAGGTTTGAAAACACAGTCAGAGCCTGTAGTTAGTTTTTTTGGCTGCATAACAAAATCTTCCTCTGATCTGTCTCTCGGCTCAAAGCAGTGATGCCATCACCTGAGCAAACCGAAAACCATAATACTTTTAGCTAAGATTTTTATTTTATTTTTTCTTGACTTCCAACAGGGAAAAAGCAAGGAACATTTATTCTTGACTACAACATTAAATGCAATGAGACATTGAAATAAAAACATTTTAATAGCCCTAGCTAATAAAATTCTATTTTTTTTTTACCTGTTACATACGAGAGGTTTGCCTACAGCCACATCTGTACACAACACACACACACACACACACACGCACGCATAAGGCATAATTTTACCTTGTTTTGAAGACATAAAAATCAAGACAAAATAATATTTATTTCCATACTCAAACAAGAAGTTAAGAAAGGGAAATGAATGGGAGTTAACAAACATAAATAAAGTGTGTTGCTGATCACAGGAACCTACCTAATTTCTTTTCATGCATCATTTATAAGTGCCCTTTAAAAGAAGCAAAAGTTTCATCTTAAGCTTTAATAAGCATTTAAGGCAGGGATTCGTGGGAAGAAGAAAAAAAAAAAGAATGAAAGAATACAAATGAGGCTTGTCCTGCTGCAGTTTCGGTGCTCAGAAATCACGTAATTTTAGAGGATACCAGAAAGGCAATAATTTTTAAAAAAGCACTATCAAAAATTCAATTTCAGTGCCCCTGTTTCTATTCTGACCATGCGTTCCCTCACTTTTACAGATAGACATAAATGACAGCTTATACTGGTGCCATCACTATTGCAATGTGCCTTGCAGAGAGTATCCTTCCAACTTCTTCAGGGAAGACAACAGCACAGCCACAGATAAACGTAAACAGACACGCAGCTGGATTCTGAGACTCGCATTCGATAGGCTCTATGGCAGCATTCCTGCATAAGAAAATCCAAATGTATACCAGCGACAAGGCAGCCGGCATTAGCTACAACTTTCCCCTCAGCCCTCGATCCTGTGAAACCCGGAGGAGAGGAAGATTTCACCCAATATTGTTTTGACTCAGAACTGGGTAAAGCAGCCCCGCTGTACACAAAAATATTCATGTCACTACAGAGTAAAGTGTCATTTATTGAAGCCTTACCTTGGCTGACTTGCCCTAACTGGTGGAAAGGAACTTAATTTAAAGAAGCAAAGAGGGGACTTTCCCAGAGCTCTGGGCACAGCTGCTCGCGGTCCTCGGAAAGCCCAGACTCAGGCTCCGCGCACCTCTAGCCCTGGGCTCCGAGGCTGGGTCTCTGCAGCTCCCGAGCGCGCCTCTGATTGGCTGGCGGCGCCTGTCTGCCTGATGCTGCGCTCTCCAGGTCTCTCCTCCTTCCTCTTCTCCCTGGCTTTCCTCTCCGCGGCTCCCTTCCCTTCTGCCTCCTTCTCCCCCCAACCCCCCATCGTGCACACTTTTGGGGCTGCACAAATTCCACAGCACGCAAAACGGACACCCTTTAGCCCCCTCAGCAAGGTCATGTGGAAAACAATTCAGCTCATACTACTACTCCTAAGTAAAATCCCTGATCCAAAGGCATCATCTTAAGTACCAGATCTCTTGAAAAATGACGGCCAGGACTCCGTGACAGTTTAGACCATCAGTTCTCTGCGGGGGAGGGGAAACCGGAGAGCGAGAGGGGTTTGACTGTCAGATGGAGTGGGAGTAGCCACCGGGAGGGAACCAGGAAATCAGGCAGGGCAGGCGCTGATGTGGCAAGCTGGTAATAAATTTTCATATTCCCGTGCAAAGTCGTCACAGCCTGCTAAACATTCAACTGCTGGCTCATTCATCAGTGATCCATAGTCCTTTAACGCCTTCACCCAAAGTACTCAAGATATGGAGGGTTTATATCAGACAGAGCTTCCCCTTGGAGGTCAGCATTTATATTTGTGAAGACGAATAGGAGCTGCGATCCTTTTCCAACTCCCTTTGCTTGTGCCAGGAAACCTAACACACACACAAACTTCTCACCTCTTATTACTCCAGAATAAATTAAATCGATTTGCAGTGTACATAGCTTTTGATAACAGGGATTTGAGGTCTGATGGGCTGCATTCAAAATTGATTTGGACAGCTGAAACAACTTTAGTACTTTCTCCCTGCACGAAGTCACCCACACTCACCCATTAAGAACATCAAGCATCCTTATTTAAAGTAAACAAGTGTAGGAGTTTATGTAAATTGAATGGCTATTCTAAGGGTCCCCTGGCAGATATATTGAGAATTGTACAAGACCCCCGTCATTGCAAACACTAAGAGAACGATATTACTTTTTCTGCTTGGTTGATAAAACTACAAATGCCCGGGGTTCAGAGGTTTAAAGGAACAAAGACTTAAGCTTAAGAGACGTGGAGTTATAGGGTGCACAAGCGCTAAAGGCCAGAAGACATGGATTCAAATCACGAGTGGGACGTATCTTTACACCTGAACCTGTTTAAGCTTTTACCCTTCTCGGGGCCTCAGGAAGCCACTCCAAAACCTGGAAGGCAATCCTCACTTTAGCAGGTCTCTGTGAAGATTTAAACATCTGTGTACTTGTTCAAACTTATGATAAACTTTTGGTAAGGTTATATAACTTCTAATTAATTACCCCTCTTTTCTTCTTCCCTGAGAAAGGTCAAAGAGGTTGAAAAGATAAGGTAAGTTGTATTTCTTGGAAGTTTAAAGGGTCTGAGAGTGAATGTTTGAATCAGCTAAAGTCATATTTGACTATTTTGTTTGAGTGATGTGAAATGTGGAAGGATTTAATTTTATTTAGCTTTCGAAAAGATTAAACAAACTAACAGGAGCAATGAGGTAGAACAAGAATTGGGTTATTTCTAATTGGGAAGGAATTGAATATTTCAGTGTTCTGTTGCTCTTAAGGAAGACGTTAGAAGTCAATTACAATTTGGAAATTTCCAAAAATTTAAACTTTTAGAAAAAAATGGAATGGAAACAGCAGCGTCAATATGCCAGTATTATATTGTACATTATATATTCTTTCTTATGCAGCTACTGTTTTCAATGGGGGATTCTCCTTGTGTACTGTCCAGACACAAATTCTTAATTTATTTCAGTTTATTGAAAGAGATATGAGAGAATACATTTTTAATCTTTCTATGTTGATGAAGCCCTGGGTGCCCAAAGAAAGAAACAGCTATGAAAATAAAAGAGATAGAAAAGAATCTTTAAGTCGGTAAGAGGTCCTGTAGTTTAATTGTTAAAATTCATGTAACAACATTCTCTAGAAAATCGTAACTCTGTTTATTTGATGGCCTCTAGTTGAATGAAATAAAATGTTTGTTTGTCAGCTTGCTACTGAAGCAGTGGCTGAGACACAAGCAATGAGCATCCTAGGGACATACTTGAAAACAAAACCTGTTTTTGCTGGTCTTCCTTGGTGGTTTTCCCTGGATAAGATTGTAATAAGTGCATCCAGTGGACAGTCATAATGGAAGTCAACAGGCACTTGCTCCTGAGTGCAACGATATGCAGAGAGAATTGTCAACACTGCCAACCAGTACAATCCATTTCTAGAAAAAAGAATTCATTCATCCAGGAAGGATTTGTATCTATGAAACCACACTCTTGGAATAAGGGCTCTAGATTCTCCACAATCCCAATGATGCATATACACTGGGTTTAAATGACTTCTGGAGTTTGACATTCTGAAACTGTGCCAATTTTCCCTAGCCATTGAAAAGTAGAGCTGTCAGCCACTTAGTGCATCTCTTGTATTTTCACCTTAAAACAAACGAGGAGGAGGGGGG
>NW_016810869.1:1175400-1213777 GCF_001698545.2 Rhinopithecus bieti | reverse complement strand
AGGGACAAGGAGGAGTGGGGAGGGGAGAGGGAGAAGGAGGGGAGGAGGAGGAGGAGGAGGAGGAAACGACGACAAGTGAACCAATGTGGAACTTGCTGGTTAGGGAAAGTCAGGTGGTGGGCAGGTGTTTGTTTTCTCTTTATGTAAAAGATTACTTCAAAAAAGTGGACAATGCATTAGTCACCAGAATTTATTACAGAACTAATCTCTGAAAGTGAAAGCATGGACATTTCTGATACTGAATTCCCACTTTCATTACCTTGGGAGAGTTATTAGAATCATTTTAGCTGGTGACAGAGAAACATCCAACACACGATTGATGCTGGTCAAACCATAGAACCTGGAAAGATAAAATTGTCATGCTAAATTGTGATCGTTTTCTGAGAGAGAGACTCAGAAAACTGTTTCTTTAGATGTCATCTCATGCTCAATTTTACCCTGGAAATTTAGCAAGCTATGTGATGTTTCCAAACCTGAATAAGGGAGCAATGTAAAGGAAATTTAGAGATACCACTTGTTATAATTCAGTTTTTAGAGCAGTCAACTGCACAAACATGGTGCATTGGCTCATTAAAGTTTTACTGAGATATCATTGGCACAAAAATTACTATATATTTAAGGTATACAACTTGATATTTTGATATACATACACAATGTGAAATGATCATCTTATAACTAACTAACGTATCTATCTCCTCTATGTAGTTACACCATTTTGTTTACAAGAATATCAAAATATGTGATCTGATTTTATGTAAAGAAAAGAGCTAGTAAATTATAAAGGAACAGGAAATTTCTCTACAACTATTTATTTTATGTGTTTGGTTAGCAAGAACTACAGTTTGTATATTTTTGTTAAAAGAATAAAAGAGAAAACAAATTGATAAAAAAGTGATCTCTATAGTATGAAAGATGACCTAATTAAGTTAACCTTTACTCATTCTGTAATCTCATTTCAGTTTAAGAATTGCAGAGAAGGCCGGGCGTGGTGGCTCACGCCTATAATCCCAACACTTTGGGAGGCCGAGGCAGGCGAATCATGAGGTCAGGAGATATAGAGACCATCCTAGCTAACACAATGAAACCCTGTCTCTACTAAAAATTAAAAAAAAAAAAAAAAAATTAGCCAGGTATGGTGGCAGGCACCTGTAGTCCCAGCTACTCAGGAGGCTGAGGCAGGAGAATGGCGTGAACCCAGGAGGTGGAGGTTGCAATGAGCTGAGATTGCGCCACTGCACTCCAGCCTGGGCAACAGAGAGAGATTCCATCTCAAAAAAAAAAAAAAAAAAAAAGAATTGCCGACTACTAGTAAAATATTAACGCAGAAAATGAAAGACATCTATCAAGAAGGTTTCAAAGATAACCATATGTGCAATTAATACTAAAAGTAGCATATTCCTTACTCATAATAATAATTAGATCCATGTGTTCACTTTTAGGTTTTCTTCAATGCATATATAATATCAAAGAACCAATTAGCTTTTTTGTCTCCCATGTGGTAGTATGAATAATTGACAAAGCAAATGGTAAAACTCCTCAATTTCTATTACATATATATTTTATTTCTGTAAAACAGATAATTGTTGTACTACAAATGATGAAATGAGGGCACTGAGTTCCCAAATAAGTTAAAATATAATAGATTATGAATTCTAGCTTTAAGTATTAAAACAGAAAATATAAAGCACATGCCAGACTTTAAAACAAAACAAAACAAAACAAAATTCAACTGTTGGTAAACTGGGGATTTGATGAGAATAAATTAGTCCAGAAAGACTAGAGTTAAGCAAATATTTTCCTAACTTTCAAAACTTAAATGAATATGAATTCTATAAATTAGAAATTATTGAAGTAAATGTGGAAAGTGGAAAAGGTATAAGGTGACTTACTAAGGAGATGAGCAGACCACTATAGGAGAAAACAGTGGGACCGCCTGGGTTTGCATTACATTCACAAATAAGTCATTCTAGAAAATGTCATTTCTTTCTCTTCCAGACATGCAAGACTGGAAATAGAAAAAATGTATATTGTTTTCTCTACATCATAATCATCATCATCATCATCATCGTAGCCCTCATGATTTCATTATAGCCTACATGGAGAATTTTAAGTATAATTCTTGAGTATTGCTACTACAATTTTGGGTGTTGAGTCTTTAAGTACAATTTTGGGTGTTGCTACAATTTTGGGGTGGTGTTGTAGTAAGCAACTACCTAAGCATGTTTAAAATGTCAAAACTCCTTACTCAAGGAAAGTTTCCAGTAGATAGCTGTAGAGCTCCAACTCTAAACCTGGCCTGAAACTGGCTTTTATCAATACCATGAACACCAAAGTCGTTCATGAAGAAATTGTCCCTTAGCAGAGCCAGTATTCTTAAAAAACTGGAGTGATATCTCAAATATAATGAAGTAGAAATTCCAGAGCTGGATCCCAAAGTATGAATGTATTAAATATATGGTAGTGTGGGGACAGACTTAGAACCAAAACCTGTGAATATGATTTAGATATTTCTACTGACAGTAATTTCAGTACAAATCAATTATGTGACACAGTTATCAAAAGTGTAAATATAAATTTAGACATCCTTAATAATACCAAAGCACCACAATGAATGTGGTGCTATTACTATCTCTACACTATTAAAGATGAATTCCAAAATATTGAGAACTTACTTGTAATATTGTATTTTAAGATTATAGCTAATTCTGTTGCTTTTAATTAATGTATATTTTGTTAGCCTCACCAGATTGCTTTCATTCAGTTGACAAAGCTGATACCATCTCTAACTCCTCTGTTTTCCTCACCATTTGAACAATACTAATTCCTTGCTTTTCTGTAGCACACACATATACATACATATAGATATATACACACATAGATATAGAAATATAAATATTAGATATATAGATATACCTCTATATATCTTTTATGTGTACACACACATATACATGCATATAGATATATACACATACAGATATAGATATATAGATATTAGATATATAGTTATACCTCTCTAGCCTCTCAGTTCTGTGTCCCTGGAGAACCCTGACAGATACAATAGGTAATGTCATGGCCATTTTACTGATGATGATATTAGGCACATATATTTATGTAATTTTCATGTTTGTTTAGTTCCAGATATTGTGCCCTTAATTATTATGCCACGCTTCCTCTAACTATAACACAAGTCGCTAAAATGGCATACTGGCAGACTATTAAAAGTATTTTCAGCCTAAAATATTAGAGCCTAGTTTAACCTGTTGGAGAAAATGCTTTCTGAGAGGAGGTGTTCTTTGAGCTGTATTCTTTGTTCTGAATCTTGAAAGAGGAATAAAGTAGAGGTAGGCTACAGAAAAGCAAGGAATGGGTATAGTCCAAATGGTGAGGAAAGGGAGGAGTTAGAGATGGTATCAGCTTTGTCAACTGAATGAATGCAATCTGGTAGGGTGTATATCTGTATGTGTGTATATGTGCACACATGTACACACACATACACATGTATGTATGCATACATGCACACACATAATGCATACATATGTGTATACACATACATGCATACACACATGCACACATGCATACTCACACATATGCACATACATATGCACACATGCANAAAAAAAAAAAAAAAAAAAAAAAAAGAATTGCCGACTACTAGTAAAATATTAACGCAGAAAAATGAAAGACATCTATCAAGAAGGTTTCAAAGATAACCATATGTGCAATTAATACTAAAAAGTAGCATATTCCTTACTCATAATAATAATTAGATCCATGTGTTCACTTTTTAGGTTTTTCTTCAATGCATATATAATATCAAAGAACCAATTAGCTTTTTTGTCTCCCATGTGGTAGTATGAATAATTGACAAAGCAAATGGTAAAACTCCTCAATTTCTATTACATATATATTTTATTTCTGTAAAACAGATAATTGTTGTACTACAAATGATGAAATGAGGGCACTGAGTTCCCAAATAAGTTAAAATATAATAGATTATGAATTCTAGCTTTAAGTATTAAAACAGAAAATATAAAGCACATGCCAGACTTTAAAAACAAAACAAAACAAAACAAAATTCAACTGTTGGTAAACTGGGGATTTGATGAGAATAAATTAGTCCAGAAAGACTAGAGTTAAGCAAATATTTTCCTAACTTTCAAAACTTAAATGAATATGAATTCTATAAATTAGAAATTATTGAAGTAAATGTGGAAAGTGGAAAAGGTATAAGGTGACTTACTAAGGAGATGAGCAGACCACTATAGGAGAAAACAGTGGGACCGCCTGGGTTTGCATTACATTCACAAATAAGTCATTCTAGAAAAATGTCATTTCTTTCTCTTCCAGACATGCAAGACTGGAAATAGAAAAAATGTATATTGTTTTCTCTACATCATAATCATCATCATCATCATCATCGTAGCCCTCATGATTTCATTATAGCCTACATGGAGAATTTTAAGTATAATTCTTGAGTATTGCTACTACAATTTTTGGGTGTTGAGTCTTTAAGTACAATTTTTGGGTGTTGCTACAATTTTGGGGTGGTGTTGTAGTAAGCAACTACCTAAGCATGTTTAAAAATGTCAAAACTCCTTACTCAAGGAAAGTTTCCAGTAGATAGCTGTAGAGCTCCAACTCTAAACCTGGCCTGAAACTGGCTTTTATCAATACCATGAACACCAAAGTCGTTCATGAAGAAATTGTCCCTTAGCAGAGCCAGTATTCTTAAAAAACTGGAGTGATATCTCAAATATAATGAAGTAGAAATTCCAGAGCTGGATCCCAAAGTATGAATGTATTAAATATATGGTAGTGTGGGGACAGACTTAGAACCAAAACCTGTGAATATGATTTAGATATTTCTACTGACAGTAATTTCAGTACAAATCAATTATGTGACACAGTTATCAAAAGTGTAAATATAAATTTAGACATCCTTAATAATACCAAAGCACCACAATGAATGTGGTGCTATTACTATCTCTACACTATTAAAGATGAATTCCAAAAATATTGAGAACTTACTTGTAATATTGTATTTTAAGATTATAGCTAATTCTGTTGCTTTTAATTAATGTATATTTTTGTTAGCCTCACCAGATTGCTTTCATTCAGTTGACAAAGCTGATACCATCTCTAACTCCTCTGTTTTCCTCACCATTTGAACAATACTAATTCCTTGCTTTTTCTGTAGCACACACATATACATACATATAGATATATACACACATAGATATAGAAATATAAATATTAGATATATAGATATACCTCTATATATCTTTTATGTGTACACACACATATACATGCATATAGATATATACACATACAGATATAGATATATAGATATTAGATATATAGTTATACCTCTCTAGCCTCTCAGTTCTGTGTCCCTGGAGAACCCTGACAGATACAATAGGTAATGTCATGGCCATTTTACTGATGATGATATTAGGCACATATATTTATGTAATTTTTCATGTTTGTTTAGTTCCAGATATTGTGCCCTTAATTATTATGCCACGCTTCCTCTAACTATAACACAAGTCGCTAAAATGGCATACTGGCAGACTATTAAAAGTATTTTTCAGCCTAAAATATTAGAGCCTAGTTTAACCTGTTGGAGAAAATGCTTTCTGAGAGGAGGTGTTCTTTGAGCTGTATTCTTTGTTCTGAATCTTGAAAGAGGAATAAAGTAGAGGTAGGCTACAGAAAAAGCAAGGAATGGGTATAGTCCAAATGGTGAGGAAAGGGAGGAGTTAGAGATGGTATCAGCTTTGTCAACTGAATGAATGCAATCTGGTAGGGTGTATATCTGTATGTGTGTATATGTGCACACATGTACACACACATACACATGTATGTATGCATACATGCACACACATAATGCATACATATGTGTATACACATACATGCATACACACATGCACACATGCATACTCACACATATGCACATACATATGCACACATGCACATATACGCATACACATATGCACATATATGCATACACATACACTTATGCACATGCATGCATGCACACATACACACACACACATATGTGCATGCACACTTACACATATGCACATATATGCATATACACACACACATATGCACATATATACATGCACACATGCACACATATGCATACATTCATACATATATATATATACATATACCTCTCTATTCCCTATGTTCTATTTCTCTGGAGAACCCTGACTGATATAATAAGTAATGTGGTAAATAACTTTCTCTATCATTGAATATTAATGTCATCCCAAGTTTTTGATATAAACAATGTTTTAATGAACATCTCCATTTATAAATTTTTCCTAGGTCTCTGACTATCACACTTGAAAAGGCTACTGAAATTGAAACTACTAAGTAAAATATATGAATTTTTGTCAAAACTCATGATTACTTTATTGCTTCCCAACACCACTAGTGACAAGTAAAAGATTAATTAGTTCCTCGCTACCTTCTAGCAATAACATTTTTTCCTTTTCTCAGTCTACCACGTAAAATGCTAACCTCTTCCAGTATAAATATATATATATATATATATTTATATATATACATGTGTGTCTGTGTGTGTGTATATATATAAAGAGACTATATATATATATATATAGAGAGAGAGAGAGAGAGAGAGAGAGAGAGAGAGGAGAGATGTAGAAAAAGATATATAGAGAAAGAGCTAATGCAATTATGGAGTCTAAGATGTCCCATGATCTGCGCCTGCAAGCTGGAGGCCTAGGAAAGCTGGTGTATTTCCAGTTCAAACTCGAAGGCTTGAGCACCAATGCTCAAGGACAGGAAAAGATATTCCAGCTCAAGCAGAAAGCAAATTTGTCCTTTCCTCTTCCTTTTTATTCTACTCAGGCACTCAACGGATTGGATGAAGGACACTCACATTGACGAGGGTGGTCTACCATGGTAAATGGCTAAGCTCTTCCAGAAACACCCTTGGATACACTTTGAAGTACTGTTTTACCAGCTATCTAAGCACCACTTAGCCCAGTCACATTGAAACATATAATAAACCATCTCACCTATTTCTAGGCTTCCTAGGAGAATTAAATATGCATATAAAGCTATCAGGCATATAGTAGAATTTATGTAAACTTGCTTTTTTATCATTATATATTTACATATCTGTTTATTAATTGAATGCAAGCTACAAATGTGTATCTGGTACAAAAAATGTCTTAATGCAGCTAAGTATAATATACATAACTCAAGATTGGCATTGGAAGACATAGAGTCAAGCCATATATTGACCACTCATATTAAATAGAGTTGTTGAACCAGATTGTTTTACTCTCTGAACGTACTGCCTCGCTTTTAGACTAGGATACTACCCTCATCTGATAGAGCTGTTGCAAGCTTAAAAAAAAATAATAAAACTTTTAATGTGCCAAAAGGTCTAGTATAGTCTTTGGCATAACAAAGACTTTGGATAATGGCTAGCTAAATCCCAGTTGTAAATGCTCAGTAAATGTGTACTACTATCATAAATCATATTTGCTCTCTGTGCTTCCTTTATAGCAGAAAGAGGCAAGTCACAAATAAACAAAATCTTACCCAGAAGCTTTTCATTAAAAGAAAAACTATAGCTTCCATTGAATATCCTGGGGATAGTACTCACTCAGTTCAACCTCCCATATCTGCATTTAACTTTTGGCTCTATGTAACAAAATCGACATTTAGAAGATCCTGAAGCATTTTAAGATTCTTAACCACCAAAGAAATATTATATTGTACTCAGGGCACAATATTTATAGTACCAGTAAAGAGGCAAATGTTCAAAATCATTTTAATGACTTTTGTTTACAAAAAAAAGGGCTATTTTATTAATATTCAATGAATCTGAACTTAAGGTTGACCAAATCATTGATCTTTTCAGAACTATATTCAATTTACTAATGTGCATTTGTGCCCATCCCCTAAAGTATAGTAATATATAGTAACCCAAAATTACTGTTTTCTTTAGGAACATTTTATGAGAGACTTTGAAAAATGATGCATATATTGTACCTCTTAACATTTAACATATCAGATTTTTCTGTCACTAGAAGTTCTTATGCAATATTTTCAATAAATGATCAGTATCATGTTCTACAGTGTACATGTTTTGGATTTTCTCTATTACTGAACATTAATGTCATTCCCAAGTTTTTGATATAAACAATGATTTAATGAACATCGCAGTTTATAAATCTTTCCTGAGTCTCTGACTATGGCACTTGAAAAGATTACTGAAATTCTAACTACTAGGTAAAATATATGAACATTTCTCAAAACTCATGATTACTTTACTGCTTCCCAACACCATTAGTGAAGTGTAAAAGGTTAAATAGTTCCTCACTACCTTCTAGCAATACCATTTTCTTCTATGTGCTTATTCAACAGTTAAAAATTAATATCTCATTGTTTCAATTTCTGTTCATGTGGTTACCAGAATATTTACTGACCATTTTCTTGTCCTCCTTTCATAATTTCTGTTCACATCCATTTATCTATCATGTTATTGCTAATTGGGAAATATAATGGATTTAAATTGTCTTAATGGTCAGTCAGGGGATATGCTAGAAAGTTCTGAAATTTCTATTGTTCTTTCTTACACATTACCAAAACAATGTGGGTCTCTGTGAACATAAATATATACACATACATGTATGAATACATGTACACATGACTAGATTTATTCAGAAAATACAAACAGAATATCAGTTAACAAAGAATGGATCTAGGTTTTGTAGAGGGACATAAAGAAACTAAGAAACTAGAAAGAAGTTACTAAAATGCTGTGCAATACCATAGATTCCATAAGTTATATAAGGATAATGTCCCTAATATATTAAAAAATAATTACTTTCAATGAGTTAATAAAGCATTGTTGGGAGAAGTAGAATTTGAGGTAGGTTTTAAATAATAAGGAGGTCTAAAATAGAAATTGATTAATGGAAAACTTTTAAAACAAAATAAAATATTTTAAAAAGCAAGTTATCTCTCCAGAGACCTATGCATTAGAATCTCCAAAGAATGTGACCTAGCTATTGAAATTTAAAAATAGTTCCCCAGAATATTCTGGATGGCTGTACACTGTTATAGCACATATCACATTTATGATATATTTTGATTGACATTTATACTCTCTCTTAAGATCCCCAAAGCAGACTTACTATAGAACTCAGGCATTTCTGAGAAGATGAATAAAATGGAATACAACATTTTCAAAATTCAATCTTCTTTTCTGGGCCATTGCTGGACAGTCTCAAGCATTAATTACTCCTGTATCTAGGCTTCCAGTATCACTTTGTTTTCATCTATGCCTAGGTACTCAGCAGATAGTAACATAATGTATCCATAATCATATCCTTATGCAGAGGTAAACTCTAAAGTCTTTGAGAACCAATAGAAAGTATACTTAAAAGTTTTCTATCCCAGCATTTGCTTCATCTGATTGCAGGTCAACCTAAGTGCAAGGTTTATGGACTGCAACAATGGTAAGCTATAGCCCATACCTCAAGAAGCTTATAATACAGTGGAGGATGCATAAATGTCAACATTTCATCATAATGCAATACTATCATAAAGGCATGCATAAGGTGTCATGAAAGTTTCTTAATTCATGTTGAGTATGTAGAGAAAGTTTCCTAGAAGAGCTAAGTTGGACAATAAAGAGATATTACTCTAAAATGACAGGAAGAGGACAGAGAACATGACAGGGTGTTAAAAGATGTTCATAAAACCTTGTATCCAAAAAGAAAGGTAGAAGCAGGCTGGAAACATGAAATGGAAAATCAGGGCAAAGTGATCATGCAGAAATTATATTCCTGTTAAGGGCCTTGGACTTAATTAAATGAGTGATTTAAACCAGGATAATGAAATGGTGATATTTGATTTCACAACTAAGTCTCTGCCCCACTGGCAAAGTGGCCAAGCTTAGGGGAGTAAAATTCTATACTTGGGGACTGGTTTGGAAGCTATCCAGAACAATCTAGAATGTTATTACGAGTTTATTGGCTACATAAGTTTTGCTGGAGAAACGAGTATGAAGATGGGCTAAAATATTTTAAAATAATAAAAAATTGGATGACTTTGGTTATTGACTTTGGAAATGGATGGGTGTGATGAGCAAGGAACAATTCCAGGCTGTTATGAATCTGGTTAGAGGGTTTGTATCATCAGGGAGGGCACTGTCAGAGGAAGACTAGTTTAAGGGAAGGAGATAATAAATTCATTTGAGGTCACATTGACTTTGATGGGCTCATTAGATATCAACTAATGATTGTCTAGTTGGTTACTAGTTTCATGCTAAGAGAACAATTCAGAGTTCAAAATAAAATTTGAGGAGACAGTTATATATAATTGTTCAATATCTGTTTTTCATGGATGTTTTTCAAGGATGGCAGAAAGAAGGACAGAACCCTAAACAGTATTAGTGTTGTAGTGTGAGTTAAGGGGGAGAATCCTTTCACGTGGAAAATAAGCAGTCATAGATGCAAGACAAAAAAATCACAAGTTTAGGGTCACAAAATTAATGAAATAGAGAAGGTTGCCAAGCTTAGAGAAATGAATCATATTAATTTTGATAGTATAAGAAGTGAACTCTCATGTTATGTTTGGCTATTTGCAACACTGGAATTGGCAGTCAAGAAATTGGTGGCAAAAGAAGACAGCCTGGCAGTAAATGAAAAAAAAAAAAAAATACATAACAAGGTGGAATGATTTTCAATAAAGGATGCAGAGAATTGTAAAATTGAAACAAAGCATTATGGAGTTCAAGAAAGAAATGTTAAATTATTATTACCATTGTTTGAGCAGAAGACAGTTTACCTAAAGAGAAAGTTAACTATAAAAGATAATAAGGTGCTAAGGAAAAAGAGAAAAAGTAAAATATAAGATAAAGTCCCTGAAAACACAGGAGATTTAAGAAGATGCCAGATCTGTCTCTCATTTAGGGCTTCTCACATGATTGAAGGAACTATTATTTACACATACACAACCCTTGTAAACACACACATATATACACATAACTCCTCCACAACTGCCCACTTAAAACTGTGGACACAGCCGGGCACAGGGGCTCATGCCTATGATCCCAGCACTTTGGAAGGCCGAGGCGGGTGGATCACCTGAGGTCAGAAGTTCGAGACCAGCCTGGCCAACATGGTGAAATCCCGTTTTAACAAAAAATACAAGATTAATCAGGCATGGTGGCAGGCGCCTATAATCCCAGCTACTTGGAAGGCTGAGGCAAGATAATCACTTGAACCTGGGAGGCAGAGGTTGCAGTGAGTTGAGATTGTGTCATTGCGCTCCAGCCTGGGCAAAAAGACTGAAATTTTGTCTCAATAATAATAATAATAATAATAATAATAATAATAATTCTGGACACTACCCTCAATGTTTTTCTCACCACAAGGAGTAGCTACATCATTGGGAGAATAAGAAAACTGTATAAAATGAAAATGTAGGGATTGTTAAAAATTATGGAGAATTTCAGGATGACCACCGCAGAGCGTTAATACCAAGCATGAGGTCAGTATTGAATATGGGGCTTTCTATATCTGCAGAGGTCACAAGCTCATGAAGCAGCCCGACTCACCACTCTACCAATCCAATGAATCAAGCTCCACTTATCCTGTTTTACTGATAATTCTCAAATGATGTATTAAGTTCCCCCTCAAGTTTTTTCAGATTCATATAGTCCCCCAATTCGACTATCATCTCTTTTGTTAATTAGGTATGTAGGATGACTGTCACAGAACAGGAGTGCTGACCTTTCACATCATTGCAGTGAGACCAAACTATATGGTGAGGGGGTGGGAGGCAATAGGAAAAGTGTTCCTAGTTTTTGTACCTTACATAATAAGTTGTGGGAACAGATGCATTAGAATAAGAGCCCAATATAGGGATGGGGTTGGCCTAGCGGGGACACTGTCCACATAATCCAAGATTTTTAATAGATTACTAAACTACATTGACTGAATACACAGTGGTTGATTACCACTCTGCTGGTTGTGTTACAGGATAAAAAAGCTGTAATTTATACTTACAACCAAAAAGATATAATGAATGCCTTTCACTTAGTACAAGAATAAAAAAGGGAAAAGTAAACAAATTGGAGACATTTAGAGAAAGAATTACACATCACACAGTGGAGCTAAAAATAAGAGTTTTATAGCTTGATCCTGGAAGAAAAAAAGTGGCACTGTCAGTAGTAGAAAGTGAGAAGAAAGTTGTAAGATCGGATTAGAAATATAATGGCTTTGGTTTGAAATATGCTGATGCTGAGGTGTTAGCCAAACATTTTGAAGAGATAGCCAAGAGTCAGTTGGCAATATTATATTGTGACTTGGGAAAATAGCTTTGAGTGGGAGACATAATTTTATGAGTCAGCCCCAGATGATTATGTTGATAATAATAATAATGATATATGCTGTACAGCCCCTCATGGACGACAGGAAAGTTTCTAGGGGATCAGTGATAGAACTAGCTAGATTATGAGAGAAAGAAAGAGCAGGTGAAAGATGAGAACGGAACGGAGAAAAATAGAGGACAGAAAACAAGGGAGAAGAAAAATGGCACTTTAAAGGAAAAGTCTGAAGAGCTGATCAGAAAACACTACAAAGTATTTAGTTGATATGAATTTAAAAGTCCATTTTAGTAAAATATAACTTTATATTACTAATTAGTAAACAGAAGTTTACTCACATTTGCAAAGGTTGGCAAAATCAAAATGTGGCAACTCCAGGGTAAGGTTTGGTGATTGTGAAAAAATGATGTGACTAAAAATAGATCAAATTAACTTAGTATAGTAGAGATTTACATATTCTACAGCATGCAAAATTGTCAAATGAAGTCTCATAATTTCTCTTTATTTTAATGCACGGGAAGCTTGATCTTCATTTGAGAATGTGTGATTAGCTATGCTTTACCATTTCCTTGCTTATTCAATGTTGCTTTATAAAAGGACTGCCAAGTGGTAAGCATATATACGTATTCACGGAGAAAATTAAAGACTGTATTGAAAGCAAGTTGAAATGTGAATTCTAGTACTTTCCCCTACTGAGTGTATAGGTGAATATGTGTTTGAGGGCATAAGAGGAAGAGTAGGTGTTATATAATAAATGCTATTTATATTACTATCTTGAAAGAAAACTTAGACCATGACATAAAGTCTGATTATTTTTAACTTAGAAAAAAATGTATAGAGGCCATCAACCCCATAAAGAACAGAACAAGCTAAAAAGAGAACAGTGTCTCTGAAGCATTGTCCAGAAAGTGTGTCCAAAATAAATTCCATATTGCCAGGGTTAATTTGGGACTCTAGGAAGATTGGTTAGATAAAATGGGATTTCATTTTCATATCTCAGGATGCCTTATGTCATTATTCTTTTTCCTTTTTTTACTGCAAGTCAACTGCATGTGGTGTGCTGAAATAATTTCTCTGTAGGTCTCTTGTGTTGTATAAGCCCAGGCCTTTCGGTCACCATAGGCAATTGAGAATTACACCACAGGCTCAGGTGAACAGTGAAAATCAGGTTTTAAATTCATTGTTCTGCTCAGCATTAGGCCCTCAGAGTGGCAAAATTAAAATGTAGGTAGGGATAGGTTATTCCCGGAACACTGCAGTCACACTGAGCATACACATAGGCCTCAAGTCATTTTCAAAGTGGCACTGTCATCTTCCTTCTCTGTCTATGTAAAGATTCCTCAAGCTGCCAATATTCATATATCAGTGTTGGCAGTTTTACACACAGTGTCCCTAACCATATGTTCTGCTCATCATTACTAACTAGTCATTATTGACATTGATGGTTTCCTTATCACTTTCCTCAAGCCAGAATTTTCCTTTCTAAAGTCCCCTAAATCTTTCCAGTACATTTCTACTGTGTTTTGAATTTTACTCCACACATTAAGGGGATCCAATTAGTAGAACTTTTCTATGGAAACATCATTGGTCCCATTTAATTAACCATTTCTGAATTCCCCCAGAACTTTATTGCATATATGGCAGAGACATTTCTTATGCCATTCGTTTATTTTTTAATGGAATTTGAAAACAAATCTTTAGACTTTGGATACAGATTAACTTCAGTCAAATTTTAGCTTTGTCACTTATTTGGTTTGTTGCCTTTAATAAGCACTGGCTCTCAGTTTGCACATCTTTTAATGGTAGAATAACACATTTCTGGAAGATAAGTTGTACTAATTACACATACTGAAAGCAATAACATATGTAATTTACCTCTTAGAGTATATGATGCATGTATATGCTCAGTAAATAATAGTTATAACAACTGACACAACCTCTCAGTTACCACTATGATTTTACCAAACTGTACATATTTATAACATATATCCAAATGTGACTATGTTATAAGTGACCACAACAAGGACGAGAACACATTACAAAAGAAAAATGGGGAATGATTTGTGGAGATATCAATATGGTTCATTTGTTAACATCTTGTGTTATTGAGATTACCTACTTCTCTGAAAAGTGAAAGGCAGGACTAAAGAAGGGATCTGCTGCCATCCACAATCTGTTCAGGAGAGATATAGATTTTTCTCTATTTCAGAGTTCCAGAGGACAAAAATCAGAGCCTAGAGATAAAGAGGATTGGTTTGCCAATCACAGAATCTGTAGAGCACAACAATGTGTATGTGAAACAGAGAAAAAGTCAAAAAGGAACCCAACCAAAATAAACCCAAAAAAAGCAATTCTCCTATTGGGCGTGTTTCCTGCTAAATTGTCACTATTTACATGCTAATTAATTATGATGTGAACCTACTCAATCATTTTAGAACATTATCAGTGTTGCCTTTACCAATTTTAATGGATTTTGTCTGAAATCAGCTAGAATAAGTATATGGATGTGAAAAGATATGAAACCAGTTTAGAAGAGTCAAGCAATGCTTTTGGCCCAGTTTAGAATGTTAAAAAGGCACAACAAACCCCACAAAGTTATTCAAATCTGCAAACTTTATTAAAATTGCAACATATATAAATATCAGTATGAGGCTGTGTGTGTACTTGTACATGTTGGAGGGTTGTGGGTAGAAGATTAAAATAGTAATTTTCTGTTATAGTTTCAAGTTACTGGATAAATGTCACACTACTCTATAAATTGTTCTGTCTTCAGATTGTAAACACAGACTTCAAGTGGGCAAATGTCTCTTCCTAGTAATTGTACTATGTTTCCCATTTTTTTTTTTAATTTCCAAAATAAAAATTCTCAATTATTTGTCTCTTCTGTCCTAGAACCTCCTTTTCTCCTCTAACAAATGATTCTATATCAATTTTATTGATAAAATAGACATAATAACAAAATAATTATTTTTTTTCTTGTCAGAAAATCTAGTAAACTACTTGCATCTAATACACTGTTTTTGTATCATAGTTTTAGTTCTTTCTCACGTTACAATGATACTTGTGCTCTTATCTGAAGCTAACTACTTGCTGTTTGCTCTCAATCTAATCTGCTAGAGATTGTCCTTCGTATCACATCCAGTCTTCTCACTCATCAGCAAGGCCATGACATGGTCTGGATCTGGTTGGACTGATTTTTACTATTTTCACTGGTCCAAGCCACTTTCTTTTCTTACCAAGGCTCCAGCAAGAGCACCCCCCACCCCCAAGGGAATCTCCTGTTTTCTGCAAAGCAAAGAGACTATTACATCAAGGTGAAATCATCATTATTTTAGCAACTGGGCATTGTCTCTGACCTGTCATCCTGTATTCCTCACATGAATGCTAAAGGAGGTCTAAATATCTAGCTCTATATTAATACATATAGTGTTATAATATAATACAGTATTAGCTAAATTCTCTTAGAAGTGCCCTCATCTCAGCTGCTTCAATATATATATATAAAATTCTTGCATTCAGCCCTCCCTTTAAAGGGTGGGGTTGATTGGAGAGAACACTTCACCCAATTGTATGGCAACCTATTGTCTTCTACACTCATTAATTAACTTCATTTTTCATAAATATGAATAGGTCACCAAGAATCAGCCAATATATGAGGAAATTTAAGCAGTAATGAGGATATCTAAGATGGAACAATTATTGACTTTGGAAATGAATAAATAAAATTCTGGGATAGGAAATATTTGTAAATTTAAAAGATGGCAAACCTTTATAAATAGTTCAACAGATGGGCTGGATTACAGAATGGCTGTACTACAGAATACATTGTTGATAAAGAAGAAAAGGCTGAAAATGTATGGCATTGAAGAAATCACTACAAAGAGAAACATCACATGAATATAAAGAGGAATAGAGGGTGTGTCAAATTCCACTATCTATCTACAAGGAGTTCCTAATAACAGAGAAAATAAAAAGTAAATTCCAAGACCCAATAAAATGAGTTAAGAATCTCTGTGATTGAGGGAAGACACACGCCTTCATCATTGAAATAACACACCAAATACTAAAAGAAAATAATGGGAAAAATACATATACATTTCTGGAGAAATTTGAAAATGCCAGAACTAAAGACAAATTTGAATGAATTCCATATAGAAAAAAATAAATAAAGCAGATTATCTAACAAGAAATAAACATCCGAATGACTTCAGACATCTCACCAGTGACACTGAATACTAGGAGTCGGCAGCAGAGCCTAATCTGAACAGGTGCTTGAAGCTGGCAATTAATGCATAACTTGCCATATTATCCAATAAAAAATAATGGCAAAATAAGCATGTTTGAACATGAAAACTTCAGGAATTTAGTCCATACTTATATACAAACTGTATATGTGTGTGTGTATATATGTATGTGTGTACATGTATATGTATAGACATATATATGTATAGACACACACACTTTCCATTAATTGATAAATTGATTCTTATGATTAAATAAGCTTGAGAAATGACTGTTAGACGTTAACCTTAGCAGACTGTTCTTTGTCAACAATTTCTATATATATATATACACACACACACCCCTACACATGCACATACATATATACACACATACATATACATATGCACACACACATATGTATATAATTTTAAAGTTATTTAAGATAGTTAATAACCAAATGAGAAAGAATGAAAAATAAGTAAACAAAAGGAAGACATGATGTAAACAATCCTGGTAAGAATACAGATTCAGACAAAAGAATCATTAGGTTAATTTTGCCTAATTATAAAACTAATTTTGGATCTTCCTAGACCAACTAAATTAGCTTCTTCAGTAAAGATGTCTAAACATCTGGATATTTAACAACCTTCCATGAATTCATTTCTATGATTAGACATGTTGGGAGAATGACCATTAGCACTTGACATTTGGAGATCGTCCTTTGAGTAACAATTTGAAAGAGGTAGAATTCCATATGGGCATTAAACTATTTATTGAATTTTCTTTTGATAAAGCCAGAAAATAAGAAAACAACTAGATGTTCAAATCAATATAGAATTCAAAAACATATAACACACTAAATAACATGTCACAAGATTGGAAAGGCAAGATGGAAGGGGTAAGTATATAGATGTCATTATTTTGTTAAAAGTAATAAACTTGATTGGAGAAATAAAAGAGAATTTTTCTTAACCATAAAGGCATAGACTAGAAGAATTAGAGATGGGAAGTGGAAGGGTTCAGGAGGAAATAGGTCATTTAAGAGTGTTAAATTTATTCTTTAGAAGTAAGGAGTTAATAGATAAATAATTTTTTCACAAGTTATGAGAATACTAAAATTATTTACAATAATATTGTCTACCAAAAGAATTTAAAATAGCAATTACTCTAGGGAACAGAGCTTGAAGGAAAAACTTTTCTTCTCATTTAAATATTTGGAACTGTTAGAATTTCTAAACTATGAAGATACCTACAATGTCTACAATGACAGCAACCAAGATGCTCACTAAGATGATAATTGGAAACAAGGGTTAGTGCTCAGACTGATGAAATATGAACTTACTTTGGATTTTCCCTTTTCCTACATCTCCCTGTTTTCATATATTCCTAAATTAACACACGGTATTTTATAATTAGAAACTACACTTTTGTAGTTGTGTGGATTAATCATTACCATGATTATAAAGATATAATCTTGTTTTAAACATATGTCATGAAACACAGTACTTAGCTGCTTTTTGCATGTTAAATCTGTTTAATACATTAATTTTATAAAATACGTTAAAATCTAATGAAACACTAGAATATATAAAACAGTTCCTTTCAAAATCACAACAAAATTTCTTATAATATTAGTTAACTTAGAGGGAAATATGATGCATATATAAGACAAAATGCAAAAGAATCTAAAAGTGATATATCTCTTTTTTAATGAGAAAATTAAATAGGTCAATTTTCAGTTAAATATTTTAAGAAATTTACACAACCATATCCAAATATTGAGTTAATTTTTTTTAGGTTGGCTAATGATGTAAATTTCATTTCAAAATTGATTCACTGGAAGTACCAAGACAATTTTGAAAAAGAGAAGTCATATTAAAGTAAATAATAAATGTCAAATACACTTTGAATATAATTTTTAAAATAAAGGTTATATGTAAGTAAAGAAATAATTCAGTGCAACCAAAAACAATCCAGATTAGATAACAAATGATATAAAGATTTAATATATTACCAAGTGCATTTCAAATTCCAAACGAAAACGATGGATTATTCAATTGATTATAGAGAGTCAACTGGCTAACCATTTGGAATAAAGATGCTGATCTGACATGTAGCAAATATGCATTCCAAGAGTAAATACATAAAGAGTGTTGACTTTGGCATCATTCCACAAAAAGACAGTGCTGAGTTGATTTATGCTTGAAAAAGTTGTTGAATAAATAAATAATCTCGAGACAAAAGAATACATAAAAATACCAAGAAACTATTACAGTTAAATGTCCATGAAATATTTGAATATGAAAGGAATTTTTAAGCATGACTCAAAATATAGAAATGATGGAGGGCTCATGGAAGAAAAAAGTGTGAATAGTGCAGAATTAGCAAGAGAAAGAGTAGCGGAAGTTGAAATCAGAGATGTTCATTTAATAGTTTGAAGTGCAGGATGTGGAAAGTAAGTGTGTGTGTGTGTGTGTGTGTGTGTGTGTGTGTATACCATAAGTCACTGGGCCTGCCACTTGTTTTTGTGTGGTATGTGAACTAAGAATGTTTTTACATTTTTTAAATGGTTAAGAAAAATCAAAATAAGACTAGTGAAATATGAAGATTATATAAAATTCAAATTTCAGTGTCCATAAATAAAGATTTACTGGAACACAGTCAGGCCCACTTGATTATAGTCTGTGGCTGCTTCATGCTACAACAGCAGAATTGAGTAGTTTTGACAGGGACCATATGGCCTGCAAAGCTGAAAACATTTACTATCTGGCTCTTTACAGAAAAATTTGGCTGACCCCTGGTATAGACATATTCTGGGAGTTTCTCAATATGTAGCATATCACATCAATTCACTAGGCCAACCTCGATCAATTTTTGTATATAAATATTATTCTAAACTTAATATGACTTCTGCATATACATCTTGTGTGTGTAGAGATGTGTGTATGTGTGATGGCAATGTGCAGTTTGCTTTGGGAATTATATAATATACGAATGTAATTATATTTGAGAATTCCAAAAAAAATAGATACATGTAGAAACCAGTAGTACCATGCTTTTGAGATACATAATCACTCATGTTTGCTATTCTGGGGCTGCACTGAATTTCTGAGAACAAGCCTTTATTTTCCATTTTAATTAAACTAAACATTTAATTACATTTCCACTATTATGTCAGCAGAAACAAATCTACAAATGTGGAGTGAAAAATTATGAGAACTGGTCTTTAATATCTCATCACAAACAGAGCATGTTATGGGCAATCTGTTCTTTGAGGGTGTATAGCAACCGTGTTTCCCATGAATGTTAATGCTAATAAAGCATTCAAATACAGTACAGAACTTTTCATTTTTAGCTAATATCTATATATTAAGGGCCAAGATGCTGAAAATATATACCATGTTACAATGATTCCCATGCCCCTTAGGGTTTCAGTTTCCAGCACAAGAGAATTCAGTAAGTGAAGGGATAGTGCATACTAAACACGAGTTTGCTGCCAAGCAATTTATGGCCAGCCTATGCTCAAATTTACACCAATAAAACTACACAAACATTTAGAATTTTTATTTTATTATAAGTAGACAATATGTTTAGAGCAATTTGCCAGGTGCAATGAAAAATTAAAGGTACCTGCCCACAAAGTTGTTATAGCGATACATGAGAAGCAGACTTGTAAAGGTGAAAATGGAAATAAGGAAATGCTTCCATCTAATGAGAGACGTTACTCGAGAGGAATAGAATTCTTTTCCCCCATCAATTTTCCTGGTGGGCTATGTTATGTACCCTCAAATAGGATGCATAAAATGTACTGATTTTATACATCAGTATTGTGAGCTTGGTTAATGGCAGTTTGGTCTAAAGAGATGAACTTGTTCTTACTTGATAATAGAATGAAATTTCTGGGTATACAGGCCTAAGGACAAACTCTGGAATCCAGCAAATACATTTCAGTATACCTCCCACTGCCACCAGGAAAGCTGATGGGAGGAAATGATTCTATTTCTCTGGACTTACATCTCTGATTAGATATGAGCTTTTCCTTATTTCCATTTTCACGTTTACCAGTCTGCATCTCATGTATCACTAGAACAATATTGTGGGCAGATAAATACACAATAGTGTATTCTGGAAGATGCATTCTTTATTTCTAAAATATAATAAATGTACTATGTTTGCTGTATTTCAGGGGCTTGAGAACTGTACTCTCTCTTTATGTCTAGATTTATCTTAATTTTGATCAATCAGGTAGTCATTGAATATTAACTATCAGAGCATAATCTATATACATCAGGAATGTATAAAATCACTGGGGATTAGTTTAACTGGTGACGAGTTAACCTATATAGAGAACTTTAAATACTAAGGAGACCAATATATGAAGTTTTCACAATAGTGTATTCTGTCAACCAGCTAGTCAAATAATTATTGAAATAGAGGTTCATGATAACAGGAGAGCAAGGAAAGGTGGTAATACTTAAATATTTAATGGAATCAGACTAGGAGAAACCAATTCATCTTTCCTCAAAATGTGGTAATATTTGTCCAAGAAAACCCCTTTATAGATGAATAATGCAATAATGCCAATATTTGCTTCTTGTTCTTTGTTTTCATGGCCCTAATACTCCATTCTGGAAGATACATTCTGTACCTTTAAAATATAATAAATGTACTGTGTTTGCAGTATTTTGGTGGGTTGAGAAATATTTTCTCTCTTTATGTCTGGATTGCCTGTCTTAATTCTGATCCATCAGATTGTCATTGAATATTAACTATGAGAATATAATCTTATTTATTTTCTTTCTTCTTGTGGGATGTTTGCTTTCCTCTTCTTGGGAGATGTGTCAATGGAGACTCCAGATGAATGATGAATTAGTCTATATTTTTCTCTCATTTACCACAAAACATAGTGGAAAGTGGTGTGTGTGTGTGTGTGTCTGTGTGTGTGTGTGTGTGTAACCTCTACCATCTTCCATTTCTTAATCACTTACATCACTCCTTCTTTTTAATTTTTTTAAATTTTTTGAGACAGAGTCTCCCCTAAGCTGGAGTGCAGTGGCACGATCTTGGTTCAATTGATTCTCCTGCCTCAGCTTCCCGAGTAGCTGGGATTTATAGGCATGCACCACCACGCCCCACTACATTTTTGTATTTTTAGTAGACACAGGGTTTTGCCATGTTGGCCAGGCTGTTCTCGAACTGCTGGCTTCAACTGATCTGTCCACCTCAGCCTCCCAAAGTTCCAGGATTAGAGGTGTGAGCCACCATGCCCAGCCTATGCCTCATATATCATTCTTTTTTCGTTTCTGTTCCTCTCATTCAACCAAACGACTCTCCCATAAAATTTTCTATATCATTCAATCCAATGAACATTTTCTAATCTTTATCTGATTTGAATTTTCTGTGTCGTTAACCATACTTTCTTTAAGTTCTGAGACAAACCATTTTCTTACTTTTATTCCCACCTTTTTGGTTGTGCCTTTTCAAGCTGTTTCCCAGACTTGCTTTCTCTATGTTTAAATGTTGAAGGTCTTCATAATTATCTCCTTTGTTTTTTACTGAGTACTCAAATTTAGGCAATCTTGTCAGAGACCATAATTTCAAACATTTGTCTTATTCCCAAGACTCTCATGTGTATACCTCTAGACAATTCCTTTCCTCAGACTTTTACATCCAACTGACTACTTAAATATCGACTTGGATATCTGTAAAGCATTGCAAACCTAGAATTCCAGAACTGAAATAATGATCTCCTTATCCCCTGCACACACACACATCATTACATATTATCATTTTGCTTCACAAATAGTTTTTCAATTCCATTTACCACATTTTATCTCGAACAACCGTTGTTGTCCAACTTACATTATCTCTCCCCTAAATCAAAATAATTGCTTATTTGAACAGCGGTTTGTAGTTCTTCTTGTAGAGATCTATTGCTTCCCTTGTTAGCTGTATTCCTAGGTATATTATTCTTTTTGTGGCAATTGTGAATGGGAATTCATTTTTGATTTGTCTCGTTTTGACTGTTATTGGTGTTCAGAAATGTTGGCAATTTTTGCACATTGATTTTGCATCCCAATACTTTGCCAAAGTTTCTTATCAACTTAAGAAGTTTTTAGGCTGAAATGATGGAGTTTTCCAGATATGGGATCACGTCATCTGCAAACAGGGATAGTTTGACTTCTTCTTTTCCTATTTGAATGTCCTTTATTTCTTTCTCTTGCCTGATTGCTCTGGCCAGATCTTCCAACACTATGTTGAGTAGGAGTGGTTGAGAGAGGGTATCCTTGTCTCATGCCAGTTTTCAAGGTGAATGCATCCAGCTTTTGATTATTCAGTATGATACTGGCTGTCGGTTTGTCTTACATGGCTCTTATTATTTTGAGGTATGTTCTTTCAGTACCTAGTTTATTGGGAGTTTTTAACATGAATTTTATCAAAGTCCTTTTCTACAGTTATTGAGATAATCATGTGGTTTTAATTCTGTTTATGTGAGGAATCACAATTATTGACTGGCACATGTTGACCCAACCTTGCATACCACGTGTGAAGTCTGCTTGATTGTGGTGGATGAGCCCTTTTTGATGAGGGCTGGATTCGTTTTGTCAGTATTTTTGCATCAATGTTCATCAAGGATATTGGCCTAAAGTTTTCTTTTTTGTGTTGTATTTCTGCCAGGTTTTGGTATTAGAATAACACTGGGCTCATAGAATGAGTTAGGGAGGAGTCCCTCCTTTGCAATTTTTTGGAATAGTTTCAGTAGGAATGATACCAGCTCTTCTTTGTACATCTGGTGGAATTCAGCTGTCAATCCATCTGGTCCTGGGCTTTTTTTTTTTTTTTTTTTTTTTGGTTGGAAGACTATAACTGCCTCAATTTCAGAACTCATTATTCGTCTGTTCAGTGGTTCAATTTCTTCCTGGTTCAATTTCAACACAGTCTTGGGAGGGTGTATACATCTAGGAATTTATTCATTTCTTCTAGATTTTCTAGTTTATGTGAATGGTAGTGTTTATAATATTCTCTGATAACCATTGTATTTCTGTGTGGTCAGCCAAAATACCCTTCTTATCATTTCTGATAATGTTTACTTGAATTTTTTCTCTTTTTCTTTATAAGTGTAGCTAGCAGTCTAGCTATTTTATTAATTTTTTCAAAAAAAAAAAAACAGCTCCTGGATTTGTTGATCTTTGAATGTTTTTTGTGTCTCTGTCTCCTTCAGTTCAGTAGCATTTCTATACATCAATTTTGTTGAAGCTGAGAGCCAAAATAAATAATGCAATCACATTTCCAGTAGCTGCAAGAAGAATAAAACACCTAGGAATACAGCTAACCAAGGAGGTGAAAGATCTCTACAAAGAGAACTAACTACAAACCACTGCTTAAAGAAATCAGGGATGACACGAACAAATGGAAAAACATTACATGATCATGCCCATAAGTGATAGACTGGATGAAGAAAATGCGGTACATATATACCATGGAATACTATGCAGCCATATAAAGGAAGTGGATCACGTCCTTTGCAGGGACATGGATGGAGCTAAAGGCAAATATCTTTAGCAAACTAACATAGGAACAGAAAACCGAATTCCACACGCTCTCACTTATAAGTGGGAACTAAATAATGAGAACACACGGACGCATAGAGGGGATCAACGCACAGTAGGGCCTATCAGAGGGCAGAGGGTAGGAGGAGGTGGAGGAGCAGGAAAAATAACTAATGGATATTAGTTATCTAATATACCTTGGTGATGAATAATCTGTACAATAAACCTCCATGATCGTGTTTACCCATGTAAAAAACCTGCATATCCTGCACATATACTGGTGAACTCACAATAAAAGTGTTTTTTTTTAAGTAGTTTCTTAACTGTTCTCTTCACATCACTATTACAACAGTTCAAAACATTCAACTCACTATGTCAGAGTGATTCTTAAATATAAACCCGATGTTCGCTGATCACCTCACTGACATCCTTTAATTGATTCACCTGCTTTTAGGATAGGGAAATTCTTTCTTTGACATTCAAGGGCAAGCATCACTGTTTATTTGTTGTTTTTAAGAGTCTGAACTGTGCCTAAGAGAATGAGAGTTAACTCTCTCTCATTGGGACCCTCTCAATATGCTCTTTCTGTACTTTTAAGGGCAGTTTATATTGATGTACTGATTGTTAAGACCCTGATAAGTTGTCCATTGTACCTCAAAAATAGGGCTTGACTTATGAGGTTGATGACTAACCAGTTTAGAATGTCTTTGAACTTTTTTTTTGTCTAGGACATTAAGAAACAGAAAGATTATTTTCAATGCTTCTTAGTATCTGATTCTGTCTATTTATATATTTATATTAATTGACTAATGTCTTCATGAATTTTATTTTTAAGTATCATCAATCAAAAAAGAATTAAGGCCTCTAATTAATCACTTTCTCAATTTAAATGTACACATTTCAAAACAGATATTACAATCAAGCATCAGAATACAATTTGGGTATTCAAATTTATACCTACAAAACTATTTTTACATACCAAATCTTAAGGGAACCAAAAAAAATCTCTTCATCACTACATTATTGTAAGTGTATTTTGAGATCTAAAATTAGAATATCACTTAGTTTTTATAATATCTCTTTGTTTTATATAGCCAAGCATATATTTGATTGCTTTCCCCAAATGCTGTTAACAGCAAGAAAATTTGTTTATAGTGATATCCAAAATATTTTAGATTGCTTATTTAAGTCAATAGATACCCTGATGCTTACTTAATGTACTATTTTAGAGAATTTATACCACTGTGGTTATAAAAAAATGTCAGTGACAGAATATTCACATTTATCTGATACTTATAGAAAATTTGAATAGGCATTCTCCAAATATGACAGAGAGGCATAGAGGTACCACTCTTTCAAATTCAATGAGTTTAGCACCGTCCAATAGTAAATATTTAACTGCATTTGAAAATATTTACAAGAAAAGGCTCTGTACTAGGTACTGCCTGTACTTTAGGATATAAGGAAATATATCCATAGTCTCTGCCTGTAATTCATCAACAGTCTGCTGCACAAGAAAGAGAAACAGAAGGTGGAAATATAATACTGGCAATGTGATAAGTATTACTGTGATGGGATAAAGTCAGGAAGAGAACTCTCCCAGAAATGACATCTAAGGCAGTCTAAGAGGAATGGGAAAATCTTCCTAGAAAAGATGTCCTATGCTGCCACATGAAGGGTGAATATGAGATAATCCTGTAATCAGGTCTTAAGAAGACAGAATGGTCCAAAGCAAACAACTGGATCTAATTTTTCAGCTGTATCGTAAGAAAGCAAAAGAATCTGAAAGCAAGACAAAACAAAA
The DNA here is from genome assembly GCF_001698545.2 of Rhinopithecus bieti. Taxonomy (NCBI): domain Eukaryota; kingdom Metazoa; phylum Chordata; class Mammalia; order Primates; family Cercopithecidae; genus Rhinopithecus; species Rhinopithecus bieti. The sequence goes on along the minus strand of NW_016810869.1, from coordinate 1,187,817 downwards.
CAAAATAATTTTATATATAGTTAAAGCCAAATTCTGAGCATAAGAAAATGAAATCCAGTCATCTTCTTAGAAAGTCATTTTTCTCTAACGCTAGAGAAGATTAAAAATGTTATGGATGAGGAAGTGGAACATAAGTAGAAGTGTGAATCCAGAAAGTTGGAGCCTCCGTCTGAGTAAGCACCATTCAGAAACAGCTCCAGTGAATGAGGCAGAAGCATATAAGCATTAAATAATTCCTTTATCTCCATCTGGGAAAATATTTATCATAATGAACTATTGAACTGTTGATCATTTGGTTGGAGTAGATATTTGTCTAAATTCTGATGTCCACTTTTCATCTAGAGAGCATCCTCAACAAACTCGGAAACCCACGTTCTTCTAGAAGGGAGGGAAGAGCTTTGGACTTCACAGAATTGGAGATGAGATTAAATGAAAGGACATACCCTAGGTCAAAATAGTTAACAGAAGAAAGCACAGACTCTTGTAAAGTGGGAACAGTAGTAAAAAAAAAAGCCAGGGTTTTCGATAGGCTTTCTAGTAATCTATCTGCATGGTAGATTTGTGCACCACGTTGATTACAAACCTTGGTTCAGAAACAGACACATGGCCTATCTAGCCAAGAGAGAATGAGCTAGATACCCTGGATCAAGTTTCCCATAGGTCCCACGTTTATTAAAAGTGTGGTCCAATATTTACTCTCTTCTCTGAACTAGATAAATAAGAGAGAATCGGAGCTTTTGTGTTTTCCCAGAGGGTTGAGTAATTAAGCATGGTCCACCTACCAGAAAGATGTGGCATGTACTGAGGATCATAGCATACAACATAACATCTCAGAGCAGCAGTTATGCATGAGAGTCAAAATGGAAGACTGGTTCATCAAGATGTTGCAGCCTAGAAAATCTTAGAAAGCCTAATACCATGTTTATACTCATGGCCAAGAAAAATGGGGATTTAGAGTTAAATTAAATCATTTCAAAGCATAGCTAATATACAAATATTCATTTCTGTACACGTATTTAATTTTGTCTGAGAATATTCACAAATCAGTTACCATTTTGTTATGGAGAACAGGGTAGAGAGCTGAATTGGTAATGAGACAACTGAATAGCAAAATCACAATAAGCTGCCATGGATTACTGAATGTTCCCAGTATGCATGGCAGATAATGAGCTTGCATTTTTATCAACAGAAATGGCAGATCGTTTGACTAATCAAGATGTAGGTGTTTTGCTCTATTGGTGTGGAAAAAGGACAGGAAAGCAAATTAGTTGGCATAGGTAAGACTGGATGAAATTTTAGATGAATCAGGTCTTTAGCCTATAGAAAAGGAATGCAGATAACAGGGGAAACATTTCAATAAAAAGATTGGTGGCTGTGAGAAAACAAAAAGGGAATATAAATTGTTATACCATAAAGACACTTACACATGTATGTTCATTGCAGCACTATTTATAATAGCCAAGACAATGAATCAAACTAAATACCCATCAATGGCAGATTGGATAACAAAAATGTGGTACTTATACACCACAGAATACTTATACACCACAGCCACTAAAAGAACACAGCAATGTCTTTTGAGGGAATATGGATAGAGCTGGAGACCATTATTTTTAGCAAACTAACCCAGGAACAAAGAACCAAATACCACATGTTCTCACTTATAAGGGGGAGCTAAATGATGGGAACACATGGTCACAAAAAGGGGAACAACAGACACTGGGGCCTTACTTGAAGATGTAGGTTGAAGGAGGAAGAGGATCAGAAAAAAAAAATAATTCTTGGGTACTACAATTAGTACCTGAGTGACAAAATAATCTGTACAACAAACCCACATGATATGAGGTTACCTACATGAAGTGCACATGAACCCCTGAACCAAAAATAAAATTTTTTAGAAAAAGAAAATAAAATGTGAGAAAGAAACAGTGATAGAAGCAGAAACGGAGGATGCTGAGGTTAACCTTTTCAGCTGAAATTCTCTGAAAATATCAATCATTTTGAATTTTTTTGTTTTTTTTTGAAAATAACAATAATTCAGCATTACACAGTTGCAGTCAGAGCGCTGGTTGTGGCAGAAGTCATAAAAGTATGTACAAAGAGATAAATTTTCAATTGTACAATATTTAGTGAACAATGCAGTATCTAACTTTTGTTCTAGGAAGAAGGTATGGACTAATTTTTATTTTTCAAGGTTTGTAAACCTCTAGGCATGAGTTGCAGGCTTCTACTTTAATTCACTATAGATCATGGCCTTGGGGTCAGGTGTTTGTAGTTTCCAAGTCATGTCATAATTGCCTACTTGTAAAGAGAAAACAGCAATCAAAAGTATCATGAATGTACATCTGTAGTAATATTGCCTTTCATTTAGTTTTCAATTTCTCATGTGTCATTGTCATTCAAGTAAATAACATGATCAAAGAGTCTCCATATTAAGTCAAAAATTTAAAAAATTTTCAAAATTTCTTGGAGTAAGAAATTGATGATGTTCTTTTGAAAAAAATTGAAAATCTCACTTAAAATTGTCAAATATATTTTCAGTTATAATGCTCAATATTTTATTTCTGAAAAACTAAATACGTACGTGAAAAACTTTGCATTTTTAAGGAATTTTTTCCTTGGAAAGTTGGCTTTGGCTGAACAAAAGTCATTTTCTTTTTCTTAAATTTAGGGTTGTATATTGCCACTATGATAGGAAAATAAAAGTCCCTTCCAAATTCTATTTATAAGAATTTTTTCATTTCTAAAGTAGGGTCAAATTTGTTATTTTTGTGAAATAGCTTCTTTTATTTCCTTTTCCCATTGCGGAAATAAACTGTATGGGTAGCACTGGGCTAATGTCTAACAAACCACTTACAAAATAATTGAAAGGCAAACATTCATTAACCAAATAAAAAAAGTTATAAAAGCCCAAATGGCAAAACTCACATAAGAATTAAAATGTCTACAGATTAAAATTACTAAATTTCTCATATACCTTTAGTATTTCTGAATTATTTTAAATCAACTGACAACTATAGAGAAAGAACTATGTTGCCACATCAGTGGTCACCAGTTGATGTGGTGAGAAAGTTATTAAGCAAAATCAAGGCTTAGTTACTTTAGTCTTGAAGCCAGAAAGAGAATCACTAGGTAGGCCAATATAATGTGAATCAGAAAAAGTAGAGCAGAATAGGATACCAGCTGGATGAAAACTTTTCTCTTAGTCACACTGTTAAGGATGTTCACATCCCTTAGTAAACAGAAACTAGGCTCTCCATTCTATCACTTAAGGTTAGTTGTAGAAAGTAGCTATGGTAAATGAGTGTTTAGGTCTCTACACACTGTATGAGTTCAACATTCTCAATAAAATCTTGACATAAGGATTCATTTAAAGGCAGGCATGCATGAGAGAGATAGGGAGTGTGAGAAAGACAGAGAAAACTAAAAATAGTTGTTATTACAAGGGTTCAGTATAGGGACAGAATATTACTAAACACTTAAGGGTAGTTGAAATGTAATCTTCATAACAATAGGGTGAGGTAGGTACTATTTTTCTCTTTTCAAGTCTGGAACTAAGGCACTGTGAGGTTAAGTATTTAATAACTTGACAATGTCACACAGACCTGGGCCCATGTGGCAAATTCATGCATTCTAAATCCAGATTTTGATATATTTACACCCTCTTTCTATGGTCTGTATTACATTGATACAGGTAGAAGTAGATTTAGGAATGTCTAAAGATACAAATATAATGATAAGTAAAAATAGGCCCAATTACAACATAGAAATAGACATAGAGTTTTAGGTTTCATGGCATGACTTTTGCAAACAAGATTCTTTTGTCTCACGTGAAGTAATCATGTGAAGCACTACCATTTAGAGAACTTTTGCTCATTGAGGTTTGCTTGTGTATGAGCCTGTCACAGAGTTTATGTACATAAAGGAAGCCATTTTGTATTCTAAATAATCTTTGATGTTTGGGTGTGAAGATGCTACAGAAAATAATTTAAAAAATGAGATATATATGATTGCATGATTTTTATAGAATTGGCTTCCCAAATAATTCTTTAAGGTTATAGATTCAATTAATATTGAAAGTGAGAAAAATCAGAATTTTGTTTCCTATGGAACAAAAATGAATAACTGGAACATTCAGATCTGGTAAAAGCAGTTGCAGTACTTTAAATGTAAAACCATTAAGTGAGTTCTCTGAGAATAAGGCATTCTTAATGAACCTGAGAATGTGAACTGTACCTTGGTATTTTCATGGAATTAAGCACCAAGAAAATGTCACTACAAAAGGAGTGAGAATTGTAGTACTTACAGTGAGACAATAAAATAAGAATGATACTATCTTTTAAAGCACAAAATAGAGTCACTAATGTTAAGAAATGTTTGCTTACAGTTGACATAGAAGAATGACTACTAAATTAATGAGGTCTGCATACTCTTTACGGATGATATATGGTAACATAGAGTCATTATAAAATTGCATATTGATATGGTTTGGATTTGTGTCCCCACTCAAATCTCATGTCAAATTGTAACCCCTCAATGTTGGAGGAAGGGCTCTGTGGGAAGTGATTGAATCATGGGGCCAATTTGCCTCTTGCTGGTCTCGTAATAATGAGTGAGTTCTCATGACACCTGGTAGTTTAAAATTGTGTGGTATCTTTTCCTTCACTCTCTCCTTCTCTGCCCATATATGGCGTACCTACTTCCCCTCACCTTCTGCCATGACTGTACATTTCCTGAGGCCTCCCAGCTATGCTTCCTGTACAGGCTGTGGAACTGTAAGTCAATTAAAACATTTTTCTTTATAAATTACTCAGTCTCAGGTGGTCCTTTATAGCAATGCAAGAATGAACTAATATAGAAAATTGGTACCAAGGGTGGGACATTGCTATACAGATACCTGAAAATGTAGAAGCAGCTTTGGAACTGGGTAATGGGCAGAAGTTGGAACAGACCGAAGGACTCAGAAGAAGACAGAAAGATTAGGGAAAGTTTAGAACTTCCTAGAGACTTGTTAAATTGTTGCGACCAAAACGCTGGTATTGATATGGGCAATGAAGTCCAATCTGAGGTAGTCTTAGATGGAGATGAGGAACATATTAGGAACCAGAATAAATATCACTCTTGCTATGCTTTAGCAAAGAGACTGGTGACATTTGTGTCCCTGCTCTAGGGATTTGTGGAACTTTGAACTTCAGAGAGATGATAGCTAGGGTATCCGGTGGAAGAAATTTCTAAGCAGCAAGGCATTCAAGAAGTGGCTTGCCTGCTTCTAACAATGTAGGTTTATATTCGTGAACGAGATATAATCTTAACTTGGAACGTGAATTTAAAAGGGAAGCAGAGCATAAAAGTTTAAAAAATTTGCAGCCTGACTGTGAGGACAGAAAACTGGTAGAAAAGAAAGGCCCGTTTTATGGGGAGGAATTCAAGCCTGCTGCAGTAATTTGCATAAGTAAACAGGAGCTGACTGTTAATAGCTAAGACAATGCGGAAAATGCCTCAAAGGCATTACAGAGACCTTCATGGCAGCCCCTCCCATCAAAGGCCTGGAGGCCTAGGAGGGAAGAATAGTTTTGCAGGCAGGACTCAGGAACCTTAAGACAATGCTCCCTGCATCTCAGCTGCTCCAGTTCCAGCCATGGATAAAAGGGCCCCAGATGCATCTCAGGCCACTGCTCCAGAGGGTGTAATCCATAATAAGCTTTCATGGCTGCCACATAGTGTTAAGCCTCTGGGTGTGCAGGGGGCAACAGTTGAGGGTTGGGAGCCTCTGTTTCAATTTCAGAGGATGTATGGAAATACCTGGATGTCTATGAAGAAGTCAGCTACAGGACCAGAGCCCTCATGGAGAATCTCTACTAGGGCTGTACAGAGGATAAATGTGGGGTTGGAGTCTCCACACAGAGTTCCCACTGGAGCACTGCCTAGTGTAACTGTGAGTAGAGGACCACCATCATCCAGGCCTCAGAACAGTAGATTCACCAATAGCTTGCACAATGTACCTGAAAAAGTAAGACACTGAAAGCCAGCCCTTCAGAACAGCCACCAGAATGAAGCTTCTCAAGGCCTTGGGACCCAACCCCTTGTCTCAGTGTTGCCTGGATGTGAGACATGGAGTCAAAGGAGATTATTTTGAAGCCTTAAGATTTAACGACTGCCCTGCTGAGTTAGGAATTGCATGGGGGCTTGTAGCTCCCTTGTTTTGTCCAGTTTCTCCCTTTTGGAACAGTTGTATTTACCCAATGCCTGTATCCTCATTAAATCTTGCAAGTAACAAATTTATTTTTAATTTTACTGTCTCATAGGTATAAGGAACTTGTCTTATCTCGGATGGGACTTTGGATTGTGGACTTTTAAGTTAATGCTGAAATGAGTTAAGACTTGGGGGACTGTTAAGACAGGAAGATTGTACTTTGCAATGTGTGAAGGACGTAAGACTTGAGAGGGGCCAGAGGAGAAATAATATGGTTTGGATTTGTGTCTCTACCCTAATCACAAATTGGACTAATGTTGAAGGAGGGGTCTGGTATGAGGAGATTGTATCATGGGAGTAGATTTCCCCCTTGCTATTCTCATGACAGTGACTTCCCATGAGAGCTGGTTGTTTAAAAGTGTGTGGCACCTTCTCCTTCACTCTTTTCCTTCTTCTCTGACCATGTATGTTAACAGCTAAGACAATGGGGAAAATGCCTTGCAGACATTTCCTGCTTACCCTTCACCTGCCATGATTGTAAGTTTCCTGAGGCCTCCCTGGCCATGCTTTCTGTACAGCCTGTGAAACTGTGAGTCAATTAAAAATCTTTTCTTTATAAATTACCAAGTCTCAGGTAGTTCTTCATAACAATGTGAGAGTGAACTAATACACATATAATCTCTATAAACATTTTATTGAATACTTATAGAGAATAGAGGAAAATAATAATCTCATAGGAATTTGGTAACAAATATACATTTTCTTTCAATGAGCTGAAGCCATGGAGGATAGAGCAATTGATAAATATTTGCTTAATAAAATAACATAGTTAAGGACATTTTAGCCCCAGAAAATAACCACCTTAGAAAATTACAAGGCAATTGACTTTTGTAGTTCAACACATTAGGTTTGTTTTTCAAAGGATTAATCACAATGTGTCTATTGTTATTTTCTTATTATCCTGATCTTCTCCCAACTAGGATTGTGTTTCACTGAAACCTTCTATTTTTATAACTTTAAACACCACAAAACATCCTGGGTATTGACTATTCCATTGAGTTCATATTAAGCAAGGCCTTGCCATTTCTCTAGTGTTGTACGATAATACATGCACTTCATGGTCTGGCCTTAGTGAAATCATTCAGTGGTAATAATAAGGAAGTAGTTGGTAAGGTTTGGGACTTAATTTGTCAGTGTAAGGATTATGAAATACATTGTTTGTATAAAATCTAATAAAGCTGGTTTTGTTTCTGCTTCAGTGTTTATATGAATATTACCATCTGCTCTTGAAGAGACCCCAGGCATGATCTCTGAAAAATAACTTAATCAAACATTTTAAATAAATACACAAGATTTGGCAATAACCATGCAACAGATACAAAAAAAAAAACATTTCTTGATATTGCTACATATTTTAACTAGACCCATATTTTTAATGTAACGGGTCAATTAATTAGTTGTCCCCTCCAAATATTTTATATATGATTTTATGGTTTAAAAGAAATGTTAACTTGTAACAATTCAAGCAGATCTTGAAGAAAAAGGTTAAAAGACAAAAGTTAAGAAAAAAACAAAGAATTCTAAAGTTTTATATCATAGGTAATTTAACTGTTACATATTATTTCTAGTCTATCAATGTGAAACAATTCTATGCAAGGATATTTTAATCGTAGAAAGGAAAAATATTATGAATATATAATTGACTTGATTTTCCAATGGGTGAGTCTATGTTTGTACTTGGGTATACAAAATCACTATCTTCCTGAATTTTTATAGAGCATATATTATTTGTAGTTAATACATTTACATCTGAGCAGTGAAGGGTGACTTTCAACTCTCAGAGAAAGCCAAATTTTATTTTTCACAACCTACCTTAGATATTTGATACACATTTCTTTCTAATGTCTTTCTGATTTTTTTTTTTAACTTTAAAACACACCAAACCTAATAGACTATGTTTTCTCCCCAAATATCTGATCTCTTTTGGAATTCCTTTCCACTATGATAGCATCATTCTGATCTGACATATTCTTTTACAAACTTCCTTCACTTCCAATTAATATTCAAGTCATATCTCCGTTTCAGAGCTGTTTTCTCAAATCAATTCCCACAAACTAATATCTACAGCCCTCAGCTTTGCCTGTGCTCAGGCACTCATCTTGTCTCAATTGTGTCTAACGGTACCTGTTCCCTTTCACTAATATTCCCATATAATTGTTTATATTGTTCATTGGCCAGGTTTCTTAGCTATAGAGAAATCTACTCTAGCTAGTTAAAGAAGAAAGGATTTATTTATGAAGTTGTACTGACACTTTAAAGAATATTTAGCAAAACGTAAACAACAAACTGTAGGTAGAGCTTCCATGAAGAACTCCCATAACTATGCCACAAAACTGAGGCACTGAATGAGTTACCTTAGCCATAATCACCCCAGCCACTTGCTCCAGAATCATACTGCATATGATCTAATCCCAACAACAAATTGCTCAGCCTCTCTTCATAACCAACTCAGTTCTGCACAGTTTCCTGTTAGTGTACTGATTAGAGAAACTTAAATTCCATCTGGAGCTCTTGCTGCAGTAGACTCTGGGAAATGCAGTTTTTAGAATTCCAGCCAAGGCAGTACAAGGAGTAGAGCTAATTGGAATGAGTGTTAAACAAATGAATTCACAATATCCATCACATATTGCAAACAAAGTATTTTTAAAAGCTAATCTCATCATAAAACTGTTATTTACTTGTCAAAATGTTTTAATTAACTATTCCCTAAAGGCTAAAATCCAAACTTCATTATTGATCTTTCTTTAAGAAAACATTTCTTAAAATGTAAATTTTGTTTGGCCAAAACTTTCTTTAGAGTTCAATTTTGCTTAGTATTGTTCTCGGCTCTTATTCTGGGAAATAACATATGGCTCCCAGGTATCTGGGACTGGGGTAGGGTGCTATATAAAATAAATAATAGACAAACTGATCTGGGATGATAAAATGTTGCATAAAATCACCTTTGAGACCTGATGGAAGTAATGTGAACTTCAGAAAGGAAGAGGGGAGAAAAACTTTCAAAGAGGAAGTGATATTCAGCACATTTTTAAACCATAGAAACACGTTGGCCAGTTTGCCATGTAACCACGGCAAAGAGAAGTGAAGACCAGAATTTACAGATTTGTGTAAATGTATGGGCTTGTAGAACACATATGAGAATAAAAAGGAGAATGATAAGTCATATGGAATGACAGGCAGTACTCCATGTGCTGATATAAGGGATAATCAGATGAATAAAATTCTCATTCACTTGCCTAAAGGGTTTAGACTATCCTGTGAGGGGTTGAGAGCCATGCAAGGAGTCTAACAAGGAGATGAACCTAAGTTTTCCTGAGAGTTTTCGGGGATGGACCGAAACGTAGTAGGGGCTAAATCCATGTAGAACACTTAGAAGCAATTATTCCAGGGTCAGATCCAAATTCATGCAGTGGATTTGAATACTAAAAGGAGCTAATGCTTAGTAAGTGAGTGAAGATACAGCAGCATCACTCACTGACTTGCGAGGTCTTTAATATTGTGGCTTATCTACCAATAATTTCACCAATGCTATTCCAGTAAATCCAAATGAATCACCTTTTTTAGGGGCCATATCTTTCATAACATATCCTTGAACGTTCTGTTCCTTCTGCCCAGAATAGCCTGTTACTCTTCTCTGATCAGTTATCTGACAAGATGTAGCTTAAAGGGCTTTATTTTGAAAATACTCTTTCATGCTTTGAGGCAGTAGCAGACACTCTCTCTTTACTATATGAAAAATTCTGCCTTTCAATGTACAGTTCTTAGTACACCGTAAGTATTCATTTGTGGTCTGTGTTCCCACTTGGTTATGACTTTCTAAGGATTCGGGGCTATGTCCTAACTTTTGGAAAGTAGCAGATATTTGGGATATATGGAGAATTAATTTAAATTAATAATAATTACAACTTTTTCTAGGACATATAAGGTTCTCTAATAAAATATACTAATATAATAAGTCACAGCATTTCCAATATTTCCATTGTCTTTTTATACTTAATTGGTCACATTTCCATCTAGGAAATATTGATATAAAACATATAAACTAGATTCATATACTCCAAATCAGTGAATGTAAAAACGACTACAGTTTAATCTTCTGGATAATTAGCAGAGACAAATCAACATTTTATTTTAGTCTTTGGCCAAACCCTGACCAGTTTGTGTTGCCCAAATATGATTTTCTTTTTCTTTCAACAGAATAACATCTGGCAAAAGCCCAGGTCATTTTTAAATACTATAATTTTCTCTTAATCAGCTTTCTTGTCCTGAGTCTCATTTTCCTCTAATCAGTTCAGGTGTTCCTCATTGTTAGTGCCAATTCAAAATTATCAGTGTTCAAGATTGTTTTCTAAATGAGTCACCCAGCAAATTCTTTTTATATCACAATTTTCTTCACATGCCTTTTCCATTACTACCCATTCATCACTTGGTCCATTTTTCTAAGTAATAACCTGTGCTTAGAAATATGTTCTATTAAATACCCACCGACTACCGTGTCCAGTATAAACTTTATTTTTGAATCATTCCCCTCATATAAAGTTGTCAAAATATGCTAAATATTCTAAAACATTGCTGTATTTTTCTATTCTATACTTGTTCACAAATTAGAGCTACTTGTGCACCATTCCTTAAGTAATTCAATACTTTGAGTTCATGTTAGTACCATGACGTGGGGTTGTTCCTAGAGAAGTGCCATAAGAACACATTGCCTTTCTGTTACGGGAGAAAATATTGAAGAAGTTTGTCATATGAGAATCCATAAGGGGATCTGTTGCCAGGGAGATGAGATCTGTGGCCAATTCATAAATTTGACAATTAAGATGCTATGTGGCCATTGATGAATTACTTGTAGTCTCTAACCTTCAGTTTTCTCAAATATGAAAAAAGTGAATAATATATTTCTCATGGAATTTCTGTGAGGTTTGCAATTAATGCAAGTGCCAAACCTACAAACTTTATTTAGTTAGCACATATGTTTTGAACATGAAACCTATCCTGTAATTGTACATTATGTATTTCTATAAGTATGAAAGCATTGAAATTCTAATTTTCCACCATGTAGCAAAATAGAAATGTATTTATTTTCTAACTTTGAACAACTCTGATAGATAGCAATATTTTTTGTCAAAATCAAGCATATGTTTAATGACATTTGGCAGTGCTACACATAAGACCAATGCGAGCAGTAAGGTTAACATAATCTGTTGAAAATAAAAAAGAAGTTTTTTATTAAAAAATACTCACATAATAAAATTTGGACCTTGATATGGAAATAAAATAAAATTTTCTTTTATGAAAATAATGTTAATTACCTCATGTTGCTTTTATAAATAAATGGCTGTGTACATTTTCATGTGTTTAAAAAATCAATAGCCGGGCGCGGTGGCTCAAGCCTGTAATCCCAGCACTTTGGGAGGCCGAAACGGGCGGATCACGAGGTCAGGATATCGAGACCATCCTGGCTAACACGGTGAAACCCCGTCTCTACTAAAAACTACAAAACACTAGCCGGGCGAGGTGGCGGGCGCCTGTAGTCCAGCTACCCGGGAGGCTGAGGCAGGAGAATGGCGTGAACCCGGGAGGCGGAGCTTGCAGTGAGCTGAGATCTGGCCACTGCACTCCAGCCTGGGTGACAGAGTGAGACTCCGTCTCAAAAAAAAAAAAAAAAAAAAAAAAAAAAAAAAAATTAATAATGTATGATTAAACACTTTATGTATGATTAAACTTTTTATATATGATTAAACCATGCATCTGAATATATAAATAGCTTCTTAACATCCATATAATATGCATTGTAGAGTCTCAGGTTGATATATAATACAGCATAAAGAATAAATTTAAATCAAACATAAATTAATACATACATATATAGTCTGCTGGTTTTGTCCATTTTGATAAATGGCTATGTTTAAAATACATGGTTATTGCCGGGCGCCGTGGCTCAAGCCTGTAATCCCAGCAGTTTGGGAGGCCGAGACGGGTGGATCACGAGGTCAGGAGATCGAGACCATCCTGGTCTACACGGTGAAACCCCGTCTCTACTAAAAAATACAAAAAATTAGCCGGGCGAGATGGCGGGCGCCTGTAGTCCCAGCTACTCGGGAGGCTGAGGCAGTAGAATGGCGTAAACCCAGGAGGCGGAGCTTGCAGTGAGCTGAGATCCG
>NW_016810869.1:1167038-1171916 GCF_001698545.2 Rhinopithecus bieti | reverse complement strand
AAAAAAATACATGGTTATTAAAAAGAATTGGTGACAATTGGTTATTAAAAAGTTGGCTGACAAAGTTGATAAGTGATTCAGCATTTACTGAGAACCCGTTACACATCTGATCCAGTTCTGGATGCTCTACCTATATTAATTAATTGAATTCTTGCCGCAGTACTTAGGCTTATAAGCCTAAACACTGTAGTGTTTCCTCCATTTTGCTAGGAGGGAAAGCAGCTCTGAGACTTAATCAGTGTTTTCTCTCATAATGTGGATGTTAAGTTATGGTAAGGTTGAGACTTAGTGTCATCTACTCGAGTCCATCAATGCAATTTAACTTCCCTCTTAAGAGGGATTATGGCTTAACATTTATGACTTAAATTTTTGCTTCTAATTTTTATATGGTGGTCTTGAATGAAAATCATTAGCTGATTCTGACTTAAGATAAGGTTGCTAAGCATCATGGAATATGTAAATTAATGTAATTGAACTCTTTTTCTCCCTTTGGGGAAGGCTACATTAAGATGAGTGGCCTTTGCCCTTATCAAAAATATGAGATGACTTTTGTCAAGTATTTGTATAATTAATATACATCAATTACAAACATGATGAGTTTTAGTCTACTAATATATATTTTGAGATGTTGTAACAGAAATAATTATTTTAAAAGACTTAATTTTACACACATAAAGATAGTATATATCTAAAAATCTGTAAACTGTTTATTGAGCATTAAAAAAACTTTCTTTTTTTTGTACAAACATAATTGTGGTGTTTGTCATTGCTTTTAATGGCAAAAACTGCAACTACTTGTGCAGTAACCTAAGTTATGTTTTCAATATAATACAAATAAAATAATAATATATATTTGTCTTATCTTTCAGTTATGGAAAATAGTTCTTTCTCCTGTATGAAAACATTAAATTGTTTAGCTTATTTTCCAGAAATATTGTACTCAGTGAAAGAAGATTTAAATTAACAAAGATAACACCTAAATTTCTTGGACTACTTTCCAGTATTTTCTAATCCGTGTAATAGAACATACATGTACGTAACATAGAAGGCAGTTTTACTGTTGCTTTAGTGAGTTATATATCTACTACTTCCTGAGTAACTTGAAAGGATTGGAAATATTTACATTTGAGCATCTGAATGATTACATAAAGGTTTAGGCAAGAAAAAAGAAGTTTTCCATACAGTAGCCCCGACCTTATTCACAAGGAGTGTGTTCCAAGACCCCTTAATGGATGCCTGAAACCTCAGAGAGTTCCTAAAGCCACTTATACTCTGATTAATTCTTACACAATCACTTTGTATTGGGCAAGCAGCAAATACAGCGTGGATACGCTGGCCAAAGGGATGATTCACATTCAGAGTGGGATAGAGTGGAACAGAGCACGATTTCATCACGCTACTCAGAACATCACACAATTTAAACCTTTCAAATTGTTTATTTCTGCAATTTGTCATTTAATATGTTTTTGGCTGCAGAAAACTGAAATCTCAAAGTGAAATTGTAGGTAAAGGGGCACTACCGTATTTGCAACTGAGTCTGAATTCCTTACACACACTAAACAAGGACTTCTTTGGGTCATTTCAGGATTACTATTGGAATACATTTGTCAATAAAAAGTGGGAAAGTTTCAATTTTCCTGTTATGTACTTTGAAAAAATAATCTTTTGGATCCAAGGATCCAAAGCAACATACATTTATTGTATGACAGCCAATTATTCACGCATTACCCTTAATTATGCTTTCTAAATTATGTACTGAAATTCCAAACTTCTTATCCACAACATTTAAACATCTCAATTGTTACTAAAAGAGTAGGTTGTCTAAGGGAAAAGAAGGACTTCTTAGTATACATATATTAGTGCATGTTAGTACTGTTTGTGAGAGGTGATTGTTGTAAAGTTCAAAGAGATCCTTCATGGTCAGAAAGAGGTAGACGCTTACACCAAAGCTTACCTTATAGAAACAGGGTAAGAGACATTATAACTATATTTTATTATAACTATAGATAACTATACATTTTTACAATTCTACTGATAAATCTCTTTTCCTTGTAACAGTCTCATTAGAACATGTAAAATGCTTGGCCGTTCTCCCAGAAAAATTCTGGTATTTGCAAGTCTTGTCTTTCATTTAAGTGATATTCAACTTACAAGGTTTACAGCAAAATTATTCAAGTTCTGCTTTGATGCTTACTTAAAATAAGGATTTTCCATGAGATTATGAGATTATCTGTGCAAATTATTTATTGGAAAATGATTAATGGCTAAGTTTTAAACTGGCTTTTCTGTGAAACAGAATAGTGAATTTTAAAGTGATATTATTTGGATAATTCAGAAGGATATCTTGTACTAATTGCATTATTCCTAAACATGGTAAACTGTAACTATATTAGTTTCTTTTCCCATGTAATGTAATGAATGACCACAAACTTAGGGCTGCAAAGCAGCACAGTTTTATATGTAAGAAGCAAATGCAGAGACTGAGTTTCCTGCTCAAATTATCCCAAGGCTGAACTTCAGGTGTTTGCTATTCTGAGTTATCATATGGATATTCTGGGATGATATCTATTCCCAAGTTTATTCTGATGGCTGTCAGAATTTAGTTTCATGTAGTTGTAGGACTGAGGTATTGTTTCCCATGACGCCTGTTGGCTGGGGTCACTCTGAGCTCCTGGAGGCTACCTGAACTTTGGGTCAAATTATTTTCCAGCCACAGACTTGTCATTAAAGAACTCTCATATTGCATAAAAATGTCTAGGACCTTGTAATACAGCTTTGTCCTGTCATTGGCTGAGGGTCACCCAAGAAGAGTGTGACTTCAGCTCCTTGAGGCTGATTATGTAGTTAATAGCTAAAAGCTGTCAGCTAACCACACTTTTTCAAAAAGACTCTGACCAGGACATCTCAGTATGTGTCATATTTAGAGAGAAAAAAATCAAACTGCCATATAGAGTGTTTAGCCTAAGGCTATGTTCATAGAAACACATGGACAAGAAGGTTATGAGGTATCTGTCCAGACACTGGCATAATCCTAAGATATTTCATGGACTACATCTGATTGGTCAACAAATCTTACATCTGATTATTGTAGTTTTTCTAGTACCAATAAATATTTGTTCCAGGATCAACAGACAACCAGAGTTTTCTGTATATGTGAAAGATAAGATGTCATTATTGGCTATGACATATTGTGAGAGAAGTGATGCTGGATTAAAAAAATAAATAAATAAAACAAAAAAGAAAAATAAAAGCCGAGTTATGTTGTGCAAATATATACTTAATAGACACCAGTTAAGGACATAAAGAATTTAGACATAGTCTGATACGAATGGCCAAAAAAGGGCTGAAGATAATTATTCACATTGCAATTAAGGTTGTGTAATATTGGAATTACAAGTTAGACCATGCAGAGTGTCCTGTACAATCTGAAAGAAAGTGGATTTTGTAAGACCAGCTATACCCGCATAGACATATAGAATCACAGAATGATAAGAGGGTTGTGCAGATATTATGAAATGATGAGGCTGAACTAATATAACCATGTTTGCTCTGTCAGAGGAATTGTGCTGCAGTGGGAATAATTGACTATTTAAATAGAAAATGTAAAAAATTGACACTGGGCTTACCCACCTCCTTTATTCAGAGGATACACGTACCTATATACATTTTATTTAATTTCTCTAAGATTTACAGAAGCTCAAGAGAGTCATGAGGAATCTCAGCTATATCATTATTTCTACCTGTGCATGAACTGCAGAAGTTTTTTCAGCCGAAATTTATAGATGAAATAGTTCTGGAGTTCTGTGAGCTGCTCTGATCTTTATTCATTCTGCTTTATGTTGGACTTAATTTTATCTCTGAAAAAAGGTGGCTACAGTTGGATTATGATGATGAATTACCAGAAAACCTGGGATTCTTTAGCATATATTGGGAAGAAAAGATAGACTTGAAAAATTAGTGGTTTAAAATTTTTGTGTATTAACAAATTTTGAAAGTGGCTAATGTCACCACAGAGTCCTGAGTATAATGTTCAGTATGTTAGCTTGGCAAATCTAAAGTGGCAGGTAAGAAGGGCTAAGAATTCTCCAGTGACCTCATGCAATTTCTGAGAGCACTAGGGAGCTGGCTAACTACCTCACTTACACCTCATAAAGTGAGGCCTTCGAGTCACCCCTGCTGCTCTCTGTGCTCCTCTTTCTAATTTCTTTAATTGGAAGGTCAGGTAGTGACCCTGGCTGTGGAGGGAATCCAAGATACTCATGCATACACTATTTTGTATGTTTGAAAAAAACAAAACAAAACCAGAAAAATCTAGAACAGCAACTCCTGAGAATCTTCAACCTTTATTTGAGATTTTTTAGAGACTTAGAATAATTATTTAAGTCATAAAATAAATATTTCAAATTCCACAATTCACAAATGTCTTTGCACAGAAGCAATTGACACTTAAAGATGAGTTGCGGAAGTATATTATTATAGACTTCAAATGAGAGATGAAGAAAATTCACCTTCTACCAGAAAGCTGGACAATCAAGGCTCACCTAGTACAAAGCAAATAGAGTGTCCAACATCTGTAACAATAAACGATGACATCTGGGGAGAGTGGGGAGCTGGTATTGAGAGCCAGATTGAAAGATGGGACAATCCACACAGCGGAAGCCATGTTTCTAAATTCAAAATATAAGCCCCTTTTAAAGCGCTTATTTTCTAGAAGACCATTTCTTATTTATCCTCAAAAATTGACAATGTATGTAGCAGTTAATAAAATCTTATAAATCTAAATGAGTTTATATACATATAAGCTCATTATATATGTACTCATGTATGTGTATGTGTATTATATATGTATGTATATGTGCATATATATATATATATATA
>NW_016810869.1:1160074-1166828 GCF_001698545.2 Rhinopithecus bieti | reverse complement strand
TATATATATAAGTTTAAAAGAAGAAATCAATGACTGTCCCTGACTTTAGGTTCTGTTAGAGATCTGACAAGCACAAGATATTTTCAGCAAAATGGATGTTATATTTTACAGAGATGGTAGAGATAAAAGTGGACCTTAAAGAGAAAATATAACAGTTTAAAAGCAAAAATAATCCCAGCTGAGTAGAAATAGTAATAATATACATGAAATCAAGATTTGGAGAGTTTGTTATCACAGGGTTTCAAGTCAGCATTTGTACTTTGTTGTGTGAATCTCGAATCATATCATTTTGATGCCTTATTACTTTTAATTGAATGTGCCAGGCTTAGTATTAGACACTTCAATAATCTGTATGGTTAAAGTTATACAATTTCTATCCTCATATGATTTATCTGTGGTTAGAAGCCAAGCTTGCAGTACATTCTTAAACTTGACAATCTAGTTTGACATAGAATACGTGGGTGATGTTCCTTTCATTGATGAGTGCTTTCTCTCATTTCAACAAAACTTTTCCTTAAAATATAGTAAGTTGTTGTTATTGAAACAGCCTTTTAAAACATCAGATGAGTAAAAAATTGTTAGATTAATTTGCCCAGGGTCACACAACACATTAGTAGTAGTAAATCTGTAAAAGATCCAGGGTTTGCTTAATTAACTTTTGGGTTACTCTTAATTTTGAGGCATTAGTATGCTAAGCTCTACTACTTTAAGTCACATTTTTGGAAAGTGCCAACATTGAGATATTGTGGGGGGAAAGGAAACACAAACGATATTCTTTCCCAATATTTTCCTTGCATGTGACGTTGGAAAACAAACCTAAGACCTCTCTGCAGCTCTAAAACTGTTTTCAGTTTACTTGCAATGTATGCTCAGTCAGAGATTCAGAAAGAGTAAGTGACTAACAATGTTTCTGGTAGTGACAAGGATTGGTATCTGCCTCTTTAAAAAACGTACTTCCTCCTTTATAAAATGCTGACGTTAAGCTAAGTAAGTCCTATAACCTCTTTTCCATCTAAAACATCCTTGTACTGTGGACCACAAAAATCAGAGAATGCTATCTGCTGAAGAACAGGTATGACCTTTATCAAACAAACTAAAGCACAGCTGCTGTGCTCAACTGTACCAAAATGCTCAGACTAGTAGAAATCAGTTTTGCAAGTATCACACAAGATGAAATGAATGGCTCACCAGGAAGTAAACAGCCTGTCTGAAATCCATAATCTCAACATTCTGCCTTCTGAATGAATGTGACTCAAAAACATAAGATTCTATAATCATTTCTGCCTAATGTGGCTGTAGTGATCATTTTTTCTTTCCAATTTGAAAAGTCAAATCTCTTATTGAAGAATAGTAGAACCAAAAAACAAATAAGAAAGAGACTATTTTTAAAATATAGCTGTTTCAATTTACAACCAGGTTGTCTATATTCTGTCATGCCTTTGGCAAACAATATGCATAAGCACCTTTAGTACATATAAAGACTAATCTAGTCCATTAACATTACTAATGCCTGTACAATAAAAATACAGTAGTCATGTAGACTGTCTTTGATTTTACGAATGAACATCAGTTATTTACAATTTAATTTCAGCTCTTAATGCTGATTAGATGTTATTCCAGTGAAAATATAAATACAGTACAAATTTGATGTATATTTCTTTAAAAAGCATCTGATCCTGAAGTGGCACAATATAAAGGAAGAGAAACCTCATACAAGAATGACACAATTCTCAGACGTTACATAAAATTGAAAAGAATGACTTACAATAAAACAGATGGCAGTGGAAGCAGCTGCATGCTATCATTTCTGAAGTGCGTTAGACACATATGTGGATGGAAATATGGTGTGTGTGGGGGGAAAAGAATTGTGACTGTACATGAAAATGAGAAATTGATGAAATTTTGGCTTTTCTACCATGAGACTAAAATATCAGGGATAGGGATTCTTTTTCCTTCAAGTACTTTCCTATCTACCTAGTGAAAGGGGACTGTTACTCTTACATAAGCAATTTTAAAAATTCCACTGTGATGCCTTTTCCACCCCTGTTTATTTAAAATTATCATATAGTCTGGCTTTTCTGCAGATTCCCACTTAAATTTCAAACATACAGTGCTTTGGAGATGTGGTTTGTAATGATTAATTTTATGTGTTAACTTGACTGGGCCAGTGTGCCCAGATATTTTGTTAAACATTATTTCTAGGTGCATCTGTAAGGATATGTATGGCTGAGACTAACATTTGAATCAGTGGACTGTGTAAAGTAGATTGGTTTTTCCAATATTGGTTGGCCTCTTTCAATCCATTGAAGGTCTGAATATTTTCTCTGCCTGAGTTTCTCCAAGCTAGGACATCAGCCTTCTACCTTTAAACTTGGACTCCAACTGGACCATAAACTATTTGCTCTTCTGGTTCTTGGGACTTGGATTCTGACAGAAACTATACCACGGGTTCTTACTGGGTTTGGACTACTCAACCTTCATAATTGTGTGAACCAATTACCTACAATAAATCTCTCTCGTTCTCTCCATCGATAGATAGAGATAAAGATTATATATAGATATAGAAATACACACATCCTGTTCGTTTTGTTTCTCTAAATAACTCTGCCCAATATATGATTCAACAATTATTCACGTACTCTTCCTTCCAGGAACTTTATATTAAATCATATAAGGTTGACTTGCATGACCAATAAATGTAAGTGCACTGGTTGCTTTCACATAAAACCTTTAAAATCTATTATATGGTTGGACATAGCTGCTTTCTTTTTTTCTGTCTCAGCAATTAGGTGAGCATGGAGGAAGAGCCTCTGTCATCCTGGGCCTCCAGTGATTATAATGAGTGAAATGCCCCTGCCAGCACACATTATTAGACACATAGTGTTAGTGAGGAATAAACTAGTGCAATATTAGCCATTAAATTTGGGGATATTTTTACAACTGCATAAACTATCCCTATTTTGATTGGTATATTCCAGGCCTGTCCATGCAATTTATTATATGCTGGATTTATAATCATTTATTTTAATAATGACAAACCATACTGTACTGTGAGGAGTGTTTCTGATACTAAAACACATAAAGTCATTGCATTATTCCATTCTCATGCTGCTATAAAGAACTGCTTGAGACTGGGCAATTTAGAAAGAAAAGAGATTTAATTAACTCATAGTTCTGCATGGCTGGGGAGACCTCAAGAGACTTACAATCATGGTGGAAGGGGAAGAAGGCACATCTTATATGGTGGCAGGCGAGTGAGTGAAAAGTCCAGGGGGAAGTGCCATTTATAAAACCATCAGATCTCATAAGAACTCGGTCACTATCATGAGAACAGCATGGGAGAAACCATCCGCATGATCCAATCACCTCCCACTGGGTCCCTCCCTTGACATGATACATGGGGATCATGTGAATTACAATTCAAGATGAGATTTGGATAGGGACACAACCAAACCATATCAGTCATCTTCTTTTAAAAGAGAAAATGATGCTCAGAAATAGTAACTTGCTGAAAGTGACTGAGCTGGGCACAAAACTGAAGTCTGTGCAGTGCCCTTTCTAATTTCTGCTAATAACTATTATTTGTTGTTTTTGTTCATGTTTCTGGTTTCACTTTATAGCAGGACTGAATTTGATGGTTGAATATATTTTTCTCCATTTTGTTTCGGTGGTTGTTGCTGTGGTTTTAGTTATTTTTTGTTGAAATTTGAGGGACGAAGAACAGTTATTTTACAATAACTCAACGCTCAGGACAGTATATTAGAAAGTCATTATGACATTTGACAAAATTATTTATAAACTCACTATGAATATAGGAGATAAATGTGTACTAAAAAAGTACAAACAAATTAGATTCATGACAATTTACAAAAAAGTATACCCAAAGGGTGCTGATCCACAGCTGTTCGTCTGGTGAAGTTTAACAGCTTACATGTCAAACAGACTGGAACTAGGAGAAGTAATGACTTCCCTCTGTATTAGTATCTTCATGTGAACAATGAAAACCTGTTATTACCTTAGCTATTAATTGTGAGGATTTTATAGGACAATGTAGGTAAATTGCTTAGTCTGTCAGATAATACATCCTAAAGAAATTTAAAGATGATATCTTAAAAGAAGAAAGAAAAGGAGAAAGAGTAAAAAAAAAAAGAGGAGGGATAGTGGAATCAAAGCTCTGTCCTTGGACTGTCATGTTCAAAGCTTTCAAATGACTGGATTCAAACTACTAAGGTATGTTACATTGTTGTAGTTGTCCACAAAAATGCACATAAGCAACACTTTGCTTAACATTTCACTAGGCATTCAGCTTAATAGGAATCCATAGTGGTAGGTAGCTCAGAAAACAAACGGAAAATAACATATAACAAGTATCAAATACCTTTGTTAATTTTCTGTCTTGTTGATCTGTCTAATATTGACAGTGGAGTGTTAAAGTCTCCCACTACTCTTGTGTGAGAGTCTAAGCCTCTTTGTAGGTCTATAAGAACTTGCTTTATGAATCTGGGTGCTCCCATACTGGGTGCATATATATTTATAACAGTTAGCTCTTCTTGTTGCATTGATCCCTTTACCATTATGTAATGCCTTTATTTTTTCCTTTTTTTTTTTTTTTTTTTTTGGTTTTGCATTTGCTTGGTAAATATTCCTCATCCTTTTATCTTGAGCCTGTGTGTGTCTTTGCATGTGAGATGGGTCTCCTGAATACAACACACCGATGGGTCTTCTACTCTTTATCCAATTTGCCAGTCTGTATCTTTTAATTGGAGCATTTAGCCCATTTACATTTAATGTTAATCTTGTTATGTGTGAATTTGATCCTGTCATTATGATGCTAGCTGGTTATTTTGTCCATTAGTTGATGCAGTTTCTTCATAGTGTCAATGCCCTTTACAATTTGGTATGTTTTTACAGTAGCTGATAACGGTTTTTTCTTTCCATATTTTGTGCTTCTTCAAAGGAGTTCTTGTAAGGCAGCCCTAGTGGTGACAAAATCTCTCAGCATTTGCCAGCTCTGGAAAAAGTTGAGCTAATAGACATCTACAGAACTCTCTACCCCAAATCAACAGAATATACATTATTCTCAGGACCGCATCACACTTATTGTAAAATCGACCACACAATTGGAAGAAAAACACTCCTCAGTAAATGCAAAAAAAAATGGAAATCATAACAAACAGTCCCTCACACCACAGTGCAATCAAATCAGATCTCAGAATTACGAAACTCACTAAAACCATACAACTACATGGAAACTAAATGACCCGGTCCTGAATGAATACTGGGTAAATAACGAAATTAAGGCAAAAATAAATAAGTTCTTTGAAATCAATGAGAACAAAAACACAACATACCATAATCTCTGGACACAGCTAAAACAGTGTTTAGAAGGAAATTTATAGTACTAAATGCCAACAGGAGAAAGCGGGAAAGATCTAAAATTGACACCCTAACATCACAATCAAAAGAACTAGAGAAGTATGAGCAAACAAGTTCAAAAGCTAGCAGAAGACAAGAAATAACTAAGATCAGAGTAGAACTGAAGGAGACAGAGACATGAAAAACCCTTCAAAAAAATCAATGAATCCACGAGCTAGTTTTTTGAAAAGATTAACAAAATAGACTGCTAGCAGACTAATAAAGAAGAAAAGAGAGAAGAATCAAATAGAAAAAATAAAAAAATGATAAATGGGATATCACCACTTATCCCATAGAAATGCAAACTACCACCAGAGAATACTATAAACACCTCTACACAAATAAACTAGAAAATCTAGAAGAAATGAATAAATTCCTGGACAAATAAACCCTCCTAAAACTAAACCAGGAAGTAGTCAAATCTCTGAATAGACCAATAACAAGTTCTGAAATTGAGTCAGTAATGAAGAGCCTACCAACCAAAAAAAGCCTAGGACCAGATGGATTCACAGCCGACTTATACCAGAGGTAGAAAGAGGAGCTGTTACCATCCCCTCTGAAACTATTCCAAACAACAGAAAAAGAGGGACTAGGTCAGCATCATCCTGATACTAAAACTTGGCAGAGACACAACAATAAAATAAAATTTCAGGTGAACAGCCTGATGAATATCAATGCAAAATCCTCAGTAAAATACTGGCAAATGGAATCCAGTAGAACATCAGAAAACTTGTCCACCATGATCAAGTCAGCTTCATCTCTGGGATGCAAAGCTGGTTCAACATATGCAAATCAACAAATGTAATCCATCACATAAACAAACCAATGACAAAAACCACAAGATTATCTCAACAGATGCAGAAAAGGGCTTCAACAAAATTCAACACCCTTTTCTGCTAAAAACTCTCAATAAACTAGGCATTAATGGAATGTATCTCAAAATATTAAGAGCTATTTATGACAAACCCACAGCCAATATCATGCTGAATGGGCAAAAACTGGAAACATTCCCTTTAAAATCCAGCACAAGACAAGGATGCCTCTCACCACTCCTATTCAACAAAGTATTGGAAGATCTGGCCGGGGAAATCAGGAAAGAGAAATAAATGAAGGGTATTCACACAGGAAAATAGGAAGTCAAATTTTCTCTGTTTGCAGATGAGATGGTTGTATATTTAGAAAACCCCATTGTCTCAGCCCAAAATCTCCTTAAGCTGATAAGCAACTTCAGCAAAGTCTTAGGGTACAAAATCAACATGTAAAAATCACAAGCATTTCTATACAACAATAATAGACAAACAGAGAGCCAAATCATAAGTGAACTCCCATTCACAACTGC
>NW_016810869.1:1148028-1160037 GCF_001698545.2 Rhinopithecus bieti | reverse complement strand
AATATCATGCTGAATGGGCAAAACTGGAAACATTCCCTTTAAAATCCAGCACAAGACAAGGATGCCTCTCACCACTCCTATTCAACAAAGTATTGGAAGATCTGGCCGGGGAAATCAGGAAAGAGAAATAAATGAAGGGTATTCACACAGGAAAATAGGAAGTCAAATTTTCTCTGTTTGCAGATGAGATGGTTGTATATTTAGAAAACCCCATTGTCTCAGCCCAAAATCTCCTTAAGCTGATAAGCAACTTCAGCAAAGTCTTAGGGTACAAAATCAACATGTAAAAATCACAAGCATTTCTATACAACAATAATAGACAAACAGAGAGCCAAATCATAAGTGAACTCCCATTCACAACTGCTACAAAGAGAATAAAATATCTAGGAATACAACTTACAAGGGATGTGAAGTACCTCTTCAAGGAGAACTACAAACCACTGCTTAAGGAAATAGGAGAGGACAGAAACCAATGAAAAACATTCCATGCTCATGGATAGGAAAAATCAATATTATAAAATCATCAGGCTACCATGAACTTTCTTCACAAAATTAGAAAAAACTAATTTAAATTTCATATGGAACCAGAAAAGAGCCCATGTACCCAAGACAATCCTAAGCAAAAAGAACAAAACTGGAGACATCACGCTTTCTGACTTCAAACTATACTACAAGGCTACAGTAATCAAAACATCATGGTACTGGTACCAAAACAGATATATAGACCAATGCAACACAACAGAGGCCTCAGAAATAATGCCACATACCTACAACCATTTGATCTTTGACAAACCAGACAAAAACAAGCAATGGGGAAAGGATCCCCTACAAATGTTGTTGGGAAAACTGGCTAGTCATATGCAGAAAACTGAAACTGTATCCCCTCCTTACACCTTATACAAAAATTACCTCAAGATGAATTAGAGACTTAAACGTAAGACCTAATACCATAAAAATCCTAGAAGAAAACCTAGGCAATACCATTCAGGACACAGGTATGGGCAAAAACTTCATGACTAAAACACCAAAAGCAATGGCAACAAAAGCCAAAATTTGACAAATAGGATCTAAATAAACTAAAGAGCTTCTGCACAGCAAAAGAAACTATCATGAGAGTGAACAGGCAACCTACAGAATGGGAAAAAAAAAATTTGCAATCTATCCATCTGACAAAGGGCTAATATCCAGAATCTTCAAGGAACTTCAAACAGATTTACAGGGAAAAAAAGCAACTCCATCAAAAAGTGGGCAAAGTATATGAACAGACACTTTCCAAAGAAGACATTTATGTGGCCAACAAACATATGAAAAAAAGGTCATCATAACCGATCATTGGATAAATGCAAATGAATCCACAAATAGTTACCATCTCACACTAGTTAAAATGGCGATCATTAAAAAGTCAGGAAACAACAGATACTGGAGAGCATGTGGAGAAATAGGAATGCTTTTACACTGTTAGTGGGATTGTAAATTAGTGTAACCATTTTGGAAGACAATGTGGTGATCTAGAACCAGAAATACCATTTGACCCAGCAATTCCATTACTGGGTATATACCCAAAGGATTATAAATCATTCTACCATAACACATGCACATGTATGTTTACTGCAGCACTGTTCACAATAGTAAAGATTTGGAACCAACCCAAATGCCCATCAGTGATAGACTGGATTAAAAAAAAAAAAAAAAAAGTGGCACATGTACACCATGGAATACTATGCAACCATAAAAAAGGATGAGTTCATGTCCTTTGCAGGGACATGAATGAAGCTGGAAATCATCATCCTCAGCAAACTTACACAGGAACAGAAAACCAAACACCACATGTTCTCACTTACAAGTGGGAGTTGAACAATGAGGACACATTGACACAGGGAGGGGAACATTACACACCAGGGCCTGTCGGGGGTTGGGGGCTAGGGGAGGGTTAGCACTAGGATAAGTACCTAATGTAGATGACAGGTTGATGTGTGCAGCAAACTACCATGGCATGGGTATACCTATGTAATAAACATGCACATTCTGAACATGTATCCCAGAACATAAAGTATAATAATAGTAATCGTAGAAACATATAGCAAATAACAATGTAAACAAGAGCTGAAGTGATGTTGAAATGAAATCATGGTAAAAGAGCCTCAGAGGCAGGAGAAAAGAGGCTCTTCCATTGGGTTTATAGAGAACAACTAAAATACTGTGTACAGCAAAGTGTACTGAGTTTTAAGTGTACTTTGAATCAGAAAGGAAGCAAGGTGTGTAAAGTTTTGAAATATCTCATGAAGAAGGAACCGGAGATGTTTACTTTTGAAAGAAAGAAAACCTTCGGCATGGGCATGAACATGTTCTTCCAATATATAAAAAGCATCCTGAGTACGATTCTGTTTCTAGCTTCAATGAGCAAAATATTTAGAGAGTATTGCTTGTTGCTCATTCAAAGGGAACATTTCCTAAATGTTAGAGTTATCTAAATGGGATCCCAGTAAATAGCCATCATGAAATACGTTGCCTCACGCTTGGAGGAGTAAATTTCTTATCAGAGAACAGTTCAAACAACTGCTATTCTGCCCTCTTGTGAAACCACAAAAAGAAAGACCAATATCCATTGGGAGGCTGGGTCAATTGATCTCTAATGATCCTTCAAGCTATGAAATAACATGATTACCTTTCTATGAATTTCTGTTCCATATTACACACAGATTGCTTAAGTATTTATTTGGCCTTTACCATGAGAAAGGCACTATAAGCTAGCTTTCTATACTGACCATCTCATTTAATTTATGAGAGAGATAACATTATGCTGTTGGTTTTAATTAGAAAAGTGAAGTTTGGAGAATTTAAATAATGTGTGCATGACCACAAGCTACTAAAGAGGGCAGCTGGTGTATGAACTCTAGCAACATGATTCTAGAATTGGGGCCTTCATCTTTACTGTAAAAGTTTATAAACTTTACAATGTTTCTCATGATATCTTGCATGTGTAGTAGAATCATAACAACAATATGCTATATTCTATCATTGAATTATCCCTATCATGTCATCAAGACATCACACAAATCTTAAATTCAGTGTAGCTTAGTTCTTACTATTATATTTGCCAGTCTTTTCATTTTTGTGAAATCTAAGAATGAGAACTTGATTTACAAATCAGACCTAGAATTTAGGACACCTTATTTTAAATATTATTAGTTTTGTCTCACAGATTGCTAACTTCTCATACCACATTTATCTCCTCAAAGTACATGATACAGCAATATAAAATTCAGGTTTTGAAATGATTAAACATTTCAGGAAGTGGCTTCCTTCTCCTTTGGTGGAAAAAAAAAAAGCAAGCTACTTGGCTTCTGTGATAAAGCAATGTTGATAATGTCACATGGAAAAAAAATCAAATGAGAGAATGATGGTGATGGCTAGGTATTTCCAGTGATGATCTCGGTACTTTTGTACTCTCAAAGTGCACTTTTAAAAATTTTGAGAAACTCATTATTTTCTTTTAAGCAGCAAATATTTCTTCACTGCTAGCTAGCAGAACGCTGTCACATTCTTTCTGATGAGTCAGCAGTTGCAGCGCCAGTACATTAAATAGCATTTTGCAGAGGAAAAGAAGCAGAATAATAATTCTGCTAAATCTAACTAAGCAAGCAATATCACACTTGGTAACAGATCATGTGTATTATTTAGAACTGAAGATTATGAACATGTAATATTATATGTCCTTACTATTTAAAAAGGAAAAATATACTATGCTTTATGGAAATACAAGTGCAGATACTAGGAAATCTCTAGAGTGCACATTTATGGACAGGTCACCTGCATTTACATATGAGTGAAGCTGTAAGTTGTGTCACCCAGAGTTCAAGGCACACAAGTTTTTCTCACACTGACATGTTCTAACGCCAAATGATGTTTCTGCCAGCCAAGAGTACCTTTTTTGCTTAATCATGCAAGATGAGCAGTAGCCTCCTAATAAGGATAAAGAACACTTGGAATCAAACTGAAATAATTAAGCATATTTTCTACACAGATCCTTCATATTTTGTTGAGTTTATGTAATCAAGACTAAAAATCTCAGAAAAGCACTCTCTGAATTTTCTATTTTCAATTTTAGAAGTTTCCAGTAACAATTCTATATAAATAATAAATAGATCAAAATGCCAAAGGAAATTTTTTTCCTAAGATTTGTGCAACAATTCTGGAAAAGACATACTTAAAATCATATAAAATACATTACATTTCTGAGTAAATGTGGAGCCAGGAGACTTTTATTTTTTTCACATAAAACATCATTGGCTAGCAGTTTATTTCATAGCATGTAACAATCACTATATTAATTAAACAATTTAATTGTCAGGAAAAATAATTCATTAAATATATTTGATTTGGATGTCAATCTCCTTTCAGCAAACCTCACTTCCACCAATTTCTCCTCTTTTAAAACATTTTATGTGTTCATTTTAGGTAAAATTTCTCAACCTCAGCACTAGTGACATTTTGGATTGGATAATTCTTTGATGCAAGGGCTGCCCTATGTATTGGGGGATGTTTAGCAGCATGTCTGGCTATTACTTACTAGATGACAGTAACAGTAATGTCAAGCAGTAATGTCATGACAATCAGTAATGTCTACCGATATTGCCAAATGTCCCCTGGGAGATAAAATCTCCTGGCTGGAAACCATTGATTTAAAGCCACTGCAGATTGTATCCACCCTTCCTCACGATAGCCCAAATTTTCCTTTTGTCTTCTTTCTCACTAACTTCACTGCCATTCCTTGTGCCACCATTATAATTTAACTCTCCTTTCGTTACCTTTATGGAAATTAATAAAGGTTTGTCTCTACTTTAAGGAATTAAACAATAGCTCTTCTTTCTCCTGCTGCTGTGGCTCCACAGCAGGCCATAGAACTTGTGGACCAGAAGGGGGCTTGATTTCCATCACTGTTCACCCCCTCCACAAAGCACCTCTGTGCAGGGCACTAACTATACAACCTTTCATGGTCCTCTGTGTAAAATATTACAAGGCGTCATGGATATATAGAATATGGAAGTTAATGTCTCCATAGTGGCACTATGATAACAGGTAGTCGTGTTGCCAGGCCAGTTTTCAAAAGTCCATTTGCCTATAAAACAATTGAAGTCTGTAAATAGCAATATCTTGGATTCTGTGACTTGGAAACTGGAATGCATGTTGTATAGTTTTAAAGGAAGAGATAAAATGGAAAGGCAGCTGATATTTTTCCTCTGATCCAGTTTGGTAAAAATTTTAAATCAGAATGGTTTAGCTTTGATATCTATGCCCTTTAATGTTTCTATGGAAATTCTAAAAAGAAGAATTATAATTGCAAGCAGAAAGTCAGCCCCTGCTTTATTCTCGAAAGTTATTCTATCCTTACTTCCCAAACATAAAAACATATGCTCCTTCAATGATGGCAAATTTGGATAAATGTAAGTTGGAAAGTGAAGGGAGTGACATACAGACTCATTTCCTGTACATAACATGTACTATTAATTAATTACTATATTAGTAAATACATATTAGTTGGCTGAGTCATTTCATAACAATTTGCATTTTGCAGTGGTGATTTTTGTAAATCAAGATACTATTTAACTGTTAAAAAACAGAGTAAACATTAAGTGCCTATTAAATGTGCAAGTTAATATCTTAGATACAATGGAGATGCTCAGATAATGAAGACATGATTCATGTCCTTAGACATTTTCAAAATTCAAAAGAGGAATAGTAAAGAATAAAAACCATATGAATAAAATGAGGCTAGTTGGAGAAGGTTTTTTATTATGATGTACCCTGTAAATAATTATAATAGACATGAATAATTATGTATATTTTTCATCTCCTATAAACATTATAAGTGTGACTGGCATCATTATTCAATGTTCACACATGCATTCAGTTCTACTATGCTAATTTTGTGAAAATTGAGAATCAATTTTAACCTACAAAAAATTAAAGCATTTAAGCATTGCATTCCACTTTTAACCCTTTCCAACAATGCGAAAGATCTTCTTTGCACCATATTCTGATGAAGATGTCATATTACCACTTCCTTGAGAGCCCTCATAGATGAATCAGGAACACTTTGAATTGTGCATTTTAGAAAAGGTAAATCACTGAGCTAGATTTACGTAAGCAGTTAAACTGCAGAGTCAGACTTTAAGCCATATCATCTACTTCCAAACTCCATGCAGTCTTGCTATGTTCCCGGTTTCCTACTCTTTCCTCTTTACCTTGCCTTCCCAAGGTCATGTGTGGATACTGGTGGATTATTATACTCTAAATATTTTCCCTCTATTTTTATAATATGTTCCAGCCATGATCTTTATTTTTTTACTAAAAACATGAGGCAAATAAAGTTTTAATATTTGCTCACTCTCTCTCTCATTGAAAATTGGATTCTATCTCATTCATTCTAACAAAAATGTTTAGTGGCTTCCCAAAATTCTAGAGAGAAAGATTATCCAGATTTTCTCTGTCAGCATTACCCTCTCTCTACTGTAAATATTTGTACCATAATACTTACAATAATGTTTTTGTTCTCTGGTCTGTGTCCTATTTAGAAGCTGATCAATTCATGTTAAGGTGATGCAGCATTATAAACATTTTAAGAATAGCCTTAATAAAACATTTATTTTTGTAACTCAATGGAGTCATAATGTGTATTCTGACAGTTCAAGGCACAATTGTTGGCTATTGATTGGGCAATCATTTTTGGTTTTTGGGTGTTTCAGTGATCTTCAAGTTATGCCACATCAGTGTTTGTCTTTGTGCCACTTATAGGTTTCATCACAAAGAGCAGAAATGAGAATGTAACAGGGAACAATTCCCAGGGAAGATCAAAATTTGCCTTTATGATCCTATAATCTGAAATATAAGTGGTACAATGGTGACAATTACAAGTTTGTGTACTAGTTCAAGGGATTATATCTTTTCTCAAGATGCAGTCATTACATATTTAAAAAGAACTAAGGTCATGCAAAAATAGAAAACAC
Organism: Rhinopithecus bieti; assembly: GCF_001698545.2. Lineage (NCBI taxonomy): Eukaryota > Metazoa > Chordata > Mammalia > Primates > Cercopithecidae > Rhinopithecus > Rhinopithecus bieti. The sequence goes on along the minus strand of NW_016810869.1, from coordinate 1,153,030 downwards.
AAAGCTTAATGATGGTAAGTTATCTGGGATCTAAACTTCATTGTAGTTCTGCTCATCTGTAAGATTGATTTGTTTCATATTAGGCACTTCTTAATTTATCTGTTCTAATAATATCAATAGTTCCTGTTAGTAAATACCACAACTTTGGAAGGGATATTAAATTACTTCCTATCTAATCCAACCTAGGGATATGTTTAAACACAATTTCATAGATAAATAATCTAAGAATACTCAATATCTCAACATTAAAAATACTTTCCAATTACCAAACTTTTCCTCTACGTGGTCTATAATTATTTCTCTAATTTTTCTCTAGAAAAAAATTACAAACATAACAACTTTTAAATGAATTGAGCAAGTAATTGGTAAAGAAGCTTATTTCCTAGCTTGAACATATTTATGTAAATATTCTGCAGAAAAAATACTACTGTATTTTTAATACTGTAGTACAGATCTATAGTATTAAAAAATATACTATAGATTTTATAGAGAAGATAAGGGATAGGTAAAGAAATAGAGAGTGGCAGAGTTAACTAGCTGGGATTGGTATCGTTTTGGATAGTGTCATTAAGATCCTCTCACCTGAGAAGACATTTGAAAAGAGACTTGTAAAAAACAAAGGCGCCAATCACCTGGGAAAGAACAAAGAATCTGGTATCTCTGCCATAGAGACATCCTTAATATCTTCAAAGAAATTCAAGGCCAGAAAGCAGGCCTTCACCAGACATCAAATCTGTTGGTGCCTTGATCTTGAAATTCCCAGCTTCCAGAAATGGAAAAATAAACATTTGTTATTTACAAGCTGCCCAGTCTATGACAGTTTGTTATAGCACCCAAATGCACTAAGACAACAGGAAGGAGTATGATTTGACTTAGATTTTTAAAGGATCACTCTGGCTATTGTGTGGATTATAGAGGACTAAAGAGATAGAGCAGAAAATGTAGAAACTTTAGGATGCTATTACAAAAGTTCAGGGTAGAAATTATAGTTAAGTTGAACATGGATGATAGCTGTGGCAATAGTAAGAAAAGGTTAGATTTTAGAAATATTTTGAAGATAGAGCTCATGGAATTTGTTGACAGATTAATGTGACGGATGAAGGATGTACAGAAATTCATGATAACACCACATATTTTGGCTTGAGTAGTCAGAAGAATGAAGTTGCCATCTCTTACATTTACTGAGATGAGGAACGCTTGGGGAGAAGTCCATTGGGCATGGCTAGAAAAAAGCAATGTTTCATATGTATTAATTTTGACCACTGAGTGGAGACAGCTAAGATGTTTGGTGCATATGGGCCTGTAGTTAGATGAGGTGTTTGAATAAGAAATAGGTATTTGAAAAACTATTTATAAAGCTGGATTTTGAAGAAACTATATAAAGGTGCTATAGCCAGTGAGGTGACAGAGACTGTACCAGGGGCCAAGCAAGAAAAAGGCAGAAATGTATGCATACATATATGTATGTACATATTTAATATTGTAAATAAAATATATAAAATATAAATTTTATATGTCTGTATATATGTGTGTATATATCTATATATATAACCAAGGATGAGGAAGTCAACACGTGAAATGTTTAATATGTGAAATCAAGTATTAATGAAGGATTGAATGTTGAATTTCACAGCGCTTTTCAAGAGCTGTTTTGTTAAGATTTTTAGGAAAGAAAACATTGTTGGTGTTTAATCAAAAAACGCTGGGAGAAGGGAAAGTATACAGAATAATTAGAAGCATCTCTTTCAAGAAATTTTGCTGTAAGAAAGGCTAGAAAATAGATGGAGCAGTTGATGGAGCAGTGTTTGGAAACAAGAGAGACTTTAAAATGGTAAATAGGACAGGATGTTTACATGTTGATGAGAATAATCAACATAATAAACAAAGGTAAAAAGCAGGAGAGAGGAAGCAGGGGTTGGGCTTAGATACAATTGGGTTCAACTATTGAAACAAAAAATGGCAGAGGGTTTATATATGAATGTATGCAAGCGGGCAGATTTAGTGGTAAAAATTATGTGATGAACATTGAAAAATCCTTAAGGGAAAAGAATATGCTAGAAACATATGTTTTACATAGGAAATTATAAATAGCTAATAGATAATACATGCAAAATCATCTGAACTTTAAAATACCTTTGCACTATTTTCATTATTAAATGAAAGACCAGAAAACACAATAGTAGAAATGCTTAGGGAATCTTTGAAAAAGGCAGAGAAATATTACACTTTTAAATTGTTCAGTTAAATACAACACATGTCTGAAACAAAGGTTTGCATTCTTATTAAGCCAAATTCATAATTCTATTTAAAATAGAACTATAACACTCAAGGGAACAAATGTTTGCTTTCAGATAGTCTATTGTTTAAGTTTGAAAAGTGCAATCTCTTCAAACTGATTTTGAGTCTGCTACTCAATACAGAAAAGCCATTAGGAAGCAGAGTATTAACAAGTATCACCCAGAAAATAAATATTTACCGTCAACCTTACAGAAGTGAAAAGTCCTGTTTCCACATATAGTTCTAATTGGATTTAAACTGCTTCCTAAGAGTTCTATTAAGTCTTTGATACTCTTTGAGCAAATAGAACACCATATTATTTTTTAAGCTTTCAGATATTATCAAATGCAGTTTAGGGCACTAATTATCTAAAACTAAGAATGTTTAGTGAGACTTTGTTTCAGAGTCCCTTTCAGTATTGAGTGATTTCAATGCATAATTTATGAAACTTTTTCAACATCATGAACAGTCAGACAGTTTAAGGTTTAAAGTTTAGTTTTCACTGTTATTAAAATAATTTCACATAATTTTCCTGTTTTCAGTCATTGTTGATAACTTCTTATTTGAAGTTTTAGCAAATTGTAATTTGTTTTTCTTAAAAGTAGGCTGAAATAATTAGATGTGATAAGAAAACAATATGATATAAATCTATATTATTTTTAATATTTACAATGGTACCATATTTTCAGTACATTAGGTGCTGAAGAAGGAACCAGTCAAATGAATTGATGCTTTATTTCCTGATGCACTCAATGTGCTTACATATAATTTAGTGTATCATAAAATGAGTCTTAGTACAGCTTCCTAATACATCCAGTTTTTGAAAAAAATATTTAGGAAGATAATAGAAGATAAACACTACCCTCTTTATGTAATAATAATATTCATTATAAATGTTAAGTTCCTACTACATCTCTACCCTTTTATTAAACCATTTACAAGTCTTATCACATTGAGATTTCAACACAAGAGAGCAGCATAGGTGTTGTCATATCCATTATTCCAATGAAAATCAGTATCTCAGAGTTTTCAAGTAACTTGGTGAGAACTTTCAGGCGGTAATTAAATGACAGAGCTAGAATCTGAACTTCTGTTGATTTTTCTTTCTACAGAATGCCCCCTGGTTATCACTAAGTTGTAAATTGATAATGGATATTCAGAGTCACAAACTTCCAGTCCCTATTCTTGGTCTGGCCTATAGATATTCAATAAATTTTCTGATGTATTATCAGAAAATATGAAATAACTCCTTCTACATTAATGGAGACTTTTATCTAGTAAGTTTTAAAATGAAAGTTGCATATATATATATAGCTTTCTGTTTCATCATCTCCTTTTAAATACAACATGGATATGAATAAAACAAAAATTCACAGCATAATTGATTTCTATATAAAATATTTTCTGCAAATCTGCATTTTTCAAGGAATGCATTTACACTGGTTTAAATAAAATATAATTCAAATAGTTTATTTTCTGACAAAGTATGAAGCACTCAAATGTTGCAGAAGTCAGGCACCCTGAACAGAAGGACCGGCTGGAGCCACGGCAGAGGAATATAAATTGTGAAGATTTCATGGACATTTATCAGTTCCCAGAATTAATACTTTTATAATTTCTTAAGCCTGTCTTTATTGCAGTCTCTGAACATAAATTGTGAAGATTTTCATGGACATTTATCAGTTCCCAAATAATACTCTTAAAATTTCTTATGCCTGTTTTTACTTTAATCTATTAATTCTGTTATATTCGTAAACTGAGAATGTACATCACCTCAGGACCACTATTGTACAAATTGATTGTAAAACATGTGTGTTTGAACAATATGAAATCAGTGCACCTTGAAAAATAATAGAATAACAGAGATTTTCAGGGAACAAGGGAAGAAAACCGTAAGGTCTGACTGCCTGTGGGGTTGGACAGAATACAGCCATATTTTCTTCTTGCAGACAGCCTATAAACAGACATGGAAGTAGGAGAGATATCACTGAATTCTTTTCCCAGCAAGAATATTAATAATTAATACCTTGGGGAAGGAATGCATTCCTGGAGGGAGGTCTATAAATGGCTGCTCTGGGAGTGTCTATCCTAAGCAGCTGAGATAAGGACTAAAATATGCCCTGGTCTCTTGCAGTATCTTCAGGCTCACTAGGGTGGGGAAAAACCCCACCCTGGTGAGACTGAGGTCAGATTGGTTCTCTGCTCTTGAACCCTGTTTTCTGTTGTTTAAGATGTTTATCAAGACAATACATGCACAGCTGAACATAGACCCTCATCAGTAATTCTAATTTTGCCCTTTGCCTTGTGATCTGTGCTTTGCCCTTTGCCTTGTGATCTTTATTGGCCTCCGAAGCATGTGATCTTTGTGACCTACTCCCTGTTTGCACATCCCCTCCCCTTTTAAAGTCCTTAATAAAAAACCTGCTGGTGTTGTGGCTCAGGTGGGCATCATGGACCTACCAATATGTGATGTCACCCCCGGCAGCCCAGCTGTAAAATTCCTCTCTTTGCACTCTTTCTCTTTATTTTTCAGACTGGCTGACACTTAGGGAAAACAGAAAACCCTGTGTTAAAATACTGGGGACTGGTTCCCCGATACTCAAAGTTTCTGAAAATCTGCTTTATTGTTTTATTGTAGCTGTACTATAAGCTGGTAATCATCAACTAACACATATTTACTAAATGACAGAGTATAAGAGGCTAACATTATATATATATATATATA
>NW_016810869.1:1127901-1147812 GCF_001698545.2 Rhinopithecus bieti | reverse complement strand
TATATATATATATATATATATGAGGCTAACATATATTTTATATTAATAAAATATTAAGAAATAATAGATATACCTAAAAGGCAGATGCAAAATACCACAGAAAGGAACATTCTAGAAGAGCGTGCTGGAACTCAGGAAGTCAGGGAGAAAATGACCACTAGTTCATAGGATTCTCTAAGAACAGTAAAAAACAAGACAAAACAACAACAACAAAAAACACATACACAAAAAAATAAATGACACTGGAGCCTACCAGAAGGTGGAGAGTGGGAGGAGGGAGAGGATCGGGAAAAATAACTAATATGTACTAGACTTAATGCTTGGGTAACAAAATAATCTACACAGCAAATCCTCATGACATGGGTTTACCTATATAACAAACATGCACATGTACCCCTGATATTAAAACTTATTAAAAAATATTAAATACAAGAAACACTACAATATAGCAAGTTTTAAAGTAAGTGATGAAGTTTAAAAAACAAACACAATGAAGTGACAACAAAAATAATGCATTCCATGTTGATCTAAAAAGAGCACATGTATATTCTTTGGCTTCATGATAATATTTTAATAGTCATAATAATGGATTTCAACTATACCCCTATAAACCATCCATAAAACTTAAATATGGCTACCAAAAATGTTATAAATGTTGTCAAAATAGACATTGTAATAGGAAAACTATGACTTGAAAGCTTACCAAATGGAAATGAAGAGAACTGGACAGGAAGGCAGAATGAGTAACATGTTAAAATTATAAGATGATTGAGAAGAGATACTGTGAAAACATTAGAAAGAGGAAAACTAAACTTAATTACATTAACTAAACTTGAAATTGTAACTGAGAAAACACAAGACACAGTGATAATGATTCAAACTGTGAAATAGAGGAAAAACGAAAGTATGAGCCATATTCTCACCTTTCAAAGCAGAAATTCAATAAATAATGAATAAAGTTGATTAATAAAAAAGTAGTGGTATGTGACCTAATACTTACAGATATGAAGGTAACCCTCCTGACACAAGATAGATAGATCACAAGATAGATCACATATTATTAGAATTTTGCCTTTGGGCAAATTGAGGGTTGAAGGGCATTTCCTAATAAAGGTTTCTATTGTATTTTGTCTTTTTCTCATGTATCATTTTGGTTTTTAAAATGCCTAATAGTTATTCTCTCTTTGATTTGGGCATGCTATAGCCAAATAGATGTGACATTTATGCCATTGTAACTGAAAGAGCATGGATTCCAAAGCAGGAAGGCAGAATATTAGTGGCAGTTTTTCCCAATTATAGACATGCCCTGAATTTCTGAATGAACAGTTACAATCATCCTGTGTTAGGAGAGGATAAGAACTCAATGGTTTACCAATATTTAAGCTCACATTGTAGTTATTTTTGAAATGTAAACAAGTATATTTAATGCTTTCAATGAATCATTAAACACACATTTATATATTTTCATGAACTAAAATATTACAATCCAAAATATTGTCTAATTCTGACAGACAGTATTTTTTATGTATAACAGACATGGCAAACTGCACAGATTATTATATTTCTTTCCTAAGGTCAATAAGAAGGTTAATGCTTAGCCATAGGCAGTTCAAGTAGAATATGTGTAAAATGTCAGTCAAGTAGAATAATTACAATCCATTATTAACCCAAGTAACCCAAAATAATTACTGCTTCTAACCAAGAAAGTTCTATTTTTAACCTATGAATGTCAGGACACAGCCGGGCATTTAGTCTTGAAAATCAAGTCTTTATTTTCTTTTTTTGGCAGAAGTATCGTGGGGAAAGCTATGTCTTTTGCTCTCTAGAGATCACTCTCTTGCAATTTTCAGTGATCTATATAATTTTAAAAGAGCTTGAGTCAGAAAAGGCAATGGAACATTGTAATAAAAGGTACTTTGGCTTTATCACACTTGTTTGTTGTTCAAAAAAGAAATCTATAATCAAAATGTATTAACGTCTTTTACTAAAATTGTAGCTAGTGTGTTTACAATTCATTAGAAGGATATAAAAATCCTTTTCTCATACAATAATAAAATTGCTATCCTATTTTGAAACTAAAGCATAATTTAGCTTTTGAACTAGGAAAGTTGTGTGATACATTAAAAATTCTAAATCTGAAATATCCATATTAGATTTATCCATATCTAAATCTGAGCTCATCCATTTATTGAGCTCTTACTATCTTTTCTGACATAACGTTAAACAAACTACATGTATGTGGATGTTCTTCAATGTAATCGTGATGATAGCAGTCAGTTTTTGTGATACAGTCTTCTATAATATATCTACCACTATATTTTCTCCTTATAAAGACAATTATAAATTTCTGAGTTACAACTCTACTATGTTAAAATAAAATAAAAATAATATATCTAAGAAAAAATGAAAATCATATTTCTTAAGTATTTTCATGGGTTTATTATACGATTTCAAAATATTTTAACATTTAAGTAATAAAGATAATTCATGAAGGTTTGTAACTAAAATGAACCCCAAATTTACAACTTAAACAACTGGGTGGGTAGTTGTGCTAGTCATCAAAAGAAGATATTCCAAGAATAGATATGCAGAGATGGAGAATGATAATTTGAAGCTGAAGATGTCTATAATATAACTAGATACAGATCTATTTCTATGGTACCTGGAAACATACATGAGTTGAAAATAATTCTTATTGGAGAAATAGATTCAGGAGTAATAAAAATGTATGAGTAATATCTTTATCACAAGAGTAGAAAACGTGTACATGATATATGTCATAGAGGATGTGGAAGATGAGAAACATCACTCCAACACAAGGGAAAGCACAAATACATGGACAGATGAGAGATTCCAGATATTAGTGAAAGGGTCCCCTCTTTCGTCATGGGCACAAATACTTCTCTCACTTAATGTATTTTCCATTAGGTGATCCATTAACAATGGGTAATATTTTGTATAACGCACACAATAATAATTCCTCAGGTAAAGATGAATTAAACTATGAAGGAACTTTGTCCAAGGGCCATACCCAAACCTCTGAGTGGTTGAGTCAGCGAGAGCATTACACTGTAAATGGTCCGCATTTGGAATAGTGACTAAGTTCTACAGGAATTTAAAGTAGAGATGGGGTTGCCTGCCTTCAAAGTTTTACCTGGACCCTTAGTGACATGGCATTTTAGGACCATAGTGCAAGATGAGACATGAATTGCCCATTAGGAGCTAAATGATAGTATCTCTTTGCTAGTCAGACTTAATGCGAGCCCCAGGCAGTAGGTTTCAATGGTGGGCAGATTCAAGTTTCAGTTGACATACTATCAGTAATGGTACTAGTAGAAAATGGTTAGGATGCGACCGACAGTCTTTGTTTAGTGGTTTTCTTTTTTTCTTTTTTTTTTAAGACGGAGTCTCACTCTGTAGCCCAGGCTGGAGTGCAGTGGCAAGATCTCAGCTCATTGCAAGCTGCGCCTCCCGGGTTCATGCCATTCTCCTGCCTCAGCCTCCCTAGTAGCTGGGACTATAGGCGCCCGCCACCATGCCTGGCTAATTTTTTGTATTTTTAGTAGAGATGGGGTTTCACCATGTTAGCCAGGATGGTCTCGATCTCCTGACCTTGTGATCTACCCGCCTAGGCCTCCCAAAGTGCTGGGATTACAGGCATGAGCCACTGTGCCTGGCCACTTTTTATTTTAAAAACTGTTAGTTTTGGCTGGGTGTAGTGGCTCATACCTGTAATCTCAGCACTTTGGGAGGCTGAGGTGGGCGGATCACTAGAGGTCAGGAGTTCAAGACCAGCCTGGCCAACATGGTGAAACCCAGCTCTACTAAATATACAAAAATTAGCTGGGCATGGTGGTGGGCGCCTGTAATGGCAGCTATGCGGGAGGCTGCGGCAAGAGAATCGCTTGAATCCTGGAGGCAGAGATTTCAGTGAGCCGAGATTGTGCCACTGCACTCCAGCCTGGGCGATACAGCGAGACTCAGTCTCAAAATTAAAAAAAAAAAAAAGGAAAAACTATTAGTTTCATGTTAATTTTTAGACCAACTTTAAACAAATGAATAACTTAAAAAAACTCATTTGGTACCCCTTCACCTTCTCTTCCTTATAATTATCTCACATTTGTATCCTTTTCCCAATGAAAGTAAAGATCTAGAGTAAATCAGAATCAATGCTATGTTGAATTCTTTCGTTTCACCCAAAGAAATTGTATCTACGACATGCCAGCCACTGGGCCAGGGCCTGGTTGAGGGAAGAGATGCCCTTCAATTGGACAATACTGCAAAAACTGAGAATGGATTTATACTTAACAAAAGTCGTTTCTGCTACAGAGAGAACAGAAAGTGTGAGTGAGAATTGAGAGGGACTACTTGTCACAATAAGACTAATGTATTATTCTGAAGTGCAATTGGAAAGTTTTGGTGTCATTTAAGTTCTTAAAAGACCTTTATTTTGTCTGCTTTTGCCTTGGTAAGCCTTAGTGTCAAAGTGAAACAATTTCATGTTTTGAGAAAGGAATGAATGGAGGGGAAGGAGATGCTTCAAGGTCAATCACACCAATTCTGCTACCTCAACCTCTGTGGTAAGGGCTGTCAATTATTAAATGTTTGAAAAGGTTTGCTCTGACCGTAGCTTTCTCTGTGTTGCTAGTCAGTGGTGCTTCTAAAGCTCTTGGGAAACAATTTGATACAATATGATGTTTTTTTTTTTGTTTGTTTTTTTTTCCTGAAAAGGAGGAACTAATAATCTTGTTAACGAATACATTTTGTTTTTGTCTTTATTGATTTGTCAATGGATCCATGTGTCTGCTCTTCAGCATCCCCTAGGGAGAGTCCACGTTATTTCTAAGAAGACGGGAGAGAAGGAGGGAGAAAAAACGTGCAGATCAAAAGACCTCAGAAAAAAACAAAGTGGGATGAAATACTGGGCTTTATTCTGTACAGCCTCAGCATTTTCTATCTTTGATGAGTCGAGGTAGCCTTATTTTTTTATTCTTTTTATGGTTAGTGATGATGAAGAGAGGAATACAAATGGCTGGCTTATTTCTACAGAAAGAGGAGTATAGTTCAAAGTAGATTAAGGTGGGCAGTTTAGGGTCAACATGTGACAGGACTGGTGGATGCTAGGGTGGGCAGTGATTGGAGAATGACCCCTAATGCATCAAAGACTGAGAAAGATTTAAAAAGGCCGGGCGCGGTGGCTCAAGCCTGTAATCCCAGCACTTTGGGAGGCCGAGACGGGCGGATCATGAGGTCAGGAGATTGAGACCATCCTGGCTAACACGGTGAAACCCCGTCTCTACTAAAAATACAAAAAACTAGCCGGGCGACGTGGCGGGCACCTGTAGTCCCAGCTACTTGGGAGGCTGAGGCAGGAGAATGGCGTAAACCCAGGAGGCAGGGCTTGCAGTGAGCTGAGATCCGGCCATTGCACTCCAGCCTGGGCGACAGCGTGAGACTGTGTCTCAAAAAAAAAAAAAAAAAAAAAAAAAAAAAAAAAAAAAAATTTAAAACATGAATTTAATTGCAAAGGTTCTGGAAGGCAAGTTGGGACTTGGATTTTATTCTCAGTCCTAGCCTTAATTTTGCAAGCCTGGTCTAAGTCACGGTAATCTGTCGTGTGTGTGCCGTATTAGACTATGAAATAGAGTGTTTTTGAACATGTGACTCCGTTTTCCTGTTACACTTGATTTTTCCTTCTGGCTTTTACTGGTCTCACTCAAAGTCATCTTCTCTCCAAAACAATGGTGGGCTGTTCTTTCTTCTAGAGTGGACACTGATTTAACCACCCAGGGGTGGCCCAACCATAGGCTAAACAGTGAACTATGGCAGGCTTTCAGATGGAGGAATATTCCGAGAGATGACAGTTGTTAGCTGAGACAGATAGGCTTGATCTTTCACAAATTTGAACTAACAAATCCACAGGGACATTGTTAATTGATGATGGTTGCTGAAGCTAAAGCGTCTAGTAGTCTTGGCTGATGTCGTCTGTCCTTGAGCTGGTTGTTTGCAACCAAATGAACCTGAGCAGTAGAAAGACCTAGTAACAATTTATTTGATTTCTTATCCTTTGGTTCCTACATTAGTCAATGAAATTTGTATAATCACTTTTTTCCCTTTATGAACATGTTACTAGAACAGCATTTCTCAATGTTTTTAATCTCAGGAACTCTTTATACTCTTAAAAATTGAAAGTCTGAAAGAACTTTGGTTTCTATGCATTATATCTATCAATATTTACTATATTAAAGTTAAAACTGATAATTAAAATATTTTATTTAAAATAAAAAACTCATTATATGGTAATATAAAATATGTTCTTTAAGCAAAGAAAACCCTGTCTAGCAAAACAGTAGTGAATAGGGTAACATTGCTTTATTTTTGCAAGTATTTTAGATGTCTGAACTGATAAAAGAGCAGGATTCTCAAATGCGTGTTTAGTCTGTTGCAATATATCCTATTGATTGAAGTATATGAAGAAAATTCAGGCTAACAGAGGCTAAAGGGGGAAAAAAAGGAGAATTTATTAGACTTTTCAGATAGTTGTGGATATTTTCCTTTGATATTATGCCAAAATTTGACAAGTTACAGTTTTTTTTTTTTTTGGTTTGTTTTTTTGAGACAGAGTCTCGCTCTGTCGCCCAGGCTGAAGTGCAGTGGCGCAATCTTGGCTCACTGCAAGCTCCGCCTCCCGGGTTCACGCCATTCTCCTGCCTCAGCCTCCCCAGTAGCTGTGACTACAGGCGCCTGCCACCACGTCTGGCTAATGTTTTTGTATTTTTAGTAGAGACGGGGTTTCATCATGTCAGCCAGGATGGTCTCGATCTCCTGACCTCGTGATCCACCTGTCTCGGCCTCCCAAAGTGCTGGGATTACAGGCTTGAGCCACCGCGCCCGGCCTGTTTAGTGTTCTAAATATAATGAAGTTCATTTATATCAGAAAAAAAAAGGTACATAAATAATAATAGCAACATGGGATCCTGTATTCATGGACTGAGTCTATAATTATTTATTTAGTTCTAGAACCTTTACAAAACCCATTTGTGAGGTAATAGGGGAAGTTGTTATTGATATCTAAACCCTAGAAAAAGCAATGGATGTGATTGGTATATAAATTTATTAGTAGGTCTCAACATCAAAATCTCTTATGGAATGTATTATTTGGTAGGTATAAAATTCACAAAAAATAATAATAGAGAAAAGTTTCCCATCACCTATGAGGAGATACAAGTCTGATTTGCTCCAAAGAATGTCATAAAGAAGATAACCAGTTTTAAAGATGCACACTAGCTAAGATACTGCTCTTGGGGAAAAATCGTGTATCCAATTTATACTTCAACAATCACATATGATGTTTCCTCTTTCTCTTGTTAAAGTGCACTGAAATGGAGCCTGGGCCTGAAGAATCCCTGAGCAGGCAAAGCCAGTTTGTCCTCAAATAAACTCTCTACAATTTTCTTTTTCCTCAGTTTATTTTTTTTAACATTTAAAAACAGTGAATTTTAGAAAGCACATAAATCTCTAAGAAAAAAGCTTATGAAAGTTTATGTGATCAGTCAGATCAGGGTTTAAGACCCACTTAGATATTTTTACATTGTTATCACAAAATTTCTGAAACACTTTTGAAATAAGTTATCTATCTGTCTTATACATATAAATGTGTCCATATATATGATATATAAATATATATTATATAATCCATATGTATTACATAGAGTGTATATATACTCATATATGTAGTATATATAGCATACATACACACACACACTAACGTCACTCTTTAGGTTCCTTTTAAAGTTCCTCTCTCTCCTCTTTTTTATTATTTCTTAGTGAGTAGATGCCATCTACACGATAATCTCTCCCACCGCCATTCCACTCCTTCCCCCAAAATACTCTCCCCTCTCAGCTTTCCCCTATTTCAACTGTTGCTAACTACATCTTTCCAGTAAATCAGATTGAGAATGTTGGAGGCATCCTTTAATTACTTTCCTTTTCTTATTTCTCACAAGCACTGAAATGAATCTTATCAGTCCTTCAAAATATACACAGAATCTAACCACTTGTAAATCCAAAGGTACAGATGTAGTTGAAATTACCACCGGCTCTCAACTGGATGTCAACATCAACTCTCCTTAACTGATTGTCAAAACGAATATTTTGGTTTCTACTCTTCACTTTCCTCTCCTCTCCACCCACCTCATTCTCAAAACCACAACAAAAGTGATGCTTTTATAATAAGTCAAGCCCATGGTGTTGCATGCCTGTAATCCCAGCTACTTGGGAGGCCGAAGCAGGAGAATCGCTTGAACCCAGGAGGCGGAGGTTGTGGTGGGCCGAGATTGCGCCATTGCACTCCAGCCTGGGCAACGAGAGCACAACTCCGTCTAGAAAAAAAAAAAAAAAATCTGTGCCATAAAGGCAGGATGTTACATCCCCAAATATAAGGCACATAGCATATGTTTAACAAATGACTGTCACTAGGTAGTGCTTAAAATATGAGCCTAATGGAAGAATGTAAATACTTGTTGCAATGATTTTCTCAAAGGATTCAAGTGGGCAACTCAGAATGATATGCATGTGCCATTATCTTTTAATGTATTTATTTCTATCTTATACCTTTTCCTCCTTTTTCTTTGTACTGAAAACATGATGATCAATAGCATGGTTAAGCAGGTCTCAGAAACCTAAACATTATTTGAGTCCAAGGAAATTGCATTCCCTTGTGAGAAATTTCAGCATTAGGAAGTTGTGGATTTATGTGCTTACAGTCTCTTCATACTACCAATTGAAGGTCTTTAGCTTCTATTTTATAGCTATCATCTCCCTTATAGTGTCTGCTGCATTATACTATCTTTGCTATCTACTTCGAGTATATTCTTAGCTTTGACTTGCTCAAAGTTAAGTCCTCCCTAACCTACCTCTGACCCTGCAGATCTTCTCAGATATAACATTTACTATAACCATATTGCCTCTCAATTTCTTATTCAGACCCTTTGGAAAAAAGTATCCCCATTCTACAAAAGTATGGCTTTTTCAAATGTTATTAATCATTCTATGGATTGACTGCTTTGAGTCAGGTATTTAGCACAATCCAGTCTGCTGTGGCCAGATGGAGCAGAGTCAGGTGATACAAATGTGATTATCTAAGACGGAGGTTAGAGGATGGGAAAAGACAAGCTCCCTGTAAGAAGCCATGGGCACAGCAGTTCTGGCAATGGAGCTGTGTAATAACACATTTGTTTCAAAACATCCTCCATTGCAACATCATCATTTATATTTCTGTGAAAGACAACCAACACAGTAAGTAGTCATTTTTTTTCTTTATTGTGTCTTCTTTTTACCTGTAACTTAATAAAGTTATGAATTTACTTTACATATAGTACTATTATAAAATGTATGAAGGCATAAACTTTTTAGACTCATGTAAGATCTATTTCTGACCTATTATCAATTAGAAATATGAAATCCTTTTGGGATCAGTTCAAGGCTATTGAAAGATAAATTCAAGCAAAAATATTCTTCTCTTGTGAAATATTCTCATGTTTAAGTTTGGCAGCCATACAAACTAAGTTCTAAATTCTCAAAGCCTCAATTCTGAAACACCTATTCTTTCAGTTGGATAGTTTTTATTGTGGAGTCAGCTTTTAAGTGTAAGCCAAGTAGAAAGTATGTCTAGAAAGGATGGTTTTTGCCAATAGGCAAGTGAGATGAGTTCTGCAAAGATGCTTGGAAACTTTCCACAGCAGGAAAGCATATGATATATTTTAGTTGCTCTAAGTATTTGTATTCTGCACTCATGCTCAGAGAGTCAGGCTAAGTGTGCATTTATAAAGTAAGGAAACAAACTAACCCAACAACTGGCTTTCAGGAAACTCTGCTTTATTTTTAGTTACTTTTGTTTCAGAGATGTAATTCCTGTACTGAAAGTAATGGATAAAGTAAACTTAGAGAAATATGTGTAATCATTCCTTATTGAGTTAGCATAGAGGATTTTTTTTGAAGAAATTTGGAAGTATTGAAGTCAACATTTACATTTTCATTGTTATCACCTGTCTTGAAACAGAAGGTCCTCTGCATTAATAACAGGCATGTATAAGCACCTGCTTCTAAGATCATTATGAACAATAGCTACTGCTGTCTGTGGAAAAAGATTTGTTTTTTTGCCAGCATTATATAGGGCTTGCATCCACTGTTTATTTCTAATTTTAGAGTCCTTTGGTTTCCTTTTTTTTTTTTTTTTTTTTTTGAGATTGAGTCTTACTCTGTTACCCAGGCTGGAGTGCAGTCTTGTATGGAATGATCTTGACTCACTACAACCTCCGCCTCCTAGGTTCAAGCAATTATCCTGTCTCAGCTGCCTGAGTAGCTGGAACTACAGGTGCCCACCACCACACCTGGCTAATTTTTGTATTTTTAGTAGAGATGGGATTTCACCATAAAGTCAGGCTGGTCTTGAACTACTGACCTCAGGAGATCCACTTACCTTGGCCTCCTGTAGTGCTGGGATTACAGGTATGAGCCAATGTGCGCAGCCAAGTCCTTTTGGTTTCTGTATGTTCCACATTTACAAAAAAAAGTGCACTTTCACAACCAGGAATGGACAAGCTTTTTTATTTTTTTTTAAATAAATAATTTTTTTCTTATCCTCTGTATGTTCTCACTTTATTTTTGTATTGGTTTTCTTTTTTTTTTTCTTTCTTTTGTGTTTTTGTTTTTTGCATGGAAAGGGATTGGTTCCAGTTCATTTTGTCTATGTATATGTGATATCAATTCTAAGAAGTTATGTCAAATGATCTTTGTCCTCATTTGATGGAAGCTGAAAAAGAATATCTTCTACCCACAGTTGCTGAGACAAACTAAAAGGCTATAGACTAGTTGAGCTTTATAGTCTTAAAGAATCTAGAAAAGTAGCTACAATTAACTTTTTGTTTATCTGTACAAATCTAAGAAGTCATCTCTGCGTAAATATTAAAAAGTCAACCTCATAAATACAAAGGCACAATTTGTCTTGTTAATAGCTCTATTCCCAGTGTTTAGAATTGTGTCAATCAGACAATAAAAGCAACATAAATATTTGTTCAGCATGCCAATTAAATCATAACTATGGATAGATCATTTATTAATCCCTATCATGAATCAGAGCCATATAAAAATCCCAGGAATTCAAAAAAATAAGTAACTGTCAGTTTTGACCTTTGAAAACGTTCATATCCTAAATCTCTTTTTCTCTGTATGAATTTCAAATTTTCCATTATGAATAATCTATGTAAACATTTTGTTCTACAATTTAGACAGATTTTGTTGCACTGAAATTATTAATTCATATAATAATAAACATGCATCCTATTTATTAACTTATTAATTTATTCACTCATTATTAATTAAAGAAAGATATTTAGATTGTTCAATACATGCCTGACACTGTTCCATGCACTGGGGTTACAAAACCCTGAAGAACTATAGCTATCATGAAATTTAGCTTCTCTGCTTTATCATAGTTTTAAAATTGAATTTATTACACTGAACTACTTTTTCATAATATGGCTGTCATTTATTTAAGGGTGACATCTTAGGTCTAAGCAAAGAACCAAAGAAGTCAACTGTAGTTTCTACTCTACTCTTTTAGGTGATGGAACTTAACCACTCATTTTTTCTAATTTGTTTCAGCAATTCTGTGTAAAGAACATTCTTGTATTAGCTTTCTTTAAATGATAAAGAAAGACTACTTGATGTGTATGCTGAGAATGTGGTGTGCTGAAACCACATTTACTTAGACAAAATGTGTGTGCAATAACTTTTAAGATTCTTAAGCAATATTACTTTTTAAATTATGCATTACCTTTAATTGTTAAAGACCCTTTCACCATTATCAAAAAAGAAAGCTATTGAGAGGTCATTAGGATATATACAATTTCCATCTCTGGCCCATACTTTATTGAGTGAATAAAGATGATCTTTTAACAAAACCTTACCTTAATTCACCAAAAAGCTATTGGCCTAGGCACTAATTTCTCAGTTGCCTTAGCTATTAGTCAAATGTCAGAGATTTATCTTTCTTTCCTAAATGAATGTCGACATTGAGTAGTATTCTAGATTTGTACTAGAACTATTTTTAAGCACACAAAAAAGGAAGAAACAAATATACAAGTCATCACGGTAGTGTTCACACAATTATTATTTTTAAGGCATACCTTAAATGAAATAGGAACTTCTTTACACCTATTATACCTGACTTTACTATTCAGTAAATGATGAATTTCAAAATGATTAAGTAGTATAGTTAATTTATTTGGACCACAATGAAAAAACAAAGTCCTTACTTTTTGGATACAGGTAAGGGACTCATAATGAAGGGAAAAACTTAATTTCCTTCTCAGGGAATGTTATTATTGAGCCTTACTTGATATAATTTTGAACTTCAGGCTGAAGCTACTGAAGGTAGAGATGAAAATATTTTGCCCTTACTGTAACATCATTCTAAAGTACTACAGTCAAGTTTCTGAGCCTAGCCAAAGAATCATAGTATAAAATCAAACATACCTCAAAAAATGAAAATCAAAATACACCTATGAAGAATAAATTACAAGGCAATGGAAAGTAAATCTTAGAGAAGTAAATAATTGTGATGTGAATTTATCTGTCTCATTAGCTTTTATAAGGGTACCAACCTTATCTGTATAACTGAAAAATATAACATGGCTAACTCCAGTTTACAATATCATCAACTAATATACCCTAAATGACAGTTGCAGTTTTAATTACTATAAAGCTGGCCCAGTTTGAACTAGTAAATTATTAGGATTATGGTAGAATTCGGTTGTGAATCCGTCTGGTCCTGGGCTTTTTTTGGATGGTAGGCTATTAATTACTGCCTCAATTTCAGAACTTGTTATTGGTCTATTCAGGGACGGTTATTGGTCTGTTCAGGCATTTGACTTCTTCCTGGTTTAGTCTTGGGAGGGTGTATGTGTCCAGGAATTTATCCATTTCTTCTAGATTTTCTAGTTTATTTGGGTAGACGTGTTTATCATATTCTATGATGGTAGTTTGTATTTCTGTGGGATCGGTGGTGATATCCCCTTTATCATTTTTTATTGTGTCTATTTGATTCTTCTCTCTTTTCTTCTTCATTCGTCTGGCGAGTGGTGTATCTATTTTGTTAATCTTTTCAAAAAACCAGCTCCTGGATTCATTGATTTTTTGAAGGGTTTTACGTGTCTCTACCTCCTTCAGTTCTACTCTGATCTTAGTTATTTCTTGTCTTGTGCTTCCTTTGAATTTGTTTGCTCTTGCTTCTCCTGTTCTTTTAATTGTGTTGTTAGGGTGTCAATTTTAGATCTTTCCCACTTTCTCCTGTGGGTATTTAGTGCTATAAATTTCCCTCTATACACTGTTTTAGCTGTGTCTCAGAGATTCTGGTACATTGTGTCTTTGTTCTCATTGGTTTGATAGTGTGGCAATTCCTCAAGGATCTAGAACCAGAAATACCATTTGACCCAGTAATCCTATTATTAAAAGATTATAAATCATTCTTTTATAAAGACACATGCACACGTACATTTACTGAAGCACTGTTCACAATAGCAAAGACTTGGAACCAACCCAAATGCCCATCAGTGATAGACTGGATAAAGAAAGTGTGGCACATATACAGCATGAAATACTATGCAGTCATAAAAAAGAATGAGTTTATGTCCTTTGCAGGGACATGGATGAAGCTGGAAACCATCATTTTCAGCAAACTAACATAGGAACAGAAAAGCAGACACCACATGTTCTCAAAAGTGAGAGTTGAGCAATGAGAACACATGGACACAGGGAGGGGAACATCGCACACTGGGGCTCGTTGGGGGCTGGGGGGAGGGGAAGGGATAGCATTAGGAGAAACACCTAATGTAGATGACGGGTTGATGGGTGCAGCAAACCACCATGGCACATGTATACACTTATGTAACAAACCTGCACATTCTGCACATGTATCCCAGAAGTTAAAGTATATTAAAAAATATTATTAGAACTCATATCAGGAGCCAAAAAATCACATTCAAAAGAATATAGGCCATGTATGGTGACTCATGTCTGTAATCCCAGCACTTTGGGAGGCCGAGATGGGCAGATCACCTGAGGTCAGGAGTTCAGGACTAGCCTAGCCAGCATGGTGAAACCCTGTCTCTACTAAAAATACAAAAATTAGGCAAGCATGGTAGGGCATGTATGTATACCAGCTTCTTAGGAGGCTGAGGAAGAAGAATCGCTTGAAGCCAGGAGGCAGAGGTTGCAGTGAGCCAAGATTGTGCTACTGCACTCCAGCCTGGGTGACAAAGCGAGAACCCACCTCAAAAAAAAAATATAGATAGATAGATAGATAGATAGATAGATAGATAGATAGATAGAGAGATAAGATTGGTATCTTTAAATAGTAATTGTTTAGTTACACAAAACTAGTATGTGCTATAACATTTTTCACACTAACTTGGAAATTGAAAAATATTATGAAAATGCATGATAAAAATGTGAGCTCCATGTAGGCAAGCATACATGATTTAGTAGAAGGCAATAGTTTAAAAAATATTATAATAGTATATTTGAAATTAAATTTGCATCACACAGAGAATTACATTCAACTATCTGTGCCCAATTCTATATAAGGCAACCAAAATATTATTCATCATACTATTTTAAAATATATAATAAATGGCTTTGAAAGAAAACAACAACTTTCTAAAAAAACCTGCGTTTTGTATGATTGACACAAGCGATATTTTTCCTAAAGGAAATTTTGTCCTGATAGCACCATGCAAAAAAAAAAAAAAAGATGCTTCAAAATAGAAAGCTAGTTTATATTTGTCAGAGATTCAATATTTAGGAAAGCAATTATTTGGCTATTTTATACATGCACATAATTCTGAGAAATATGCTATATATTATCAGTTTGAATTTATTATTTTGTTTCTCATTAAGATTTATACACTCTATGAAGCAGCATTACTTCTGAAAATTTTAGAAAAGATTTACCCATATGTCTCCCTCAATACCATTTCTCAGGTAGGATGAAAGTAGTCCTATAATGAATCCTTAAATAAAAAACTAGTAAATTTCAGAAAATATTAAGAACTCCACAAAATTATTTAGAAATAAATAAAATAAACATAAATACACAATAAATATAAACACAATTACAAATGAATGAATATAATTAATTTTATTAAAATCTCCACAAAATATAATTCCTTTCAACTTCAAATTACAAAATATTTACTGAATACATATTAACCAAATTAAGCATTAAAGTAACAATTCTACCTCCCATATACACGTCGTGGCAGTGACTGCTTATTTATTTCAGTTTTAGATTTATAAATAATTAGATTTAAAGATAGCCTTTCTTAAATGAACTTGTTTGATGTACATGCAGTAAAATATTTGGCAAATATTAGCACACTTTATTAGTGGCAATAGTGGGATTATTTGCCTGTATTATTGAAATTGTTAAAAAGAATATATATATATAAGGTTGTATTTAAAGTCAAATAATAAGACTATAAGTAAAAATATTAGCATGCAATTGAAATAGTGGAATGACTTATCCACATCCATCTTACAAAGTGAAAAATTAACCATAGCATTGGTTTAATAAGTAATCATCTGCTGTTCAACAAAGTCTACGTTTAAAAGTGAATGTGTCATTTATTCTTTCCTTTTAGTTCAATATGAACTCCAGAAAAGCATCTTAGAGATCATGTCCTGACTTAGACCTTAAAGTGGTTAGGAATCAACGGCAATTATCAACACTTCTGTGGCACTCATTGCATGCCACACACTGTCCTAAGTGTATTACTGAATGTTCACTGATTCACTGATTTTTTTTTTTTTTTTTTTAGACGGAGTCTCGCTCTGCCGCCCAGGCTGGAGTGCAGTGGCTGGATCTCAGCTCACTGCAAGCTCCGCCTCCCGGGTTCACGCCATTCTCCTGCCTCAGCCTCCCAAGTAGCTGGGACTACAGGCGCCCGCCACGTCGCCCGGCTAGTTTTTTGTGTTTTTAGTAGAGACGGGGTTTCACCATGTTAGCCAGGATGGTCTCGATCTCCTGACCTCGTGATCCGCCCGGCTATTTTTTTGTGTTTTTAGTAGAGACGGGGTTTCACCATGTTAGCCAGGATGGTCTCGATCTGCTGACCTCGTGATCCGCCCGTCTCGGCCTCCCAAAGTGCTGGGATTACAGGNAAAAAAAAAAAAGAAAAAAATAAACTAACCTTTAAGCCCAGATTTTTTTTTTTTTTTTTTTGAGACAGTCTTGCTGTGTTGCTCAGGCTAGAGTACAGTGGCAGAATCTTGGCTCACTGCAGCCTCTGTCTCCCAGGTTCAATGATTCTCCTGCCTCAGCCTCCTGAGTAACTGGGACTATAGCCATGTGCCACCATACCCAGCTACTTGTATTTTTAGTAGACATGAGGACACGGGGTTTCACCATGTTGGCCCGGATGGTCTTGAACGTCTGACCTCAAGTGATCCACCTACCTCGACCTCCCAGATTGCTGGGTGGAATCACTTCTCTTTAATTGCTACCCAAAACAAACACAGCAGCATCCTAGGTGCAGCCTTAGAAAACACTCAAAGCAATGGCACAGTATTCACCTTCATAGATGATGCTAACAGACTGCTTCATCAAGGTATTTTATTACATATAATAACCAACATGAGATAATTTCTCTACTGAACTGTCTTACAAGCTAATGGATATGGCACTGATATTTTTCTAGATTAACCAAATGAGCCTTTACTGACTTGGAAACAACTGTCAAAAGAGAGAAAGAAGTTTAGCACTGTTCTTTTATTATCTTAAACAATCAGAATACAAAAGGAAATGTTAGACACATCTACACATCAAAAATTATTTTAAATAAATTAAATTTAGGACTGAATGCTTAGGTCAGTCCTTTTCAAGCTATAACATAATAGCTAAGAACATTCCAGAAGGAAATGCACAAGCAACAAATGTTCTCAATTTATTGTTGTAAATTATTCTTCATTTAAACCTCTTTCTAAATTTATATTTATGTAATACAATGTACATTGCATTTGGTCCAATTTTTTTTTGTTTTTGAGACAGTCTTGCTCTGTCACCCAGGCTGGAGTACACCAATATGCTTCTTATAGAAATAAAAATAACTGTGTCTTTGATCAAATGCTTTTTGACTATCATGTTTTGGCCCATTTTTCAATAATTATTAGTTTTTTAATGACTTTTTTACTTATGAATTTTTTCACTAGGATATGATTGAATCAGCTTATAAATTTCATGGAGAAGTATTTTATAAAATATTCATACAACTACCACAGAAAAATATTATTCACAGTACCTTAACACTAATAAAAATAAAACTACAAGCCACTGTATTACACTTTTTAATTTATTAAATTAAATAAATTTATTTATTATAAATGATTTTACAAATCTTATAAACTCTGTATTTCAAGAATTAACAACAGTTTTGGGAAATTGTGGGTCTTCATTAGGTATGCATTAATTATGTGCATCCCCATTTATTTACCATTATCTTGTATCATAGGAATCCCAAAGAATCAACATTCCACTCTGGTCCACAAAGTAGAAAAAAAAATTGCTTGAGTCACATTGGGTATTGACAAACATCACATTTTGCTAGCAAGCAATCAACCTTCAGAAATGTTAATCAGTAGTTTAATATCCCCCTTAGCTGAAAAGTCACTTTGGCCATTCAAAGATGCCTTGCAAAGGTTTAAATCATATTTGTTAATCTGAGTACCAGGCACTGTCTTGAGGCCATACACTAAACAAGACACTAAATGTTCCTTTTTCAAAAAGACCTATATATTCTATTCCTAAATATCTTCAGATATAAATGTACCAACCTTATACTTTCCCCTGTATCTGCCACAACTAGCATGGAGCTAGCCTCAAATAAGCACTGAATAAATGTTGTCTGGACACTCGTCTGTCTTCACAATTTGACACCATGGTGCTCGGGGGCACAACTGCTACTTAACAGTTAGTTTAGTGTTCAGCACACAGATATATATGGTCAATAAATATTTACAATGAACTAAAAGCATGTTTTAAGCATGCATATGATTTATTTGGGCTGCTTCTTATGTTGTATTGTAATTTGTTATATTTTATACTCCAGAACAAATATCTATTAATAGCACAATATATTTGCAACTTAAGCATATCTTTAACGTGTTATTATGAAACAAAAAACAATCTGCTATCAGTTAAAACTTTCTCTTAAGTCTTAGCAAACACACTGAACATCAAATGGCAGTGACAAATAATCTCTGGGCTCTGTAAATGGAAAACACCATGGCTGAAAGTTAGCTATTTGATTTAGGATGCAA
Source organism: Rhinopithecus bieti (assembly GCF_001698545.2). Taxonomy (NCBI): domain Eukaryota; kingdom Metazoa; phylum Chordata; class Mammalia; order Primates; family Cercopithecidae; genus Rhinopithecus; species Rhinopithecus bieti. The sequence continues at coordinate 1,129,437 of NW_016810869.1, read as the reverse complement.
CATAAAAGCCTGATGACATTTTCCCTGTTTTATACACAGACAAACCGAAGAGTAAAAGATGAATTGACTTTATCAAGAAAAATTGGCAAATAAAATGGCTCGTCACTGCTATTTATCTTGGTTCTTGTTTCTTGCTCTTAATCAGGGGCTGTTTTGGAAGCCAAGTGTTAGCTTCTTTGTAGAATGACGTGTGTCAACAACCCCAATTTCTTTTATTATGATAAGAAATACATTTTATCTCCTTTTAAAATTGCTGTATGATTTTATTTGTGTGTTTATAGATAAGGTATTTGAGGGTTTTTTTAAATTATAAGTTTTATTGTTGGACTTTTCAGATACCTATAGGTGACATGGCACTTAACTGAAGGTCTTGCTTCTTTTGCTACACAGAAGATTTATAGATATGTGACCTTACCAATTAAACGCCGATTCTCAGTTTTCAACAGAACCTCTATAAAATGAAGACATTGAACGTGCTCAGCTTACTGCATTGGGCTGCTGTGTGAAACAACTAAGATAATGCCTTTGAAAATATGTTTGCAAGATATGAAATTCCCTATGAAGTACAGGACCACATAGTAGATTTATTACAAATATAATATAAATATTATTCTTATATGTTTACATAATTAAGTTTGATATACATTAATTTTATCACTGGGAGTAATTTTCTCATGCAACAGTTGTGTATTTTTTGGTCTTAATTTTCCTGAACTGTTAAAATAACAGTTTATTGTCCCAGCTGCCCCTATGATGCTTTCTCTCTTCTTCCAGGTTTATGACTGCCCAGCTTTCATCAGAGTGTTAGGGAAACTTATTGATTTTTTTTTTAATTTTGAATTAATTTTCCATTTGTTTTCTACTTATTATAAGTTTAAAAAATGGCTCTCGTGAAAATGTTCATTAAAAAATGAGGAAATGACGTATCTTACAAAATTTTCTTTGGGGAATGTCATTTATGAGGTATCTCATTTAAAGGGTTTACGTTAACTAGATACAATTGATTTGGCTTAAAATATTAAAAGCAATATCAAAACTAATATTCTAAATAATTTAATTATATAATATAAAAATAGATTTCTCATAATTTCCTGAGAATACAGTAGGTTAGACACTTATAGTTTTATTAAATAAAATGGTTAAGGATATTAGAAATTCATTAAATATTATAACACAGCTTCACTTTAACTTATAATGAGGTTATTCCCCAATAAACCCATTTTAAATTGAAAGCATCTAAGTTGAAAATGCATTTAATACACCTAACCTACAGAACATTGTAGCTTACTCTAACTTACTGTAAACATGCCCAGAACACTTACATTTGCCTACGTTTGGGCAAAATCATCAAACGCAAAGTCGATTTTATAATAAAGTGATGACTATTTCATGTAATTTATTAAATGCTGTACTGAAGGTGAAAAATAAAATATTTGTATGGGTATCAAAGAACGATTTTTACTTAATGTGTTTCCCCTTTGCACTGTCATAAAGTCAAAAAATCCGAAATCCACCCATCATAGGTTGGGGACCATC
>NW_016810869.1:1118171-1127297 GCF_001698545.2 Rhinopithecus bieti | reverse complement strand
TTTGTTTTTCTACTTATTATAAGTTTAAAAAATGGCTCTCGTGAAAATGTTCATTAAAAAATGAGGAAATGACGTATCTTACAAAATTTTCTTTGGGGGAATGTCATTTATGAGGTATCTCATTTAAAGGGTTTACGTTAACTAGATACAATTGATTTGGCTTAAAATATTAAAAGCAATATCAAAACTAATATTCTAAATAATTTAATTATATAATATAAAAATAGATTTCTCATAATTTCCTGAGAATACAGTAGGTTAGACACTTATAGTTTTATTAAATAAAATGGTTAAGGATATTAGAAATTCATTAAATATTATAACACAGCTTCACTTTAACTTATAATGAGGTTATTCCCCAATAAACCCATTTTAAATTGAAAGCATCTAAGTTGAAAATGCATTTAATACACCTAACCTACAGAACATTGTAGCTTACTCTAACTTACTGTAAACATGCCCAGAACACTTACATTTGCCTACGTTTGGGCAAAATCATCAAACGCAAAGTCGATTTTATAATAAAGTGATGACTATTTCATGTAATTTATTAAATGCTGTACTGAAGGTGAAAATAAAATATTTGTATGGGTATCAAAGAACGATTTTACTTAATGTGTTTCCCCTTTGCACTGTCATAAAGTCAAAAAATCCGAAATCCACCCATCATAGGTTGGGGACCATCTGTATTTCCTGAATCTTTAAAAAGAGCCTATTTAATATCATAAAGGCAATCCTCACAGTGTTTAACATAAATTCATATTTTGCTCAGTATATTTAAATAACTACAAGAGATTCATGGAAGGCAACTTGAAGATGGAACTATTGTTATGGATGACATTTTCAAATTAGAGATATATATTTTTAATAAAAAATGTAAAAAATATGGTGATTACTGATGAAAAACTCATTTTACGAATAAGACTATGATAGATCAAGTAACAAAATGACATCAATAGAGAATAACTTCATAAAGGCCAAGCTGAAACATCAACTCTAATTTTACTTGAGTCATACATCATTATAAATTTATCTGGCTACCCTGTATCTGAAGAAAATGAAAAAAACTTCCCTGCTTCTGCTCTCTCACGCCATCCCCAGGGATTCTGATACGGTGTCATTTGAGACCTACTGTTCTTGATACCAGAAAAACGCTACACTTTAGAATTACCTAATAATCTCAATAAAATGTATTTGGTATGCAAACTTCAGTGCATTTATTACTTTATACAAAGTTGTATTATCACTCATACCTTAGCATCTCAACTTCTTTTATGTGAATATGACTTGACACAAACTCAAAGTAAATATATCTACCTAGAGAAGGTTACTTTCAAAGGACTGCCATTAAGGTGGTTGGTGAAATTCAAAGTCTCTGGAGAATATGAGAAAACATTCTTTGATTAAATGTAAGTTTAAAGTATCCAATTTTGTTTTGTTTTTTTTCCCACAGCATGCCCAGTGACCAAACATAATAATAAATTTTTCATACTTTTCTTTCTTTAAAAGCAACAATAAGAAAAAGTAGGTATATAGACTTAAGCCTGGTAAGTGAGAAAAAGGATAATATTGAAGATGCTTAGCAAAAGTTTTCTGAGTTTACTGGGGCAAGAAAATATGACAATATTAATAGTCAAACATGGAATACTATTAAAAATTCTGACATTGTCCAAATTTATTTTTTTACAGTAGGTTATACCAACATCGGTCCTTAGAAAATGGGCTAAATTTACATTGAGAAGCTCCCCTAATAACATGTAAATACAGCCAGCCCTCCATATCCATGAATTCCTCATCCAAAGATTCAACCAACCACTGATAAATATATTTGGGGAAGAAAAAACAGTAAAAAATAATACACATAAAAACTTCACTAAGATAAATGTTTACCTAGTATTTATGTTGTATTAGGTATCACCAATAAGCTAGAGATTACTTAATGTGTAGGGAAGGATGTATGTGGTTTGTATGCAAATACTTTGCCATTTTGTATCAGGACTTGAGCACTGAGTACATTGGTATCACAGTGTACTGTAGCAAAGCTATTCAGGCCATTAGTTGATTTTAGTTAAATGAAAGTCATCCAGTGATTACAGACTAATTAATTTTTAACCCAACTACAAATTAAAGAAAGATTGCTCATTAATGATGAACATTCCCATATTTCACTACGTCTCTGTATATATTAGGTAGTTAATTCCCAAGGAAAGAAGAAATGAAATGCAGACATTACACATTATTTTGGCAAGATTTTTTTTTTTCTATTCTTTCCAGTTTTGGTTCATTCTAGTTTCATGCCGGGTTTGAGACGTTAGAAAATACATGACAAGTTTATTTCTAGAGCTATCTTGTGATCCTAATAAAAGAGCAGCCTTATCTCTTTCTTTTTGTTTATCTGGTCTACCTTGTATTACAATTTATAAACCCCTCTCCCCATATACACTTTCAAAGTGGACTCTACACTAAGTTCTTTCTTCTATTCACTTGGAAAATTTATTGAATAAAATAAGCTAAATGAAAAAAAGCTGCCATGAAATTAAAGCAGTGCTCTCATCTTAAAGAATGTAGCTCTTTGAGGCATTGTTCTTTATAGAAAAATTTGTATAAAAGTTTAGTCATACCTGATGGGTCATGTACAATACTGTGCAGATATTACAGAAGGAAAGACTGAAGACTATGCAGAAAAAGGTAAAGACAATGAAATAACAGAAACAGTACTACATATTGGTTTTGGATTCAAGATATGTGCTAAAAATATAAAAATATCCTCAGGAATGCTAAATACAACTTTAGGATAATGCTGACTCCTGAGGAAAATGACCAGGAAACTGGTGAACATAGGGTAACATGGCAGTAGAGTTTGGCTTTATCTATAATTATTTTTTTTTTCAAAAGAAAGGAAATCTGGAATATTGGTAATAGCACTATTTTCTGAGAAATGATACTTGGTTGTTATCTACACAAGTTTTGTAACTTTATCTAAGTTTGCAATATGTTTATACTTAACAATTAAAATAAGTATAATAAAGAATATCAAAATATTTTAAATATTTAATATGAAAGATAAAATAGAGTTGGAGAAATATCTGTGACTTGCTTATCAAGTTGTTGATTAACCAAATTATCTGCCAATCAAAATTCAGGTATTTTTGGATACAGCACATCATTAAAACAATTAGAATATCCTGGCCACATATGGATTATATTTGTTATTCAAATAATCATTAGAAGTACTAGTTTATTGATTGGATTAGTAACTTGGTCATAAACACGATAATGAGGAAATAAAACCAAATTTACTAAAATAATTTCATCATCCTAATTAATTCAGTCACAGGACATCATGCTGAAATTTTTTTACCCTTCAAATTCTCCTCAACTCTCATTAAACAGATGCTTACGAGCTAGTTAACGGGGAATAAAAGGGAAATTTCCTTTCTTTTTGCAGTAACACTATTGTTCAGTGGTGTTTTAAAACCTTCTTGATGCTAGGGTTCATTTTTATGTTGGTTGTCATTCAGAAACAAGAAATGAGAATCTTTATTTCTATGTATATAAATATGCCCCACTTGCTCCCACCACAAGACCTTGGTACTTGCTATGTTTTCTATCTGGGATGCCATTTCTGAGGCTTTTGCAATAGGTAGCTTCTTCTCAAGCCTGAAGCTATCACATTCTCAGAAAGACCTCTTGGTCAGGTTATGCAAAGTATTTTACTTGATCTAGTCACTCTTTACTACACTGACCTCTTCTTTCTTTCTTTCTTTCTTTCTTTCTTTCTTTCTTTCTTTCTTTTTTTTTTTTTTTTGACAGAGTCTTGCTCTGTCACCCAGGCTGGAGTGCAATGGCACCATCTTGGCTCACTGCAACCTCCGCCTCCCGGGTTCAAGCGATTCTCCTGCCTCAGCTTCCTGAGTAGCTGGAACTACAGGTGCTGCCAACACGCCCAGCTAATTTTTGTATTTGTAGTAGAGACAGGTTTTCACCATGTTGGCCAGGATGGTCTTGATCTCTTGATCTTGCGATCTGCCTACCTCAGACTCCAAAAGTGCTGGGATTACAGGCGTGAGCCACTGGCACCCGACCACTTTTAGAATTTTTAAAAGATTCTATTTTTTTACAGCAGTATTAGGTTCACTGCAAAATTGAGAGAAAGGTAGAGATTGTCCATATACCTCTTCTCTTACACATACATAGCCTCCCCTTAATGTCCCTCAGCAGTGGTACAATTGTTACAACTGATAATCCTACATTGACACTCATATGATCACGACACCTATAATTATCACTCAAAGTCCATAGTTTAGGGTTCATTCTCAGTGCTGTACATTCTATGGGTTTGGGCAGATACATAATGATGTGTACTGGTCATTGTCATATCATGCAAAGTATTTTCACTGCCCTAGAAATTTTCTGTGCTCTACGTGTTTATCCTTTTCTACTGTTCCTCAACTAGTGGCAACTACTGATGTTTCTACTGTATCCATAGTTTTGCATTTTCCCAAAAGCTATATATTTGAAATACAGATTGGCTTATTTCACATGGTAATATTCATTCGTGATTCCTTTATATCTTTTTATGGTTTGATACTTTATTTCTTTTTAGCACTGAATAATATTTGATTGTATAGCTGTATCACTGTTTATTTATTTGTTTACCCATTGGAAAGTGTCTTGGTTGGTTCAAAAATTGGTTAAATTTTTATATTTGTGCTAATAAAAGAGATTTTTCTGGTAATATTATTGTCGCTTTTGGTTCAGGGTAATGCTTGTGTTATTAAATGATTTGGGATGTACACATACTCTTTATTTTTAGGGGTATGTTTGTCTCCATCTGGTGACTGCAGATGGAGATTGAAGGTGATTCTTAACCAGCGTGGTATTAGAGAAAATAAATTGAAAAAATGAGTGTGGAAGAAATGGGCAAACAATTAACAGGGTGCTATTGCCAAATTATTTGATGTGAAGGAGAGGGGGAAGTAAAGGATTGCACCAAGGTTTTGCAGATGGGTGCCTGAGTCCCTGTTCCATCGAGAGATGCAGACACTTCAGGAGAATGAATAATTTGCAGAGAACAAATGTAAATATTAAACAATAAGCTGTAAACTACCTTAATATTGTACTTTTATTTACTCCCAGATAAACTTCTCTAAAATTTAAAATTTAATATTGTAGAAGAGATATAACTAGAACATATAGAAACAAATAACAATTATGACTCAACAGAAAGTGATTCTTCAATTATTGGGCTAGCAGTTAATGCTAATTTCTAATAAAAACACCACTCATTGGCTAATACAATGGTATTTTAGAAATATTTCCTACCATTTTCCTAAAATCTGAGGTGAAAAAAATTTAATGAATACATTCAGTATGATTCTTCTAGAAGATAAAGGTATAATAATTTCTTGAGGCTATGTAAACATATCCAAAATGAAATTGAGATTTGAAATTAAGGTGCAAATCATTCACCTTACTCATCTAATGTAGCAGATAAAATTTGCCCTTTAAGAAACAATGAGAAGCTGTCAGACATATTGGCATTTAATATTTGGAAAATATCGTTAAGTTGTGTGCATCAGTGTATTTTTATTCTCTGTTGCCACTGCAACAATATTGAAGATCCTGTCAAGACTTAGCTAAAGATTTAATTTCCAAGAAATGTGATGCTATATCCTTCTTTAGGGTGGTTAAGAGTGCTAAACTCCCCCTAAACGAGGAAAAGAGATATTTTAAAATGACACAAGCTAAAAACAGGGTACCCAATCAAAATCTATTACTCACTTCTTATAATTTTGAAATAACATCCAAAAGTGATTACATCTGCCCTTCCCATTTTCTAATTTTCATGTCATTTGGTGCATGTTGGTACAACCACAAAGAAATGTACAATAGCTGCTGGAGTTATTTATTTATAATTCAGAATTCTTTAATTCTGAAGAGATAGCTATATGATTAAATTAAGATTTGTATTTATAAATGTATGAATTATGATAAAACATAGCATACTATTATTAATATTAATTTAAAAATTTAAGTTATTCATAGTTATTAAACAATAGTTAAACTATCAAAGAATAAAATATGCTACTTTATTTTTGTAATATGTGTGAACAATTTGGACAATTCAAACATTGTAGACTGATTTTGTAAATTGCATACATGTGCCATAAATTTCCTTGAAATATGTTTCCCTCCTAAACAGTAACCTTTTGACGTACCATGTGCTATCTTGTAAAACACACTTCTAAACAGCTCAGATGTACATTTCTACCCTCTCTTGGAATTTAGATGTATTTTTCTTTATTGTAAGCTAAAGAGAAGCCATTGTGTAACTTGGAGACCTACACCTTTGATGAGAGTTTTCTTACAAAATAAATTGCCACCTAATATATATGTCGTTATTGCTAACATTGGGATTTTAACAAAACTAAACACAGGACACCGAGTTTGGAAAATACCAGGTTAAAATTCTCACAACTGTTGTTCCATCATTCTTTTGCCTCACAAGTACTGTATTCCATCTTAGATCCAATTATGAATTGGAGGAACTAGCAGCAAAAAGATTCTCAAGGAAAACTACACAATAACTAAAAATTGAGTTGAGATGTAAATATCAGGCAACCATCTGTAGGAAAAGGAAACCTTCTCTGCCACAATAAATGATCCACTCCAAGAATTTCTCTTCTTGTGTTTCTTTTGCCCAATTAAAAGAGGATTATTCCACTCCACCATGTATCTGGGATTAAAGTTTCTTGATAAATTCAGTTCCATTGAGGGTGCCATGGGAGGTAACTGCATGAAACTTTTAATGAGATTGAAGATTAAACATTCACACCTTTGAGATACTCCTTGTGACTGTGTTTTCACTGTAGTAACAACTGAAATGGACTTCACAAGAACACAGAGGTCTGAGAAACATTCAGAAGAGGAGAGATGATGCTATAAATCTGGAGAAGTGATATTTTAAAACAAATCAATCATATTTAACCAAAAAGAAATATCCCCTGCAAGTTCTGTCCTAATGGTGGAGTGCATGTGCAATGAACAGTTCACAGTGGTTTTGGAAATATCTGTCACTACAGATAATTCAAAATATTTTTAAAATAGCAAATGGTATAATTTCCTGTGGTAAACTGGAACTTTGACAAATTAATCTATGATTATTAAAATTAATTTTAGTTAGTATTTTTACAGGAATACATATTTTCATGAAAAATTGGCAGAAAGGATTGAATGTATTTTCATATATATGTATACTGTTATGGTTGAAAACACATTGGAGATCATTTAGCTGCTTGTTTCACAGATGATGAATCAGGAAATGATGTTTACATTTTGCTAATATGAGGATAGCAGAAATAGGGTCATTAGCTCTCAAACATATTTCTTAGTGTTCTTCTCATTATTGAGACTATTAGAAAACAGGTACACACAGAAAATCTTTAGAATCAGTAGCTGTCAACTTCAGAAGTTTTTTTAAAAATCTATCCCCACATCAAATTTACAATCACAGTCATCTAAAACTTGAGTGAACTAAGATGAGAGTATCATTTTCAAATTTTGCTAATTGCAAAATCTGATTTGTGACCTGATCTGATATTTCTTATTTTTTTCTCTGAAAGTAATTCTCTCTCTTTCTTTTGTTTCATTAATCTTTTCTTTTTCCATTGTGGGGTTTAGTGGGTGGAGCTGCAATATTTTACCTTACTATGCCTACCAACAAAGTTCTCCAGTGAATTTTATTTTGCATGTATTGCCCCTTGAGGGCATTCAAGTCTAGTGGAAAGTTTCACTGCGTTTTGAACCAGATTTTTTTTTCTACTGAATAAGGGAAATTTGCTTATGTTGGTATTGGACCAGTGAAACTGTGCTTAGTAATGGGATGTTTACTTAATATTCCTTGACAAAACATAAGATTGCGATATGTTTCATGTATTTTATATTCTGGAGAGGTACGTCCAGAATAGAGGAGAGAGGCCGGTACATCAAAGCATAAGCTACTTATATTTGTGACCGTACTACTGGCATTGTGCCTCAGTAAATATCCTTCTAATACACAATATTTATTGCAAACAGATAAAAAGGAAGATAAATTGAAGGGCAACAAGGAAAATAAGAAGAAATTTAAAACATGACTAAAAGGAAAATACTATGAGAAAGAAATAATAGTATTGATGAACTCAGTTATTTCAATACTTTCAGGATTATCAATATACCTATGGAATTTCTGAGACATGTTGGATGTCTGGGAAATCCTACCATTTATATGGCAGAGCTATTACCTCCTGTAAAACCAATTTTTTATCTTAGTTTAAAATCCTTTTGAAGATCCTAGTTTTTGAAATGACCATTGATGTTGGACTGAATTTTCCTTTACATAAGCAAAAATTGTCTTACACATAAACCTTTCCACAAATACTAGAGCATTTTTTCCATTGTAGCAAATTGTATTAAGACAGCTTATGACAACTGGCTATAAGTTTATTAGGCTCTCCTTTTCAGTAGTGGATAAAGTATAATTATAATAATAATGGCAACTGTACACATATAGGCAGATATACTGATGGAAATATGGCTCATTCATTTTGAATGCCTCCATTACCATAATATCTAAGTTCTTCTGTGTGTATGATTATCATATGCCTTATCTCTTGTATTTAATTTTGAGTGCTTATAATTTTTTATTATTTAACAGTTGGGGATGGCACTTATACACAATATAGTTTTTAAAGTGATTATAAACTCACTGCTGACTACTTGAAAATAATGTGTATAGATTTGCAAATTACTGTTTTGGACTTCTGGTATAAAATAACTAAATAAAATGTTTAAATACCCTTGTAAAGTCAAGGAATGAAGTAACATTCCAAATTAACAGATAAAAAATATATCTGCCTTTAAAATAGATTTTAAATGACCAGAGAGACCTGCAGAATAAGTACCAATGAACATGCAAATCCTTTCATTTCTCTTTGGATAATACATAATCATTACATGAGTGTTTTCAAAATGAAGTAGAAATATGAATGACCTTATAATCAAAATCTCACCGCCACATAAGAATGCTTAAGTACTTTTAATACAATGGTTTGGGTTTTTGTTTTTTTTTTTTTTTTTTTTTTT
>NW_016810869.1:1084841-1116337 GCF_001698545.2 Rhinopithecus bieti | reverse complement strand
GGTTTTTTTTTTTTTTTTTTTTTTTTTTTTTTTTTGCATCATTAAGGTTGTTAATTTCCTGTTGATTTTATGTACAATTTCTGGACTCAAGTATTCTGAAGGCTAGAGTTCCCTGGGCACTAAAATGGCAAAGCCCTACTCATTATACACGTAAATCCCTTACAAAATGTATTACTTTAGTATATATTAAATGTATTGGTCATTTAACTTGGGATAAAAGAATTAAATAGGTATATTATTGTCTATGACAGGTTCAGTATCTGAAACCGATGCAGATTCAGTTTCTCTGCGATGAGAAATTAGATGGAAAATACACTGAAGAAAAATAAATCATTTGTAACATCCACAGAGAGTGCATAACCACTAACTTTGCACCTCTTTAGGCCCATCTGGATTGTGACCTGAGATGTATGTGGCCCAAACCAAGAAGACTTATATATAACAGATTTCCAAATAACTCTTTGGGTCCTTGGACATCACTGAATGGAAGTAATCTTAAACCCCGAATAATTGGCTGGACACAGTGGTTCACACCTGTAATCCCAGCACTTGGGGAGTCTGAGGCAGGTGGATCACGAGGTCAGGAGATAGAAACCATCCTGGCCAACACGATGAAACCCCGTCTCCACTAAAAATACAAAAATAAGCTGGGCATGGCGGTGCGCACCTGTAGTCCCAGCTGCTTGGGAGGCTGCAGCAGGAGAATCGCTGAACCTGGCAGACGAAGCTTGCAGTGAGCCGAGATTGCACCATTGCACTCCAGCCCAGAGACAGAGCGAGACTCTGCCTCAAAACAAACAAACAAACAAATAATCCTTAGAGTTTTTCAGCTCTGTGTTGACAGAATATGGCCATGAGATAGGACCTAAGCATTTTACGTCAAAAAAGAAAATTAAAAAGTAAAAGAACACTAGAACGTAGTTTTCAAAATTTATTTTCATGCGAGGAGAAGGCTAAGTGTTTATATAAGATTCAAGGTAGGAGAGTAAAAATAGAGCTCAGTCCTGTTTCTGCAAACAAGGTCTGTGCTTTTTCTAACGCAAAATTCCCCTGTGTTGATGATAATTTAGGTTGTGATTACAGTCGGAAAAATCTACTTTTCATTTTACAGTAAAATTTTGACCTTATAAACATGCCATTTTCACAGATAAAAAGCAATTGAATAGTTCAAAAAAATCGGAAACTTCTTTCTTCTTCTATTCTTTATGTGGAATTAAAAAAACATCTAGGGAATTCAGGAGCAGGAGAGGTATGACAAATCAGCTATTGAGTAAAATGGATACTATCTGAGTGATAGTTAAAAGCCCAGTCTTGACCACTGTGTAGTATATCCATGTAACTTCACTTGTACCCCTTAAATCTATAAAAATAAATAAAATATTCGAAAATTAGTCTTATACAGGCTCAAAACATGAACATAATTTATTTTTCCATGTTATTTTATATGTATTATATAATACACATTTATTACATATTGCTAATAACACATATCAGATATATAGTGTTATATAATATGTAGATTTTTACTTGTGTATGAGAATTTGTGTTCAAGGAGTCTCATTTTGTGTGTGTTTGGGGTGGGGGTGGAATATTTAGAGTTTTCAGATGATTGACCTTGAACACAAAAAGTAACTACATTAGATTGTCTTTATTTTGTCTATTTGTCTTTCTCTTCATGAATTGAGATGGCAATAAAATGTAATACAAAAATCTATGTAAACCTCATAATGAAATGGCAAGCTTGGTTATTCTTTTAATCATGTCTTTTAAAATAAAAGACATGAGTAGGCATTAAAATAAATGAATATCTTTGAATAAATTCCCCCCAAAAATAAACCAGACCAAATTGTGAAAGTGAGAATAACTGAATATTGTGATTAAAAATAGTAAATTTATATAAATACTGTACATATGTTGGGCTTTCTCAACTACAGGCATGAGTATTTGATATCCCAATGTATTTTTACAAACCTGACAAGTTTGCATTTCTGTGTTTGTTCTACCTTCTAAAAAAGGTAAATAGGAGAATTTTAGAAATATTTATAGATTAAAATGTAGGATAAAAGTAGTAAGGCTTTATCAACCCTTTGATATAAATTTATTTCATGATAATTGCCACTTTATTTCATTAACAATATAAAGAGATTTTTAAAACTAATAAATATATGGATCACCAGTTTTCAACATGGTTCCATTTATCAGCAAAAGTGACTTAAGCATCATTGTAAAAATCAATTCCTCTGGTTAGCAAGATGTGCCAAATATATCAAATTCCAATTGGTTGAATTGTGTCGTCTTTACCACTAAGAAAATTGGGACCATCTTTTTGTGCCCTTGAAACTGACATTGACATTAACTCTCTCTGGTAACCCCTACTCCAAGAAAATTGTGTTAGAGGACTTTATGAAAGAGAAAAGCATGCATCTGCTGTTTCAAACTGCATCCCTGAGAAGATGAGATTTCAAAATTACTCTATAAAACAGAGGTAAAAGACTCCTTTACAGAGCAATTCTTGAGTTTAAGGTTTGTTTTACACTTTTATAAACCTTGGTGTATTGTACTTGTCAGAAAAACTTCATAACCTAACAATAACCTTTTGCTATCCTTTATGTAGTGTTGACCGGACAAATTGTTGTGCTCTTCAGCTGAACAAGATTGATGATACAGCAAACTGCCAATGCAGAGCTTAGAAGAATATACCCCTTCAGTGAACTTTAGGGCACGCCACATCACTTCCCTAGGCTGGGATGGCAGTATTCCCTTAAGGATTTTGATTTACAGGCTGTGAAATGCCAAAAATACAACTCCAAACACGAAAGAGTACATCGAAAAAAAATGGAATAATAAACCTTTTCTCCCAAAAATAGTAGATGTGGCTATTTGCTGTTGGAAAAGAAGAGCTGTTTTAAAACTTTAGAAGAAAAAATAAGCAACATGGCTATCTTTTCAATATACAAAACTAAAATCATGTTTACTAAAGCTCTGTTTAAATTAAAAAGGTACTATGTATTTTTATATTTGTTTAGTACTGTTACATCTTACCACCCTTACCATGATTTTAGTTATTTGTTTTAATAGTTTAATAAATTTGTTTTAATAAATAGTTTTCAAATGCTTGGAAATTTTGTATAAAACAAAACAAAACCTTTCACTACAGTGTTATCTCTTCGGATTGCATAATCCTGAGGGTTTTAAAAAATGTAAAAAATTAAATTAAATTAAATTTATTTTTCAATGAAATCATTCAGCCTGCCTGTGCATGGAGAAAATATGGTATTTTGTATGATTGTGTATAGTTTTCTATATGAGGAATAACATTTAAAAGTCAACAAGAAGACAATGGTCAGATCTACCTGCATCTTTAAAATAGTAATGTCATAATGCTTCACACTGTGTAAAGATGTTCACTGTGTAAAGATATTCACTTATGGCCAGGTGCGGTGGCTTACACCTGTAATCCCAGCAATTTGGGAGGCCGAGGCAGGCGGATTGCCTGAGGTCAGGAGTTAGAGACCAGTTGACCAACATAGTAAAACCCCGTCTCTATTAAAAATACAAAAAAATTAGCTGGGTGTGGTGGCATGTGCCTGTAATCCCAGCTACTCAGGAGGCTTAGGCAGGGGAATTGCTTGAACCAGGGCAGTGAAGGCTGCAGTTAGCAGAGGTCACGCCTCTGCACTCCAGTGTGGGTGACAGAGTGAGACTCTGTCTCAAAAAAAAGATGTTCACATATGAAGAACTTATGGGAAAACAGATTATCAGTAGAGAAGAAACCAATAGATTAGAGAAAATTTAAGTCTGACATTTTGTTTCTTCAGTATAATTTTATTTATTTATTTATTTATTTATTTATTTATTTATTTATTGAGACAGAGGCTCACTCTGTCACCCAGGCTGGAGTGCAGTGGCTCAGGATCTTGGCTCACTGCAATCCCCGCCTCCTGGGTTTATGTGATTCTCCTGCCTCAGCCTCCCGACTAGCTGGTATTACAGGCACCTGTCACCATGCCCAGCTAATTTTTTTTTTTTTTTTTTTTTTTTTTTTTTTTTTTTTTGTATTTTTAGCAAAGACAGGGTTTTGCCATGTTGGCCAGGCTGATTTCTAACTACTGACCTCAGGCAGTCTGCCTGCCTCGGCCTCCCAAAGTGCTGGGATTACAGGTATGAGCCACCACGCCCGGCTCCTTTTAGTATAATCTTATTTTTAGTTGTCAATTAATAATTGTATATATTATGGGGTACAATGTGATGTTTTGATATATGATACATTTCAGAATGACCAAATCAGGTACGTAGTATATCCACCTCTTCAAATATTTATGAGTTCTTTGTAATGATGACATTTAAAATCTCTATTTTGAATGTACAATCCACTATCATTAACTATAGTCACCATGCTATGCAATAGAACACCAGAACTTATTCCTCCAATCTCACTGTATCATTGCACCCACTGACCAATATTTCCCCCTTTCCCATCCAACCCCACACTCCAGGCCCTGGTAACCACCATTCTACTCAATACTTCTATGAATTTGACTTCTTTAGATTCCAGATATAAATGAGATCATATGATATTTGTCTCTGTCTCTGGCTTATTTCATTTTACATATGTCTTCTAGGTTCATCCATGTTGTCACACATGACAATATGTTCTGTTTTTCTAAGGCTGAATTTTATTGCATTATATATATATATAGCACATTTTAAAAATCTACATATTGATGGATACTTGGGTTGTTTTCAGATGTCGACTATTTTGAATAGAGTTGCAGTAAACATGAGAATGCAGACACTTCCTTGGCATACTGATTGCAATTCCCCTGGTCATATACTCAGTATAAGGTTGCTGGATCATATTGTAATTCTATTTTTAGCTTTTTGAGAAACTTCATACTGTACTAATTTACAATACTACTTTTTTTTCCATATTATCACCAACACTTTTGTAAGTTTCTTAACCAACAAGTGGTCAAGAATACTATCTCAGTCAGTTTGGACTGCTATAATAAATTACCAAAAGATTGGGTGGCTTAAACTATAAGCATTGATTTCTCACAGTTCCAGAGATGGGAAGTCCAAGATTAAGGTGCCAGCAGATCTCATGTCTGTTGAGGCCATACTTTCTGGTTTCCAAACAGTCATCTTCCCCTTGTATTTCGACAAAGCTGAGAGGGCAGTGGAGAGAGAAAGAAAGTTCTCTTGTCTCTCCCTATAAGTCACCAATCCCATGATGAGGGCTCTAGTCTCATGAACTCATCACATCTCAAAGAACTCACTTCCACATGACATCACTGTGGCAATTTAGGCTTCAATATGAATTTTGGGGGAACACAAATATTCCGTTCATAGCAAGTATATACTTTATATATGTACATGATATTTATATATGCTATCTTATTACAGATCATACAAAACATTCAACTGTCCCCTACATTGTGGTCTTTATTCCTTTTCTTTATAGATAATGACTATTATTCGGCCTTTAGTCCACTTATGATCCTTTCTTTATTACTTTGTCCTTCCTTGAAATAGCAAAGTTTAAAGTGTATTTAACATCTTTTTTCATTGTACCCAAGCACCATTTGTTTAACTGCAAAGTAATATAATTTAGTAATAGTGTGCAAATTATATTATGATAACTCATTAGGAATAGAATACTAATAGCCCTGGATGATACACAAGTATAGTGAACTGAGTCGCATGGCTAGAGTACCAACATGGATGGAAATGTGAAGGAACAGCTTAAAGGTCACAAGAGTGTAGTGATTCCACAATAATCCCACCTATCTCAGGTTCTTAATACAGTGTTAATTAAAATTATTGAATGTAATAAAGAGCAGAATTACCTGAAATGATTGCACATTTATTTTTTGATGAAAATTGTCAGTATATTCAGTGTATCTGAGATTTATCTTTGAAAGTGGTAAAACGGACTATAATTGTCAATTTTATAGAAAGAAAAGAGAAGAATGATTAGAAGGAAGGAGATAGAGAGGAGGAGGGGGAAATAATATAAATGAAGAGTTAAACAATAAAGAAAAATAGTTCCTAGTTCTATATAAATGAATGCTATGCAAAGGCACAGAACATCTTTTACAATTAATACCCGGAGTTGTGAAATCTTTTCTGAATCAGAGCAGGTAAACATAACTCTTTCTACTCTTTCCTAAGCCTCAGCAGTGTTCATTTCCTCTAATATTGCATTAGTTGCACAGTATTTGAAATATTTTATTATATATCACTCCCTCACACTAGAATATGATTTTTAAAAAAGATTTTTTATTTAATTACTATCACCAAGCACTACACATGTTTTAAAATAGGTAGTAAGTATTTACTCAGGAAATGATTAAACAATTGAGAAATTAAGTGTTTTTTCTATTTCACTGATTAGCATAGGATAATAATTTGTATCTTTTCCTATATTTGGTAACTTCATTTTATTATGGTTTATAATTTGAAGTAAGGTCAGTGTTTTCCAAAATATTTAATATGCTTAAAGTTTTATATTTGGAAATGTTTATTTACAAAAATATGATACCTCAAGTCTGAATCAGTCAGACTTCACTTATTCTAGTTAGATAACATGACTCAAAAAGCACGTTCACTCATACACTGCTGCTAGAAGACGAAACTAGTTCAGCCGTGTTGAAGAGAGGTTTGGTTTAAAATGATATTGCCATTCAACCCAGCAATCCCTTTATTGAATAATTACTGAAAGAAATATAAATCATTCTACCATACAGATACATGCATAAATACTTTCATCATAGCACTATTCACAATAGCAAAGACATGGAATCTACCTAGATGTCCATTAACAGTAGACTGAATAAATATGGAGCATATATACCACGGAATATCATGAAGACCCAAAAGGAATATTATGTCTTTTGCAAAAACATGGATAGAACTAGAGGCCATTATGCTAAGGATACTAACATAGGAACAGAAAACCAAATACCACATGTTCTCACTTATAAGTGGGAGCTAAACACTGAGTACATATAGACACAGAGAAGGAAACAACAGAAACTGAGGCCTACTTGAGGGTGGAGGGTGGGAGGAAAGTGAGGATCAAACAACTACCTGTTGGGTACTGCGCTGTGTGATGAAACAATCTATACCGAACCAAGTGACACACAATTTATCTATATAACGAACCTGAACATGTATCCCTGAACCTAAAATAAGAGTTGAAAAACAAAACAAAAAACATTTTAGGAAGCATAATATTAGTCTAAATCCCCTGGTGATCTATATATATGCAGTGTGTTTTGCCAAGACTAAGGAACATCAGTAATTCATGTTACACCGTGTGCATATACACAAAGACATAAATTACAGTAATTTGGAAAATAGTTTTCTCCAACTGATACATTCAACAAAACACAAACCTGGGATATTAATCCTCAGTTTAAAGGTATGCTTTTTCCTATTGTCAAATTGCTAAATAATCCTCCATTATTTATATAAGACAGTATTATTTGAAGCAGGCATTAAAATATATTTTTGGAAGTAACGCTTCACAGTAAGAGTTTAAGAAGAGAAATAATAAGTATTATTTGCTTAGTGCAAAAGTAATTGTGATTTTTGCCATTAAAAGTAATGGTGAAATGTAATTAAAATGAAATTAAAAGTAATAGTAGAAACAACAATTACTTTTGCACCAACTTAATAGTTTCTAATGTACTATTTTTTCTAGTTATTAAGCCTAGCAGTCTACATAACTATTTGTTGCAAATTACAAAACCCTAGGCTATCAAATATACTTTGGGGCCATTTCAGTTCTTCATTTTTGGTTCTTTGATTTAGTTATGTTTCCCTCCTATTATGAGTTGAGTTGTGTCCCTCAAGAAAGATGTATTGAAGTCTAACTCCCAATAGCTCTGAAGGTGATCTTCTTTGGAAATGGGTAATTACAAAGGTAATGAAGTCAAAATGAGGACATTATTATTGGACCTAAACCAATATATCTGGATTCCTTATAAAAAGACAAGATTTGAACAAAAAGACAAACATATGCAGAGAAAAGACAGTGTGCAAGCACATGGAGAATGTTATCTGCCAGTCAAGAAATGCCTGTGGCCGCCAGAAGTTAGAGAAGAGAGGAACAGATTCCTCCCCACAGCTCTCAGAGGAATCAACCCTGCCAGCACTTTGATTTTGGACTTGTACCCTTCAGAACTGTGAGGCAGTAAATATTCATGATCCAAACTTTAACTACTTGAATTTGGTAATTCGTTATGGCAGTCTTAAAAACTAACAAGCTCCACATCCCCTTCCCCAGGATGTGGAAAATATGTTACATTGCATTTCCAACAAGTGGGGTTCAATGACAAAACAATTAATGAGCTAAGAAAGGGTCACAGCACACAGTACTGAAAGAATTGAGGATGAGTGATAAATGGGCACTTAGAGATAGATTCAACTAGAATTTGTTGAGCTTCTGGTTGGGATTTAAAAGAAAGGGCAGATTTTCTGAGAATGAAAAGCAATAATGGATGTGAGAGTCAAGTGAACTTAACTTGCAAAGTAAGACTCTTATATGTCATGAATACAGGCATATCTTCTTTTATTATGCTTTGCTTTATTGCCCTTCACAGATTTTTTTTTTTTTTTTTTTAACAAAGTGCAGAGTTGTGGTAGCCTACATTGAGAGCAAGTCTATCAGCATCAGTTTTCAGCAGCATGTACTCATATAATATGGAGAACTTAATGAATGAATGCTGTGTATATTCAGATTGCTCCACAGGCTGGGCACTCCCCCATCTCTTTTTCCTCTCCTCAGATCCCCTATTCACTGACATGCCACAATATTAAAATTAGACCAATTAGCATATTAGTCCATTTTTACACTGCTATTAAAGACATGCCTGAGACTGGGCAATTTACAAAAGAAAGAGGTTTAATTGGACTTATAGTTCTGCCTGGCTGGGAAGGCTTACAATCATGGTGGAAGGCAAGGAAGAGCAAGTCACGTCTTACATGGATGGCAGCAGGCAAAGAGAGGTTGCTTGTGCAGGGGAACTCCTATTTTTTAAACTGTCAGATCTCATGAGACTTATTCACTACCATGAGAATAGCATGGGAAAGACTTGCCCCCATGATTCAATTACATCCCACTGGGTCCCTCCCACAACATTTGTGAATTCAAGATGAGATTTGGGTGGGGACACAGCCAAACCATATCATTCTGCACCTGGCCCCTCCCATATCTCACATCCTTACATTTCAAAACCAATGATTCCTTCCTGACAGTTCCCCAAAATCTTAACACATTTCAGCATCAACTCAAAAGTCCACAGTCCAAAGTTCCATCAGAGATAAGGCAAGTCCCTTCCTCCTATATGAGTCTGTAATATCAAAAGCAGGTTAGTTACTTCCTAGATACAGTGGTGGTCCAGGAACTGGGTAAATACAGCTTTTACAAGTGAGAGAAATTGGCCAAAACAAAGAGGTTATAGGTTCCATGCAAGTCCCATGAAAGTCTCATGCAAATCTGAAATCCAGCAGGGCTGTCAAATCTTAAAGCTCCCAAATAATCTCCTTTGACTCCATGCCTCACATCTAGGTCACACTGATGCAAGAGGTGGGTTCCTATGGTCTTGGGCAGCTCCACCCCTGTGGTTTTGCAGGGTACAGCCTCCCTCCTGGCTGCTTTCACGGGCTGGTCTTGAGTATCTGCAGCTTTTCCAGACATACAGTGCAAGCTATCAGTGGATTTACCATTCTGGGGTCTGGAGGACAGTGACCCTCTTCTCATAGCTCAACTAAGCAATGACCCAGTAAGAACTCTGTGTGGGGACTCTGACCCTACATTTCCCTTCTGCACTGCTCTAGTGGAGGTTCTTCATGAGAGCCCTGCCCCTGCAACAAACTTCTGCCTGGGCATTCAGGCATTTCTATACATCTTCTGAAATCTAGGCAGAGGTTCCCAAACCTCAATTCTTGACTTCTGTGTACTCACAGGTTCAACACCACGTTGGAGCTGCCAAGTTTGAGGCTTGCACCATCTGAAGCCACGGCCCAAGCTCTATGTTGGCCCCATTCAGTCACAGTTGGAGTGGCTGGGACGCAGGATACCAAGTCCCTAGGCTGCACACAGCACAGGGATGCTAGGCCCAGGAAACCACTTTTTCTTCCTAGGCCTCCAGGCTTGAGATGGGAGGGGCTGCCTTGAAGACCTCTGACATGCCCTGGAGACATTTTCCACATTGTCTTGGGGATTAACATTTGGCTCCTCATTACTTATGCAAATTTCTGCAGCTGGCTTGAACTTCTCCTCAGAAATGGGATTTTGTTTTCTATTGTATTATCAGGCTGCAAATTTTCCAAACTTTTATGCTCTGCTTCCTTTATAAAACTGAATGCCATTAACAGCACCCAAGTAACCTCTTGGGTTACTTGCTTTGCTGCTTAGAAATTTCTTCTGCCAGATACCTGAAATCATCTCTCTCAAGTTCAAAGTTCCACAAATCTCTAGAGCAGGGGCAAAATGCTGCCAGTCTCTTTGCTAAAACATAACAAGGGTCACGTTTGTTCCCAACAAGTCCCTCATCTCCATCTGAGACCACCTCAGCCTGGACCTTATAGTTCATATCACTATCAGCATTTTGGTCAAAGCCATTCAACAAATCTCTAAGGAATTCCAAACTTTTCTCACTTTCCTATCTTCTTCTGAGCCCTCCAAATTGTTCCAACGTCTGCCTGTTACCCAGTTGCAAAGTCACTTCCACATTTTTGGGTATCTTTTCAGTAACACCCCACTCTACTGGTACCGATTTACTGTATTAGTCTGTTTTCATGCTGCTAATAAAGACATACCTGGGACTGGGCAATTTACAAAAGAAAGAGGGTTTAATTGGACTTATAGTTCCACATGGCTGGGGAAGCCTCACAATCATAGCAAAAGTCAAGGAAGAGCAAGTCATGTCTTATACAGATACCAGCAGGCAAAGAGAGCTTGTGCAGGACAGCTCCTCTTTTTAAAACCATCAGATCTCATGAGACTTATTCACTATCATGAGAACAGCATGGGAAAGACTTGCCCCCATGATTCAATTATCTCCTCCAGGTTCCTCCCACAACACATGGGAATTCAAGATGAGATTTGGGTGGAGAAACAGCCAAACTACACTGATTAGTAACCCTACAACAGCCTCTTAGCATTCATATAAAAAGAAGAGTTGCACATCCCTCAGTTTCAACCAAAAGCTAGAAAGGATACATTTATTAAGGAAGGCATGTCAAAAGCTGAGATAAGCTAAAAGGTAGGCCTCTCGTGTAAAACAGTTAGCCAAGACGCAAATACAAAGGAAAAGGCCTTGAAGGAAATTAAAAGTCCTACTCCACTGAACACATGAATGCTAAGAAAGTGAACCAGCCTTATTGCTGATATAGTGAACGTTTTATTGGTCTTGATAGATGATGAAACTAGCCACATTACCTTAACGAAGCCTAATCCAGTGCAAGGCCCTAACTCTGAAATTTTATGAAGGCTGAAAGAACTGAGAAAGCTGCAAGGAAAATTTGAAGTTAGAAATTGTTGGTTCATGAATATTAAGAAAGAAGCCATCTCTGTAACATAACATTATGAACAAAGTGAAGTAGCAAGTGCTGACGTAGAAGCTACACCGAGTTATCTGGAAGGTCTAGCTGAGATTGTTGATAAATGTAGCTACACTAAACAACAGATTTTTGATGGAGATAAAACAGCCTTCTATTGGAAGAAGATTCAGTCTAGGAGTTTCATAGCTAGAGAAAAGTCAATACCTGGCTTCAAAGCTTCAAAGTACAGGTTGACTCTCTTGTTAGGGGCTAATACATCTTGTGACTTTAAAGCCATTGCTCATTTATCACTCCAAAAAATCCCTGGATGTGTAGGAATTATGCTAAATCCACTCTGTCTGTACTCTACAAATAAAACAACAGAGCTTGGATGACAGCAGGTCTGTTTACAGCATGATTTACTGAATAGTTTAAGCCGACTATTGAGACCTACTGCTCAGAAAAGAAAGATTCTTTCTAGATACTAATGCTCACTGATAAGGTACCCAGTCACCCAAGAGCTTTAAGGGAGATGTATAAGAAGATGAATATCATTTTTATGCCTGCTAACACGACATCCATTCTGCAGGTCATGGGTCAAGAAGTAATTTTTTGATAGTTCAGTCTTACTAAGAAATGCATTTCTTAATGCTACAGCTGCCATAAATAGTGATTTGTCTGATGGATCTGAGCAAAATAAACTTATAACCTTCTGGAAATGATTTACTTTTCTAGATGCCATTAAAATATTCATAACAGACATCAAAATATTAACATTAGTAGTTGTTTAAAAGAAATTGATTCCAATGCTTGTGGATGACTTTTGCATCAGTGGAGGAAGTAACTCAAGATGTGTTGGAAATAGGAAGAGAGCTAGTATTAGAAGTGAGGCCTGTAGATGTGTCTGAAATGGTGCAATCTCATGATAAAGATTGAATGGGTTAGGAGTTGCATAGTATGGATAAACAAAGAAATCAGTTTCTTGAAATGGAATCTACTCTTTGTGAAGATGACGTGAACATTGTTTAAATATTTAAAAAAAGACTTACCATATGATATAAACTTAGTTGCTAAAGCAGTGGCAAGGTTTGAGATAATGGACTTCAATTTGGAAAGAAGTTTCACTGTGGGTAAAATGTCATTAAACAGTATTCCATGTTACAGAAAAATTTTTGTGGGAAAAAAAAAAACAGAGTGAATAGATACAGCAAATGTCATTGTTGTCTTATTTTAAAATTGTCACGGAGACCTTAACCTTCAGCAACCACTATCCTTATCCGTCAGCAGCCATCAACATCAAGACAAGGTTCCCCATCAGAAAAAAGATTACAACTGGCTGAAGGCTCAGATGAATGTTAGTATTTTGTAGCAATAAAGTATTTTTGAAAAGCATGTCCATTTTTTAAACATGATGCTATTTTGCACTTAATACATTACAGTTGTAGTGTAAACATAATTTTATATATATTGGGAAAATAAATCATTTATGTGACTTCCTTGTTTATGATGTTCTCTTTGTTGCAGTGGTCTGGTACAAAACCAACAATATCTCTGAGATATGCCTGTAACTTAAAATAAAAAACAAACTCCTGTAACAAGATGCTGATTCTTTTCTCTAAAGTTCATAGAATCAAGGTGTCTAAAACATGATTATGATGCCAAAAGATATATGTACATAATCTGCCACAATAATCCAGTGAATTCTACATTTGGAAAAGAAATGTATCACCAGATTTTTCTAACAATGTATGGGCAAGGAAAGAAATGCCACAATTAAAAGACAATGGAAGGTTTGCAAATAACAACCCAGAAATTAGATGGAAAATGCAGTTCAAGGGATAGTGAATAAATTCCACCACCATTACTATTCCCACATCCTAGCAACATACTGTGTGTTGAACTCTTATTTTATGCCAGCCACTATACTTGATATTTTACAAATGTGGTTTCACTTAAAACTATTCTCTGTCATGCATATACACTTTTAATGGATATTTGACTTTATAGTATCCATTTGGAGACCTGACAAAGGGATTGGCCTTGTTGATCCAATGGTATTCTATTCCTTTCTAGTACTATGTTCCAGAATGATCATATGATTAAATTCTGGCCAGTAATCTCTCAGGACAGTTTTGCTAGCAATTTATTGGAAAATACTTCTCATTTTTGGAGAAAACCAAAATGAATACAGAATATTTCTTTTCTCCTGGATGACTAAGGAAGCATGTGGTCCTGGAGATTTCTGGCAGGCAACTTCTGTCCATGAGGGAAGCCAGCCTGTGTGGACATGGCCAGCATATGGCAGAATGTGCAGACAGGACAATAGGAAAAAATCAAGGCCAGAATGCAGATCGACTCTGGCCAGAAGTGGAAGCATTTCTGGACTCTCTCTTTTGTAAATTAATCAAGTTTTATATTATTAAAGCCTTTTTTTTCACTTGGCCTCTTCTCTATATTTTGTAGTTGAAACATGCTAACAAATAGAATTACTCCAATTTTATACATGAACAAGGCACATTCAAGAGGTGAATTAAATTGCCTATGTTCACAATACCAGTAGCTTGTCTATTGTCTTTAATTTTGGTCTGATGTGACTCACTACCCTTCATTCCCTTTCAGAACGATCTAAAGGGAGCCTTGAATCCAACACTGAGAAGTTTAGTTTTATTAAAATTTGGGACCCCTCCTGGTTTTTGAATACAACAGGATTTCCACAAAACAGTATGTATTGTTGTTTTTCTGGTAGCTTTTAAAATAGGAATATGAGAGAGACAGACTAGTGAATATTTTGAATAGAATCTTTTAAAATGATCTTTTGAAAAAATAAGTCCCAATCTCTTGCACTTATTTTAATCACAAATTTTGCAGCCACATTTATGAAAATACTACAGTTACTTAATTATGAATATACCAGGTAAAATAAACTCAACAGATTTTTTTGTTTGTTTGATTGTTTCCTTATTTTTTTATCCTAGTGAATACAACATGGTACCCTGGTAAAACAAAAATCTGAATGGTCTTTGTAGACTTTCCCGTATCTTTTTGTCTTGTTTGTTAAACTATGTGTACAGCAAGTGATTAAACTGCAAAATTCTTTACTCATGTTTGGAAAAATTGGAAAGTCACCTCATATATTTTCTTCCTAGTTTGGTTCCTATCCTAATAGTTGAAATATATCTGTTTAAATATATTTTGTTTTAGAAGATCAATAAATAAAGTTAGTGCACTTACTTTGCAATTGTTGCATTTTGATTTAGATGGCTTATGACAATATTTTGGATGAATGCTATTTACATTAAAATATGTTAAAAATGAAAACTCCAGATTTTCTCACTTCAGTGTGGTTTCTATTTTGAAAGCTATCAAGATTTTGGCCAAAGCTGTGTAAAGAAGTACCACTTTGTCTGACCTTATATTTTATTATGACAATTTTATTGTTAAAATTCTTCCCTAGAGCATAGTGGCCAAATGTTCTTACTTGGATCCTAAGTACTTAAGTTAACAAAACTTTCGTGCTTCTGAAATACTTTGTGTTATTTTTATTTCAAAAATAATTTAGATTTGCCACACTTTTATTAATTATATCATATTAGAGAAATTTCCAGACCATCATTAACAGGTATCATTTTTCAAGTGTTTCGATTAATATCTTCTACAAACTGAACCTGATACAGTCAAAGCTTTTTTATCTGGTGATTAATAATGTTTTGAAATACTCACTTATGCAAAGTATTTGACTTGTCAGTAAATTAAATATAGCCCTTGGGTAGTTTAAGAGGGTGTGACAATTTGATATGGTTTATAAATGAAAGCAGAAAATAACAAAAGATTATTAAAAAGGATCTGTGATAAAAATACATAAGAAAGTGGACAACATTAGGATCTTTGAAAAAAACCATTTGTATTTATTTATTTAATGGCTTTTGTTTGAAGAGTATATACAAACAACTTGAATGAAGTATAAAAAACAGTAAATGTAGGCAGGGTGCAGTGGCTCACGCCTATTATCTCAGCACTTTGGGAGGCCAAGGCGGGCCAATTACCTGAGTTTAGGAGTTCAAGACTAGCCTGACCAACATGGAGAAACCCCGTTTCTACTAAAAATACAAAAATTAGCCGAGCATGGTGGTGGGCACCTGTAATCCCAACTACTCAGGAGGCTGAGGCAGGAGAATCGCTTGAACACGGGAGGCAGAGGCTGCAGTGAGCCAAGATCGCACGGTTGTACTCCAGCCTAGGCGACAGAGCAAGACTCCATCTCAAAAACCGAAAACCAAAACACAAACAAACAAACAAGAAAGAAAACAGTAAATGTGCTTACTATGTGAACCTCTTGAGTGGAAACAAATGTGTAATTGAAATTGTTCATAAGTGATTTCTAAAAGATGTATGTAGACCAGGAATGGATAAGTGAGCTTCTCTTTCAACCTCATGAAACAAATTATTAAAAAGAAAAAAAAAAAAAGAAATACTGGCTGGGTGTGATGGCTCACACCAGTAATCCCAACACTTTGGGAGGCCAAGGCGGGCCGAATCACTTGAGCCCAGGTGTTCAAGACCATTCTGGGCAACATGGTGAAACCCCGGATTTACAAAAAATATATATATAAATTAAATAAAAGGAAATAATTAGCCAGGTGTGGTGGTGCATTCCTGTAGTCCCAGCTACTCGGGGAGGCTATGGTGGGAGAATGACTTGAGCCAGTGATATTGAGGCTTCATTTAGCTGATATTGCACCACTGCACTCCAGTCTGGGTGACAGAATGAGAACCTGTCTCCAAAATAAAGAAAAAAAAAAAAAAAAAAAAAAAAAAAAAAAAAAACCTTGAAAAATATTTATGACCTTCAACAATTCAGGAATCATACTATGAGTACAAAAGTGAATGCAAGTTGAATTTTGTTAAAGTTAAATTGCAATATACAAAACACATTTTAACGCCAGGCACAGTGGCTCATGCCTGTAGTCCCTGCCCTTTGAGAGGCTAAGTCCCAGGACCTCTTGAGGCCAGGAGTATCAGACCAGTTTGGGCATCATAACAAGACCTCATCTCCTCAAAAAAGGTTAAAAACTTAGCTGGGCATAGTGTCATGCCCCTGTAGTCCCAACTACTCAGGAGGTTGAGGCAGAAGATTTCTTGAGCCCAGGAGTTTGAGGCTGCAGTGAGCCATAATTGGGCTCCAGCCTGACTAACAGGCACCGCAGACTGGGTGACAAAGTGAGACCCTATCTTAAGGCAAAATAAAACAACAACGACAACAAAAATCTCTAAAAGCACTATAAGTAAGGATTTAAATATGGGCATTGATAATTATTATAGCTCAGCCAATAGTCTTTTCAAGTTTTTCTTCGCTCTGGGACTGTTTGTTTAGTTTATAATTTCTAATTCACTTGAATTTTACATTATTATTCTTCTTATAACATTATCTTATAAATAAATACTGATCCTCTCTTTCATATTTTTGTAATACTAGTATATTTTATTTGCTTATAGTGAAGAGAGAAGGCAATAGTTTAAATTTAAAAAAAAAAAAAAAATGGAAGTAACACTCAACTATCACAAAACTTTGGTGACATTAAGCAAAGACATTCCAGATCAGGCATAGTCAGCGGTGAAGTTACACTCATTGAGAAAGGCTATAGTCAAGTCAGGAGGGCTTTTTTAAACTTTAGTTTTGATTTTTTCATGCCTCACACGCTGCCTCACGTAATTTTGGAACCATAGACAAAAATGGATATTGACTCTTTCTGTTACCTTACATGATTGCGATGCTGTCATTAAGGTAATTGCATTTTTTTTTTTTTTTTTTTTTACTGTAATATAAGATGCTGCAACAGTGTAAAATACCTCAGAATGATTTCAACTGGGGACTTGACAAAGTATATGGCAATGTTCAAGTAAAGGAAAAACATATGGCCCACCAGTCCTTGGATTGTAGATTGTGACTCTGTATAACTTCATGCAAAATAAGCTTTTTACTACAGTGGAAAAGATTACCCTCCCTTTGAAACGAACATAAAATTCTGTTTCCCATGGCGTTTTAAACACTTTGGAGTTTGCATCTTGCTAAACCAGAAAAAATAGACTAAATGGCATCATACTTGAAAAATAAATAGAGAAAAGAGCACTCCGACAGGTTAGCTGAATTTGTGAAATGACAAAATGACCTAAAGAGAACATGTTTTGAATTTGGAAATAGTCTACTATTAAAATAATTCTAAAAGTAATTGTAAGTGTTTTAGCACTTAATAAATTAACTCACATATTTTAATACCACGACTGAAAGTACACTTTTCTCCTTGATGACTGGTATTGAAAATTTGAATTATCATGAAAATATATATGCATATTTTGTAAGGTTCATCTTATTTATCACTTCCTCCATGAACCCTTTCTGCTAATCTTTTATAATATGTGCTTATCATTTGCTTGCAATAGTTCAGCAGATAAAATATATTTTGATTTATTTTATGGACCTCCCAATGCACAGTATTACATTTTTAATATCTTAGAACCCAAATATGTATAAAAAGCAAGTTCATGTTTATACCAATAAAATGGGAAGAATGACTAGTGTAATATGTTCACAGATGTTAAAGTATAATGTAAATCTGACTGAGATCACATTTGGTATGACAGAATCCTTAAATAAAATTTACTACTGATTAAGTTAAAAATTATTTCAAATTTGCTTTCTTGACTACTGTTTTAAACATGTACTTTTTATTTTGGTTAAAATACATATAACATAAAATTTATAATTTTAAGCATTTTCAAGTGTAGAGTTCAGTGGCAATAAGAATATTAATATTGAGCAAGGAATGCTGGCCCACATCTGCATTCCCAACAACTTGGGACAGTGAGGTGGGAGGAAGCTTGATCCCAAGAATTCGAGACCAGTCTGGACATAAAAGTGAGACACCATCTCACACACACACACACACACACACACACACACACATAAACACATACAAACACACACATGCTTATATGAATGTATTAACATTTTTCAATTACAACCACCATCCATCCTCTGAAATTTTTATCTCCCCAAATTGAAACTGAGTTAAACAATAACTCCTCCTGTACTCTTTATTTTTAGTACTTGATCTTGCAGGTAATACATGTATAAAAAATCTTGGAAGTATGCATAAATAATAATGCACTATGGAACTCATTGGTTTAGAAGTCACTTTAATTAATAGTTGGATTGTGTTAGAGTATCTGTGTTAACACTACATTAAACTCAAATATTTTCTACTCAAAATGTTAAGAATTAAACATTCATGATAGTCCATTGTTTTGTACCTTAATGATTTCATTATTCAAAATATAACAGTAATAAGATAAAGACATAAAACTAAAATTCAGAAAAATAAATAAAATACCTGATAGAAAGAATCAGAGAGCTGGCTGGGTAATCAGGTATTAAGGAACAGGTAAGTGAGTAAGCATACTGTGAGTTGTTTTTCTTTTCTGGGCCCTTGCCAATTCTTGGTTTAGATCACAAGACTAACAGTCCTAAAATAGGGAAGGAGTTAAGAGGCAGAGAAGCCAGTGAAGTTGTCATAATTATGTGGCACATAGTAAATAAAGCTTGAAGTTCATAGCAGCCAGAAAATTTAGAATTAAAGAGATCAATGTTTTGAAGAGAAAGGAGGATAATCCCATACCCAATTCTCCAGTTTGGTAGGACAAGAGCCTAAGGAGGTAAGAAGAAGCCACTGAAAGGCAGACTCCTGGTGCCAAGAAAACAAAAATTCAGGACCTTCCAATTAGAAAGGGTTCTAGTAAATATCCCATGCTCTCAGTTGAGACAATGAGAAAGTAGTAGCCTAGAAAACAACAAAATGAGATTTAAATTAAGTATTATCACAAAAGCAACCTAGTCTGGAATAAACTAAATCAGTTTCCGATTGAATTAAGTTGGTGCCACCAGTCTAGCCACCTATTAGAGAATAGGTTAGTAAATGCTCACTAGGAAAAGGCAGTGGCTATAGATGTGTGGTGCTATTTCTGAGGCCTCAGAAATAGATGTGTGGTGCTATTTCTGTTCCATTGGTCTATATATCTGTTTTTGGTACCAGTACCACGCTGTTTTGGTTACTGTTGCCTTGTAGTATAGTTTGAAGTCAGGTAACATGATGCCTCCAGCTTTGTTCTTTTTGCTTAGGATTGTCTGGGCTATACGAGCTCTTTTTTGGTTCCATATGAAATTTAAAGTAGCTTTTTCTAATTCTGTGAAGAAAGTCAATGGTAGCTTGATGGGAATAGCATTGAATTTTAAATTACTTTGGGCAATATGGCGATTTTCATGATATTGATTATTTCTATCCAGGAGCATGGAATGTTTTTCCATTTGTTTGTGGCCTCTCTTATTTCCTTGAACAGTGGTTTGTAGCTCTCCTTGAAGAGGTCCTTCACATCCCTCATAAGTTGTATTCCTAGGTATTTTATTCTCTTTGTAGCAACTGTGAATGAAGATAGTGTGGAGATTCCTCAAGGATCTAGAACTAGAAATCCTATTTGACCCAGCAATCTCATGACTGGGTATATACCCAAAGGACTATAAATCATTCTACTATAAAGACACATGCACACATACATTTATTGCAGCACTATTCACAATAGCAAAAACTTAGAACCATCCCAAATATCCATCAGCGATAAACTGGATAAAGAAAATGTGGCACATATATACCATGGAATACTATGCAGTCATAAAAAACGAGTTCATGTCCTTTTCAGGGACGTGGATGAAGCTAGAAACCATCATTCTCAGCAAACTAACACAGGGATGGAAAAACAAACACCACATGTTCTCACGCATAAGTGGAAGTAGAACAATGAGAACATATGGGCACAGGGAGGGGAATATCACACACTGGGGCCTGTTGGGGGATGAGGGGCAAGGGGAGGGATAACATTAGGAGAAATACCTAATGTAGATGATGGGTTGATGGGTGCAGCAAACGACCATGACACATGTATACCTATATAACAAACCTGCATGTTCTGCCCATGTATCCCGGAACTTAAAGTATAATAAAAGAAAGAAAGAAGAAAGAAAGAGAGAGAGAGAGAGAGAGAGAGAGAGAGAGAGAGAGAGAAGAAAGAAAGAAAGAAGAAAGAAAGAAGAAAGAAGAAAGAAAGAAAGAGAAGAAAGAAAGAAAAGAGAGAGAAAGAAAGAAAGAAAAAAGAAGAAGAAGAAGAAAGAAGAAGAAAGAGAAAGAGGAGGGAGGGGGGAGGGAGGGGGAGGGGGGAAGGAAGGAAGAGAAAGAGAAAGGAAGGAAGAGGAAGGAGAAGGAAGGAGGAAGGAAGGAAGGAAGGAGGAAAGGAAGGAAGGAAGGAAGAAGAAAGAAAGAAAGAAAGAAAGAAAGAAGAAGAAAGAGAAAAGAAAAGAAAGAAAGAGAAAAGAAAGAAAGAAAGAAAGAAAGAAAGAGAAAAGCAGCATTCATGGCCTGTATATGTTTTTTCAAAGTTGCTGGTTATATCCCAAAATGAAGCCAAGACAATGTAGATATTATATGACACGATCAAAATTTTACTTTAATAATGAAGTTACAAGTGATAGACTTAAAAAAAAACATATAGTATATTTGAAAATTGCTAACAAGATACAAAATTGACCAGAAAATGGAAATCTATACAAAGAATAATGTAGAAAATCTAGAATAAAAAAATAAAATAATGTAAATTAAAAACTGAATTTACTATTAGCAGATTCGATGTAGCAGAAGAGAGGAAGGTTGAACTGTAAAATAGGTCAATTGAAAACACTCAGACTAAAAAAAGGCAAAAGGAGTAAAAACAATTTTTAAAAGCGATTTGAGAGGAGAGCTTACATATGTTACATTAGAATCAAAGAAGCAAAGAGAGAGATGGAGAAGCAGCAATAATTTAAGAGACATTGACTAAAATTCTGCAAAACTTTTCAAGAACATCAAATCAACCAGCTACATCTTTTATATGCCAGCTGAAAAACAAACTACTGGAAAACCACACCTAGGTCCATCATTTCATATGTATGTCGACGTGTCTTTATGCACGTGTATTCAAAATGTCATACTTCTTCAAATGAACAGTAGGCTATTTTTTTAAACTGAAAAGACAGACCAAAATATCTTTAAATATTTGCTGAAAGAAAATAACTGCCGATTCATGCTTTTATACTCAGCACAATTATTTTAATTGAGAAGCAAACATAGATTTTCTTCAGAAAAAAATGTACCACAGGTTAAACCACAAGGGGACTACTTTGACCAAGGAAAAGAGTACCAGCAGAAAATAGAGATATGCAGAAATAATGAAGAAAAAAGGAAAGTGTAAATATGTGTGAAAATATAAACAGATTTTAATTGAGCACAGTTATACAGATTTATCACAATAATATGCATGGCTTTAAAAGACATGAAGAATTAAAAGGCATGTCAGGTATTAAATTTAAATAAATTGTTCTAAGATATTAGCATTTTCTTGAAAATACTATGCACTTAAAATTAGAAATCATTTACATAAATTTTATTTCCACTTTAACTGCTAAAAAATGGTCTGCCTTTTACTAAAAGGGTCAATAACAAAATGCTAATAAAAGAGAAAACATTTATTTCAAAAGAAGACAAATATAAGAAAAAATGTTACAAGAAAGAATAGAACCAATGGGACAAATGATATGATAAAAGACATAAAACAAAAAATCAGCAATTAATTTACAGGTAAATGTTACATATCCACTAGTCAAACAGCTGCTCAAAGAATCACTTTACATGTAGGAAGAAAAGATCTCTTGCATAGTATAGATGATAGTCTTTTATCATTCTTATGTGTGACGGATACTCAATTGAATACTGACTTTTCGATAGTATATTTAGTCATCCAAATATTTTAAATATTTATATATGTCTACCATTTCTGGAAAACATGTTGTTTAAATTTTAAAATATATCTACCTCCAGATTGCACATGATCTATTTCTCCTGAATGTTCATGAATTTTATTTTATTTTATGTGTAGGCCTTCAATTTTCTAGACCAATAGCTCATCCCCAGTTCTATTGCACATTTTTTTCACTCTGTTAATCTTTTCTCATATTGCCATGAAGAAATACCCAAGACTGGGTAATTTATAAAAAAAAATAGGTTTAATTGACTCACAGTTTGACACAGCTGGGGAGGAGCAAAGGGACGTCTTACGTGGCGACAGGCAAGAGAGCATGTGCAGGGGAATTGCCCTTTATAAAACTGTCAGATCTCATGAGAGTTATTGATTATATGAGAAAAGTACAAGAAAACCCGACCCCAAGATTCAGTTACCTTCCACTGAGTCCTTCATATATATGGGGATTATGGGAGCCACAATTCAAGATAAGATTTGGGTGCAGATACAGCCAAACCGTATAACTCACTGAATCAAAAAAGGCTATTATTATATTCAGTTATTTATATTATAATCTACTTTTGGGTGTCCCATTATTTCTCTGATTAAACTGTCATTTGCCAACATAATATTGATTTAAGATGTATTTGTATGTTGTGATAATTAATGTAATAATATTTGATAGTCACTATTCTTTTGCAAATTTTCTTGGTTGCATTTGATATCTATTTTAGCATATATTTAAGGTTATTTTTTATAAATACAAAATTACTGCTGCAATTGTTTTGAAATGTATTTAGTTTGCGTAAGTTTTAGGAAATTAGACTTTTGTGATAGTAAGCTTTTATTGGTATTGTGGAATCACTTTTCACTTATTCTGACCTAGTTTTATATCTTTCTATTAGGTCATATAATTTCTTCATGTAGGTTCTTTGCCAATGTTTTAATTGTATTTGTATTTTATTTTATTTTGCCTCAAAGGAAATAGAATATATTTTCAATTTTCTTTGTAAGTAATTTTGTTGTAGTAGAGACAAAAGTTAATTGTATCCATCTTTATCATTAAATCAAATAAAATAGTTAATGTAACAATGTGAAAATAAAATCAATTATTTTCTAAGGATATGATTTATCATAGCCAATAAAACACTTGAAGAATTGTTTATTGTCTAATCAGTAAAACTTCAAATAATAGATTTTAAATGCTTCTTTATTTAAATTTTAAAATGTTTAAATGACAAATANCCTAGGTCCATCATTTCATATGTATGTCGACGTGTCTTTATGCACGTGTATTCAAAATGTCATACTTCTTCAAATGAACAGTAGGCTATTTTTTTAAACTGAAAAGACAGACCAAAAATATCTTTAAATATTTGCTGAAAGAAAATAACTGCCGATTCATGCTTTTATACTCAGCACAATTATTTTTAATTGAGAAGCAAACATAGATTTTCTTCAGAAAAAAATGTACCACAGGTTAAACCACAAGGGGACTACTTTGACCAAGGAAAAAGAGTACCAGCAGAAAATAGAGATATGCAGAAATAATGAAGAAAAAAGGAAAGTGTAAATATGTGTGAAAATATAAACAGATTTTAATTGAGCACAGTTATACAGATTTATCACAATAATATGCATGGCTTTAAAAGACATGAAGAATTAAAAGGCATGTCAGGTATTAAATTTAAATAAATTGTTCTAAGATATTAGCATTTTCTTGAAAATACTATGCACTTAAAAATTAGAAATCATTTACATAAATTTTTATTTCCACTTTAACTGCTAAAAAATGGTCTGCCTTTTACTAAAAAGGGTCAATAACAAAATGCTAATAAAAGAGAAAACATTTATTTCAAAAGAAGACAAATATAAGAAAAAATGTTACAAGAAAGAATAGAACCAATGGGACAAATGATATGATAAAAGACATAAAACAAAAAATCAGCAATTAATTTACAGGTAAATGTTACATATCCACTAGTCAAACAGCTGCTCAAAGAATCACTTTACATGTAGGAAGAAAAGATCTCTTGCATAGTATAGATGATAGTCTTTTATCATTCTTATGTGTGACGGATACTCAATTGAATACTGACTTTTCGATAGTATATTTAGTCATCCAAATATTTTAAATATTTATATATGTCTACCATTTCTGGAAAACATGTTGTTTAAATTTTAAAAATATATCTACCTCCAGATTGCACATGATCTATTTCTCCTGAATGTTCATGAATTTTATTTTTATTTTTATGTGTAGGCCTTCAATTTTCTAGACCAATAGCTCATCCCCAGTTCTATTGCACATTTTTTTCACTCTGTTAATCTTTTCTCATATTGCCATGAAGAAATACCCAAGACTGGGTAATTTATAAAAAAAAATAGGTTTAATTGACTCACAGTTTGACACAGCTGGGGAGGAGCAAAGGGACGTCTTACGTGGCGACAGGCAAGAGAGCATGTGCAGGGGAATTGCCCTTTATAAAACTGTCAGATCTCATGAGAGTTATTGATTATATGAGAAAAGTACAAGAAAAACCCGACCCCAAGATTCAGTTACCTTCCACTGAGTCCTTCATATATATGGGGATTATGGGAGCCACAATTCAAGATAAGATTTGGGTGCAGATACAGCCAAACCGTATAACTCACTGAATCAAAAAAGGCTATTATTATATTCAGTTATTTATATTATAATCTACTTTTGGGTGTCCCATTATTTCTCTGATTAAACTGTCATTTGCCAACATAATATTGATTTAAGATGTATTTGTATGTTGTGATAATTAATGTAATAATATTTGATAGTCACTATTCTTTTGCAAATTTTCTTGGTTGCATTTGATATCTATTTTTAGCATATATTTAAGGTTATTTTTTATAAATACAAAAATTACTGCTGCAATTGTTTTGAAATGTATTTAGTTTGCGTAAGTTTTAGGAAATTAGACTTTTGTGATAGTAAGCTTTTTATTGGTATTGTGGAATCACTTTTCACTTATTCTGACCTAGTTTTATATCTTTCTATTAGGTCATATAATTTCTTCATGTAGGTTCTTTGCCAATGTTTTAATTGTATTTGTATTTTATTTTATTTTTGCCTCAAAGGAAATAGAATATATTTTCAATTTTTCTTTGTAAGTAATTTTTGTTGTAGTAGAGACAAAAGTTAATTGTATCCATCTTTATCATTAAATCAAATAAAATAGTTAATGTAACAATGTGAAAATAAAAATCAATTATTTTTCTAAGGATATGATTTATCATAGCCAATAAAACACTTGAAGAATTGTTTATTGTCTAATCAGTAAAACTTCAAATAATAGATTTTAAATGCTTCTTTATTTAAATTTTAAAATGTTTAAATGACAAATAAAAATTGTATATATTCCAGGTATACAATGTGATAATTTGATACACACGCTATGTAATAATTATCATAATCAAATTAACAAATCCATCCCCACTCATGATGCATATTAGATATCTAGAAATTGTTCATAGTATTACTGAAAGGTTTTACTCTTTGACCAACTCCCCATTTTCCAGACATTCTCAAATCCTGACAACCAGCATTCTCTTTCCTTCTATGTATTCAACATTTTTAGATTTTACATTTTATGCTTCTAAAAACGTGTCATGGAATATCCATAAGAAATTATATCATCAGAAAATAATAATTTATTGTCAT
The DNA here is from genome assembly GCF_001698545.2 of Rhinopithecus bieti. NCBI lineage: Eukaryota > Metazoa > Chordata > Mammalia > Primates > Cercopithecidae > Rhinopithecus > Rhinopithecus bieti. Next base: position 1,090,215 of record NW_016810869.1, on the reverse strand, counting down.
TTTCATTTTTTTTCCTTAACTACTTTATTACTCCAACCAGGAAAACTTCAAAGAATATACTAGACGTAATAATATAAACAGAGAAGCCCTTGTTTAAGTTTTCATTTTCATTTTAATTATTTTAATATTAAAGATTATTTTATTGCAGAAGAACCAGAGAACATTTATTGTATAAAACAGAGGTTTTTGCTATACTTGGTCATGAATATTACCTTTTTAGAAAAGTGAACCATTTTACTCTTAAAATTATTAGCCACAAATTAAGTTGGTCAGCATTATTTTAATCTTTTTTGATTCTAAAATTCCATCACATATTCAGTCTCCTTCCAAGGCAGACAGTATCCAAGTTTGCAATGCTAGAGTGAGAAATAACTTCAAAAATGACAAAGCAACAGAATATATATTTTGTAGATAAAACTAAATTTCATCAAATATTTAGAGTGAAACATAAATGCATTTAGACACTTGCAAAGATGTTGATATTTTGTTAAAATTTTCAGTTTTTATCCAGATGTCTGGCAGCACATAATGAAAACAAAACACTTTGTGAATAAACATAATCTCAATTACACCAAAATGCTGTTTTTCCACTGATTTCCAATTTTCTTTCTGAGAGAGGACATAATCATGGGTTGGGTGATTGTAGGGATTAACAATCCTGGCGTCTAAGAACTGAATATGATCACGCATTCATTAGTCACTTCAATCCCTCTACCATTTGACAGTGACTAAATTAGGTGAATGGTTTTAACAGTTTAGTGCCTATTGCAAGAATCATGCTGATATAACTCAAAATAAAGATAATGATCTACTGAGGTCTTATTAACCCTTGATAAGGTAATATTTCTTTTAAACATTCATTTTTTTCAGGATAAAATTATTGTCTCCCTTTTTTATCTTTCTATCCAAATAAATCATACATCTGTCTACTCAGAATTATTATTCTTGCTTTAACAACATTTTTCTAATATCAAGAAAAATGATGGTCCCTAGGGTAACAATTAGCTTTGTTTTTTAGATTTTTTTTTTTTTTTTGAGACGGAGTCTCGCTCTGTGGCCGAGGCTGGAGTGCAGTGGCCGGATCTCAGCTCACTGCAAGCTCCGCCTCCCAGGTTTACGCCATTCTCCAGCCTCAGCCTCCCGAGTAGCTGGGACTACAGGCACCCGCCACCTCGCCCGGCTAGTTTTTTTGTATTTTTTAGTAGAGACGGGGTTTCACCGTGTTAGCCAGAATGGTCTTGATCTCCTGACCTCGTGATCCACCCGTCTCGGCCTCCCAAAGTGCTGGAATTACAGGCTTGAGCCACCGCGCCCGGCCCTGTTTTTTAGATTTTTAACTGAAATTATAATTATTGCCTATCAAATAACAGGAATATCTTCAAAAATATTAGAAGATAAGAGATTGACTGAGTGTGTCTATTAGGAGACAAGTTTTTTCTTAGTTTTCTATTAAAAGAGTTTTTATCCTTTAAGTTGTTTTCTTGGATACAGGGTCTCACTCTGTCACCCAGGCTGGAGTGCCGTGGCACGGTCTTGGCTCACTGAAACCTCCACCTCCTAGGTTCAAGCAATTCTCATGCCTCAGCCTCCCAAGTAGCTGGGATTACAGCCTCATGCCACCATGCCCCGGCTCATTCTTTTGCATTTTCAGTAGATTCAGGGTTTCACCATGTTGGCCAGTTTGGACTCCAACTCCTGACTTCAAATGGTCCACCCGCCTCAGCCTCCTAAAGTGCTGGGATTACAGGGTGAGCCACTGCACCTGGTCTCTAATTTTTGAATATCAGTTTTAATTATGGAGACATTCCACTATTTAGGTCTGCTTCCTAGTGAACAAAGATTTGTCCCAAATAAAATCTTATTTAGTATAGCACACAAATGTGAGAAAGGGAAAATACTTCTTGGATAAAACAATGGGGTATAATTTTGAAATCTTATCTGTTCTTATAATCATTTATAATTTTGCATCCCTTGTATTAGAAGTGATAAGTAAAACTGCAGTTATATTTGCACCAACCTAATATATGTATCTAAATTTTAATTTTTTTTCCTAAACCTGTATATCTGATGTTTAAAAATATTTTCCCTCTGGAAGTTTATCGGTTGTCAACATTTTGTATATTGATCTTATTACAATTTTTTAAATATGCTAAATAATAAATTTTGCTTAGGTGTTTGTGTCAGAAGTTAACTCTATGACACTGAAAATTGGAACTAAGTTGAGTGTATTACCTATACATCTGGCCTCCACTTTTTGATTCTTAATTTACTGTTTAGCTTCCAAACATATCTAAAATCTCAATATGCTCCATGACCCTTTTCATGGTTACTTTGCAAATACAAGATTATCCCCACTATAACTCTGAGGAAAAAAAATTGTTTTCTGTTGGCATCTATCTGGTGTTTAGTGGATAGCATAGATTTTACTTTATATTTATGTTTTTAATTATATCTCTCATCGGGAGAATACATGTGTATTTTAATCATATATTTATGACTATTCATATAAATCTGAGGCTTTTTTTTTTTTTTTTTTTTAAGACAGGGTCTCATTCCATCTCCCAGGCTGGAATGCAGTGGCACAATTATAGCTCACAGCAGCCTCAACCTCTGGGCTCAAGTAATCCTCTTGTCCCACCCTCCCGACTGGCTGGGACTACATGTATATATACCACATTGGGCTACTTTTTTGTTTGTTTTGTTTTTATTTTTTGTAGAGGCAGGGTCTCACTATGTTGCTCAGGTTAGTCTGGAATTTCAGGGCTCAAGCAAACCTCCTACCTTGGCCTGCCAAAATGCTGGGATTACCGGCATGAGCTACCATGCCTGGCCAAATCTGAGAAATGTTTTGCAGATAATATGATTGGTTTCATTAAAAAAAAAAAAATTCCAGACTTCTGCAACCAGTAAGAATGGTTGACAGTATCATTCAGAAAAGTCTCATAGACAGTGATTTCATGAAGTGTAAAAAATATTATCTTTTTAGTGAGTTTATAATCCTTCCAGTGAGACACAGATAAACAATAAAATGGAATGACTCTGACAGTAGATTTAGGCATTGGCCATGGGCTAACTTGAAGATGCATAAGAAATGCTAATTGACATTATTGGTAGGATCCATAAAGCATCAAATGAGTAACATCACCAACTAAGACTATGGAATTACCAGCAATAATGACAGTCATAAGTGTGGATTTGTAATCATCGAAACCAGGATTAAAAAGACTCTGCAGTTTGTAGACCAGTGCCCAAACACAGACTAAACCATAGAGGTATTGCCAGTTTAACTCACAAATGAGGATCAATAATAGACAATGCACCAATATGATAATAGAAAGGTTGTTTTAGAAACAAAACAGGTAGCCGGGCACGTTGGCTCACATATATAATCCCAGCATTTTGGGAGGCCGAGGTGGGTCGCTCACGAGGTCAGGAGTTCGAGGTCATCCTGGCCAACATGGTGAAACCCCGTCTATACTAAAAATACAAAATACTAATAATACAAAAATTAACCAGGTATAGTGGCTCACACCTGTAATCCTAGCTACTCAGGAGGCTGAGGCAGGAGAATTGCCGGGAGGCAGAGGTTGCAGTGAGCTGAGATCGCGCCAGTGTACTCCAGGCTGGGGGACAGAGGGAGACTCTGTCTCAGAAGAAAAACAGTTAAATCTCTCTTCATTTTGTAATGCTAAATTATACATCAATTTCTTAAAAGGAATAAATTAAACATAAAGCAAACATGAAACTGCTGAGATGGTATTCAGCGTTATGTGCAGTATGTGTGTGTGTGTGTGTATTCATGATTGAGCTGAATGTGAGGAATGTACTTATGGAAATAAGTTAAGACAGTGAAGTACATATTCTGTTTCCCCTTAACACCCTCTGGACTGTGATTCCCATGGCCTTGGCTTCTTCGTCAATTTCTAAGAGTCTTCCAAGCATAATCAAAGGACGGTTTCAGCAGATTATGGGCTCATTACCTGCTGGGGTTGAGGAAAAGGAAATGTAACATGTGCTATAGGTTGGATGAAAGGGTGCTGAGCTGAATCCCTGAGGAGCAGAGTGTCTGAGAGTTAGAACCTGTGTCAGACTCTTACAGAAACAGCTCTATAGGAGGTTTGGGTCAGCAACTGCACAGAAGCTGGATCTGATTGAGGCTAAGATGCTTTCATTTCTCTTCATCAACCATTTAATTGCACTGACCTTTGACCCTCTGCAAACACTAATTCAATTTGTGGGTATTTACAAACTGGTAAAACCAAAACAGAAGAAATAGGGACATAAGGAGGGGCTCCTGGGAAGGAGATGAAGATGAAAAGGATTTGTGAACAATCACAACAGTTAAAATTCTTTAATTTAGCTGAAAAACAAACATAGAGGATAACCATCTGTGACTAGAATAATAATAAGGGGCAAGATTCCTTCCTACAAAAAGTGTTAGTTTATTGGCTCAAACCTAATAAGTTTTTTAGTCTTTAGTGTTATGTAATAAAACACACATAACAAAACATATAAAAATTCTGAATGTGTCTAAGAACTGTTTCAGCGAGACTCTTACAAATTTATATTTTCAGTCCAAATTCTAGTACTCAGGGTGAGCATTTCAGTAACTCAATGCCTTAGAAAATGCCTCTTGAACAAATTCCATGCTTGCTTTGCTATGTCATGTGTCCCCAGTACAGACAAGTGTTCTTTGAAACATCGCTTGTCAATTTGTTGTCTTTTAAGCAATGTGCTGGAATATGTCTATCTTTTGATTCTTCTCTGTTTTTACAATAGTTGATTGCAGTGCTCTCCAAAGCCTAATAACGTGCTTGAAATGCTTTCAAATAGCCTCTTGACAAGTAAATCAGATTTTTTTTTTTATCATTGGCCTAAAGGATGTATAAAATCATCATTTGTGATTGCATTTAAAAGGAGATTACCAAACATTAAGTAGGAAGTAGAAGAATGATACCACTTTTAGGTGAGATATATACAGAAAAATATACAGGCGCAGGGACTCATGCCTGTAATCCCAGCACTTTGGGAGACCGAGGTGGGGAGATCACGAGGTCAAGAATTCAAGACCAGCTTGGCCAACATAGTGAAACCCTGTCTCTACTAAAAATACAAAAAAAAAAAAAAAAAAAAAAAAAACCCAGGGGGGGGGGGGGGGCCTAAAATCCAAGAAAACAGAGGAGGAAGCAGGAGAATCACTTGAACCCAGGAGGCAGAGGTTGCAGTGAGCGGAGATTGTGCCACTGCACTCCAACTTGGGCAATAGTGTGAGACACTGTCTCAAAAAAGAAAAAGACAAATATAAATTGTGCATAATTTAATATAGAATTTATTATGGGAGCTATGTACATAGAAACCAAAAAAAAAAAAAAAA
>NW_016810869.1:1059086-1083820 GCF_001698545.2 Rhinopithecus bieti | reverse complement strand
TTTTTTTTTTTTTGAGACAGAATTTCTCTCTTGTTGCCCAGGCTGGAGTACAATGATGCAATCTTGCCTCACGGCCACCTCTGCCTCCCAGTTCAAGCGATTCTCCTGTCTTAACCTCTTGAGTAGCTGGGATTATGGGCATACTCCACTAGACCTGGCTAATTTTGTATCTTTAGTAGAGACGGGGTTTCACCGTGTTAGTCAGTCTGGTCTCAAACTCCTGACCTCAGCTGATCCGCCCGTCCAGGCCTCCCAAAATGCTGCAATTATAGGCATGAGCTACTGTGCCCGGCCAATTGTGTATAATTTAATATAGTATTTATTATGGGAGCTATGAACATAGAAACCAAAAGAAAAAAAAACAAGAAAAAGAAATGTTAACATAATTTAACGTTAGAGATTGAATGTTGTACACTTAACATTTCTAATTTTAAGTACACAATTTATAAGTATAAAATTTCCAAGTTTAAGTACACAATTCAGTGGTGCTAAGCACATCTGCAGTGTTGAGCAATCATTACCACCATCTATCTCTAGAACTCTTCATCTCACCCAAAGAGAAACTGTAAACAACTGCATCACTCCCTCCCTATAACCCACCCATAACTTCTATATCCTATCTCTATGAATTTGCTTATTTTAGATACCTCATAAACGTGGAATTATGCAGTATTCACTCTTTCATGTCTGGCTTATTTCACTCAGCATAACATTTCTAAGATTTGTACCTGTTGTAGCATGTCTCAGATTTTCAGACCTTTTTAAGGCTGAATGATATTCCATTGTATGCATATACTACATTTTGCTCTCCCTTTATCTGTTGACGGACAGTTGGATGGTTCCCATCTTTTGGCTATTGTGAATAAAGTTGCAATGAACATTGGTGGAAATTACCTCTTTGAGTCTGAGGGCATTTTTAATTTTTTTTTTTCCTGCTATTTCTATGGGGCTTGGAGTAATGCCTGGAATGTAGTAAATAGGTAGCTGTACTTTTGTTCTTTTTCTACCCCTCTTTTTGTCTGTTCTATTGTGTGTGTAGAAGGCTGACACCTCTGGATTTCATTGTATTCCTTTACTTCCAGTTGGCGATGGTAATTAAGGCGCTGTTGGAAGATCATAAAGCAGGAGGAGAGAGGTGGTGTCAATAGTTCCCAACCCTCTGGCTTTGCTGTGCTTCCTCCAACTCTGCAGGTTTCACAATGGACCTACCTCCTGGACCTACCTCCACAGCTCACACTATCATCTGTGCTTTCACTAACCTTGTCTTCCCCTTGTCCCTTGCGACTTAGGGGTAGCAAACGGTTTTCCCTGTTTACAGTCCGTAACAACTCAGAATTTCTCACATTCCTACTTGTTTTCTTAACGCTGTTTACACCTGTTAAATAATCACTTCACTGATTTATTTCTCAGTAAAATAACCTCAAATTTACCATCTGTTTTCTGCTAGAACCCTCACAGATTCGCAGGTGCTCCATGCATATTTTTGATTGAACTAACAAATGACACCTTAAAAATTTCCTCATCTGTTTGAAGAATTCCACACACTTTTTGTATCAATTTTCATGTCTTATTTGTAATATTTATGATGTATAATAAATTGCACATTCTAAATTTTATAGACCAAAATTAAATGTGTTGGAAACAACTTGTAATACCTGCTGGGATTGTGGTGGTGGTTGTTATTTGTTTCTTTATTTGTTTTAATGTAGATTTTATCTCAAAATAAAACTTCGCCACCATCTCTGTTTTGTTGAAATTCCACCTGAGACTATATGGGAACTGTGAAAACAGGGTTATAATATCCAATAACCTATTTGTGTGGGTTAGGATTTCCTCACAACTATGTATCTACAACAAAATACAATAAAAGTTAGATAATGAAGCTAATATAACATTACAAAAATCATTCGTAAGCTAGTATAACAATGCCAAAGCCATCCACAAACTGTAATATCAAAAATTGTTGTGTGCCTCAAAATGCTTTTTGTTTGTATTAATTTATTTGAAAATGTCTGTTAATAAAATGGGTCTTTGTTTTTTACACTGTGACTCTGAATAATATTTTATTAGAAAGCAGTATGTTCCTTTTATAACTTTTTCTTTTTTTGGAGACAAAGTCTTGCTCTGGTGCCCAGGCTGGAGTGCAGTGGCACAATCTCTGCTCACTACAAGCTCTGCCTCCCGGGTTCATGTCATTCTCCTGCCTCAGCCTCCCGAGTAGCTGGAACTACAGGCACCCACCACCATGCCCGGCTATTTTTTTTCAGTAGAGACAGGATTTCATCGTGTTAGCCAGGATGGTCTTGATCTCCTTACCTCGTGATCCTACTGCCTCAGCCTCCCAAAGTGCTGGGATTACAAGCATGAGCCACTGCACCCAGCCTCTCTTTTATAACTTTGAGGAGAAATCAAATTCTTAAACAACCAGCTTGTCCCTATCTCTGCAAATTATTTCAGGTATCTGATCACAAAGATCCAAGGGGTTGTTTTGATTTATCTATATTCTTTACCCACTATTTTAATTTGCTAGAGCTGCTGTAACAAAGTACCACAGATTTGGTGACTTAAACAGCAGACATTGATTTTCTTATAGTTCTAGTGGCTACAAGTCCAACATCAAGCAGTTGGCAAGGCTGGTTTCTCCTGAGGCCTTTCTCCTTAGCTTGCGGATGGCTGTCTTCTCACTGCATTCTCACACAGTCTTTTTTCTGTGCTCCTGTATTCTCAGTGTCTTTCCCACTTTTTCAAGGACACCAGTGATTCTTGCTGTGTTCACACGAGGGCCTCCTCGATTCTGTGTTTGTGTGCCTATGTCCCAATCTCCTGCTTAAATAAGGATACTAGTCATATTGAAAGGGATTAGGGTCCATGACCACATTTTACATTAATTGCCTCTTTGTTTTGTTTGTTTGTTTCTCTCGTGTTTTGCTTTGTTTTTGTTTTGAGACTGAGTCTTGCTCTGTCGCCCAGGCTGGAATGCAGTGGTGCAATTTTGGCTCACTGCAACCTCCACCTCCCGGTTCAAATGATTCTCATGCCTCAGCTTCCCAAGCAGGTGGGACTACAGGCACGTGCCACCATGCCTGGCTAATTTTATTTATGTATTTATTTTTTATTGTTAGTAGAGACAAGGTTTCACCATGTTGGGCAAGCTGGTCTCGAACTCCTGAGCTCAGACAATCCGCCAACCTCGGCTTCCCAAAGTGCTAAGATTACAGCTGTGAGCTGCTGTGCCCATCCTAATTGCCTCTTTGAAGTCCCTATCTCCAAACATAGTGTTATTTCGAGGAACTAGTGGTTAGGATTGCAATGTGTAAATTTCAAGTAGACACAATTTAGCCCGTGACATCTACCATGTCAAAACAATCACTGAATTTCCCTTTTTTTTTTTTTTTTTTTTTTTTTCTAAATCTTCTTCTCAAATCACTGCACTCATCCTTCCACTCACATCCAGGTAAGTGTCTTTCATCTCCACCTCCCTACTAACCACAGCCTAGCCTACCTGGATCAGCTTAAACACCACTTCCCACGGACATTTTCTCTGACTGAGACTACCGCTGGTTCCTTCTGTTACTGGGTCTCATCAATCCTTGCATTTCTGCCATTATCGCCCTTATCATATGTCACAGAATTTAACATGACAGTAAGGTGTGTTTTCTGGTCCCTGGCCACAGACTGACAAAGGTGAAAGCCACTAACTAGATTAAAAAAGAAAATCCTTAGGGAACATATTCTACCTCTGTGCCTCAGTTTCCTCATCTGTAAAAGGTAATAATTTCCTTACATGTATATAATGACAAATAAGTTTTCAAAAAGCATATTAGTTGCTTAGAATGGCACTGAGTAAGTTGTGAGTGTTAGCTGTTATGAATAATTTAATATTCTATTTGCCTGCATAGATTGTTACCTTTAAGAAGCCAAGAAGCTTTGCTGTGCTTAATACCATATCTCTAATGCCAAGGGTACATATTAAGATGCATCCCATACATTTAGTTGGAATAAACAATGTGACAGAAATGGAAAAATCTACTCTTTCATGATTGAAATGGGGATAGTAATTGAGACTGCCCCTATAAACAACTCAAGAAAGAGCTTAGGGACACAGTTTAGAAGTAGACATCCTTTTACGAAAGAGAGTTCCTTCTGAGAAAATGCTCTGACTAGAGACACAGTCTCCAAGTTTAAAAGAACATTTCATTATCCGCAACATGCAGAGGGCATGAAAGACAGAAATCTCAGCTCCAGCAGGCACATTGACAAGAACAGCAGAGACTGAAGGATAAAAATGATCTGAGTTGATAAGGGCTTTGCAGTTAAAACAACAGACTTATATGTCAACACTCTGTGCCCCAGAGGAACATGGCTCCAGGGAGGGAATGAGGGCCTGTGCTGAACCAGCAGCCAGTGTCTGACTTGCAAATACCTGTTCAGCAGGTAGCTTTCCTGCAGACCTTCCCAAGCCAGGTTCCCCTAAGGCTGTGTATATGGTTTTTGAAATACGGAATGTACTGCCTTTTTTCTTTTCTTCATGCTTTAATTTAGGAAACAGCACAGTCATTTTTTGTTTATTTAATTGTTTTGTTCGTTTTGTTTTGCAACAACAAAGGATTGTTTTCTGGAAGACGTAATTATCTTTCTCCCGCTTTGTTCCTTTCTAACTTCAAAGAGGTTTTGAATAATGAAGACATATCCTTAGAATTAAAAAAAAAATACTTTTGGATGTCTTCTAGGCATTCAGGAATTTGAAGTAAAGTCACTTGAAACTAGATACTTGTGTTAGAATGTAAAGCAACGTTTTGGTATTGTTCTTTGTTATTGTATTAAGGATACTAGTTTGGAATTGTCAATGAGATAGAAGAAAGAGAGAGGCAGAGAAAGATCATGACAAGAAGTATATATATTATCTCTCAACTTTCAGATTTTTCTCTCTGAGCTTACCCTCTACATGCCTTTGAAAAATCATAAAGAAAACAATGCATTTTTCAGGTCTGAAGCTGAGAACTGCCAAATCTTCTCTTCCATGGATCCCACATTGAAATATGTGTCTACCAAAATACATAATGTACAAAAATTAGTGCTTGTATACTTTTTCTTACTAACTCTTGGTCATCTTCAGTTTTACAATTTCGAATCAGAGCTTCCACTTAGCAAGATCTACTAAATAGTAGAAACATGTGTTTTTGGCCATCTGGCTTATAGTCTGTTGATTATTACATGTCAGTTACAGTTTTGAAAATACCAAATGTGTGTCGAGCATGGTGGCTCACGCGTGTAATCCCAGCACTTTGGGAGGCCGAGGTAGGTGGATTACCTCAGGTCAGGAGTTTGAGACCAGCCTGGCCAACATGGTGAAACCCTATCACTACTAAAAATACAAAAAATTAGCTGGGTGTGGTAGCACGTGCCAGTAATCCCAGCTACTTGGAAGGCTGAGGCAGGAACATTGCTTGAACCTGGGAAGCAGAGGTTTCAGTGAGCCGAGATCACACCACTGTACTCCAGCCTGGGTGACAGAGTGAGACTTTGTCTCAAAACAAAACAAAACAAAACAAAACAAAAAACAAATATTGTTTCACAGATTTTGTCAATGACCCTTAGTGATTGGATCTGAAATGCAAAATATGACCAATTACTTTAGTTAATATTTACATCAACTTCACACCTAAGGTAGTGGCAGCGTAATGAAAATGAATTGAGAATATGGAATATTAAAAGCGCATTTTATTTTAACTAGTCGAATTTATTTATTCTTAGTAAAAAAAAAACATGTTTAAAAAATTAACTTACTTGGAATAAGAGCCTAACTTGCACGCGGATTTATCTTCTTAGCTTTTTTCTTCTACTTTGATGTCTCATAGTAAAGGATAAAAGATTCCTATTCTTATTAATTAGCAATTAAAAGTTGAGTTAGTAAGTCATTTAAAAAAATCTTTCTTGGCCATCAGTCTCAACTGCTCATATACTAGGATAATAGTTATTTTTCAAGTAAGGTAATTCCTATACAATTCTAGTTTACGTAATAGTGAAACTTTTTAATTTTCTCTGCTCTATATAAAGGGAGGGTATTAGCGAAGTAGAGTTCATTTCTTACTCTGGGTCATATAATTATCTTTTCTCTTCCTAAGTATTACTGGTGCCTTGAGTCAAAGGTTCAGAAGAGCTCCTAGATAATATATAGGCATTTTGTATGAGGAAAGACTCCGCAGGGAGACACATCCAATGATTTGTTGTTGTTATTGTTGTGGTGGTTGTTGTTTTGGTGGAAACTAGCTAGATGTTTACCAGTCTAGTTTTCTTTCCCCAAGAGTATAGGGAGACCATATTTGCAAGCCTCTTGTGCAGTTACGGTGGGACCTTGTTCCTACTATGGCCAAACCAAGGAGAACAGAAGTCACATAAAATCTTCCTCCCTCCCTTCCTTCCTTCCTTCCTTCCTTCCTCCCTCCCTTCCTTCCTTCCTCCCTCCCTTCCTTCCTTCCTCCCTTCCTTCCTTCTTTTTTTTTCCTTTTCCTTTTTTTTTTTTTCCAGAGCCTTGCTCTGTCGCCAGGCTGGAATGCAGTGGTAGAATCTCAGCTCATTGCAACCTCCACCTCCCTGGTTCAAGCTATTCTCTTACCTCAGTCTCCCGAGTAGCTGGGACTACAAGAGTGCACCACCACACCCAGCTAATTTTTATATTTTTAGTAGGGACGGGTTTTCACCATGTTGGGCAGGATGGTCTCAATCTCTTGACCTCGTGATCTGCCTTCTTCAGCCTCCCAAGGTGCTGGGATTACAGGTGCAAGCCACCGCGCCCAGCTGAAGAATGACTATTTTTAATATTAACCACTTACAATATAATTAAAATGTATTTAATTAACCAATTTCTTATAATTATACTTGTCAGTAAAGTAGTGTTTATTTTTCATACATTTGGCTAATTATAAAGCCATGTTTCACAGTATACGATCATGTCAATGAATAGCATCATGCCTTAGTAGAAAATATGCTTAGGTCAAAATTATAGCAAATATGTGTAAGGAAGTTAAGTTCACACATTTATTAAAATTTCAAGGATACATTTCACGTAATATATATTTCCTTAACTTTGGTAATTTCTGCGGTGCTAATATATATTTGAAATTCTTCATTGTCAGAGCAAGAACTCAGTATTGGTTAATAATCATCCACCCCAAATAATCTACCCCAAGTCAGTATTAGTTAATAATTATCCACCCCAAATAATCATCTCATGCTTTACTCTCTAACGTAAAAAACCACTATTCATGACAGAAACATATTTCTTTATTATGAATTTTTTGGTTGTTTTAATGGCTGCATTCTTTTTCAGCAAGGGACACATTAACATTCAGACTCATATATTAGATGTTCTTTCTATACACCTGGTTATTATCAGATAGGTTTTGTCATGTTTGATAGCAAAGCTGCTAAAAAGTGGTTAGCATAAAGCAGGTGCTTCATGAGTTAGAGGAATTCTTACTAGCTATTGAAAAATAAAACCCCAAATCTCCGTGGGAGGCCGAGGCAGGAGAATTGCTTGAGAAAAATAAATCCCCAGCTACTTGGGAGGCCGAGGCAGGAGAATTACTTGAACCCAGGAGGCAGAGGTTGCAGTGAGCTAAGATCGCGCCACTGCACTCCAGCCTGGCGACAGAGGGAGACTCCATCCCCCACCCCCCAAAAAAAGTCATTCTTCATAATGCTCATTATTCATATTATTTTTCACCCAAGACATTACATCCACATGCATGGCTTTTGTTGTTAGCTAAAATTTTGCTTTTGAAATTGTACTTATGAGAGAATTTTACACTGAAATTTGGAGCAGGCACTGCAAAGAATATTTTTAGCATGCTCTGAAATTTTTCCCCAACACTGAGAACCTGGTGTGGTTAGAATCCTTCTATTGATTTTTTTAAATTAAAATTCTCATGAAAAGAAGGTTACTTTGGCTTAAATCAGACACATTACAATCACTGTTTCTTCTCTGTTCTTGGAGACCCAGTTCTTTAGTTCTAATGATAAAGGTAGAACACAAATGCTTCTAATACGCAAGTGATATTTTAACTCCTTCATTTTAGTAAATTGTAGTATTTTTAAACATTTTATTTCATTCTGGGAAATACTGAGTCATGATTCACCATATTGAATCACTTAGGAGATAAACTTCTGGCATGTTTTTCAGTGGTGGGATGCCCACAGTATTCCTGTTTATTGAAAAAGGAATTATATGCATCTTCCCCAGCTGAGATGCTTTAATTCTCAGCCAACATATTAGTCTTTAGTCTTTTTTTTTTTTTCTTGTTATTTGTCTATAAAGGACTGTGCTTTTAGTTTTCAAATTTAGTTGAAGCATTTTTTATTCAATACATGCATTTTTTGTCTCCCCACCCCACAACTAAAACAACAAACCACTTCACACTTCTGTCTCTGGCAGATTGATTGCATTTTCAAGCCAAGAGTCTGATTTCAGAATTTAGCTGTGATACATGAGGCATGACAATAAAGTAATAAAAATGGTTTGCTTATGTAACTCTTTATCAAAGTATTTCAACAAAAGGTATCTCAAAAATGTTATTAACAATGACAGCGTCATGGGTTAGGTATAAAATAATAAGGTCAATGAGAATGTTTTATGAATGTGTGTTGGCAAGACAATAACAGAAATAAGAATATAAGTAAAAACATCGGTAATCATAATACTAATTGCTAGGGAAATATTGAAAAAGAAAACAGAAGCTAGCACAAGTCCAGAGAGAAGCTGAGAACATGTGGAGATGTCAGATGCAGGGGACGAGTGAGATGGTACTGGAGGATGAGCTTTATGAAAAAAATTTTGAGGCAAAAGACAATTATATAAAGACCATTTTCTGAAATTTTTACTATGTGTTTTGTGATTCCTTCATTCTTTACACCAACAGTCTTTGGTTAAGACCTATAATATTATTGATTGCTGCCTGAAATTGCATCGACTTATTTTTGTTTGCTGTTGTTGTTGGGGTTTTCGTGTCAATTGTTTTAGAAGCATTTGTGATGTATATGTCTGTAAGTGGGACGCTCCTCACTCAAGATTACCCAGATATATACAACATCATCAATTAACTTATTATTTGAATCAAGGAGAGTAGAAGTTACATTAGACATTCTATCAAATAAACTGTACCTAAAAATATCCTGGAAATATTTTGAAATAAAGAATATCTTGCTGATACGCATTGCCAGCTCAATAACATAATACCCGTGTGCTAGAGTTGACATAAATCTATCCTAAGTATATATAATGTCCCCGAAAAAGTGAACATAGACGAAGACAAGTTCAGAATTCTGAACCCTGAGACCCTATAATATTTACATTTTAGAAAATGAGAAAAGAATCAGCAAAAGTGATTCATAAGGAATGACTAGTCAGAGAAAGGCCAAGTGAAAGTTGTGATCTGGAAGCAGGGAGAGGTCTAGAAAGAAGAACTAAGCAAGTATTATTTTTTCAGGAAGATACAAATTTAAAAATTACCATGGATTTGGTCTAAGAAGATTGAGTCGTAATTTTTTTAGGAGTGGAAGAAAAAAAATCATTTTAATAGGTGAAATATAATTTTGTCATGTGAGGGTATACTCTAAGTTCTTCAAAAGCAAATTCACATCCCAGATGGTAGGCTGTGTCAGCCTGGAGGAAATTCAGAAGGAAGCCAGCAGTCATCACTGGAAAAGAGTACTGAGATCAAAGCAGCTCTACAGCCCATTTCCTGCCCTCCCTCTCTCTATATATGGAGAGCCAGGATCATCTCTCACTTTAAGATGTGCAAGAAATTAAGAATATAAAAAATCAATATAGCTGTTGAGAGTCACATTTGCAGTGGAAGAGAAGAGGTGGGGCTATATCGCCTATTAAGAAGGGGTAGGTCTCTAGGACAAGAAGGTTATAGAATCTAAGGAATGAAAGGAAATAAGGAGTGTTTTATTTGGTTCAGGAATGTATCACAAATTACCACGGATGCAGTAGCTTAAGCAACAAAAATTTATTTCTTACAGTTCTGGAGTCTGCAATGCTCAAGATCAAGGTGCTAGCCAATTTGGTTCCTGGCAAGGATCCACTTTCTGGTTTGCAGATTACCACCTTTTTGGCAAATTTGCACATGATGGAAAAAGAGCAAGCTCTAGTCTCTTTCTTTTCTTATAAGAACACTGATACCATCATAGGATTCCACTCTCAGGGCCTCATCCTTTTTTCTTTTTTTTTTTTTTTTTTGAGATGGAGTCTTGCTCTGCCACCAGGCTGAAGTGCAGTGGTGCGATCTCAGCTCCCTGCATCTTCCACTCCTGGGTTCAAGTGATTCTCCTGCCTCAGCCTCCTGAGTAGCTGGGACTACAGGCATCCACCACCAGAGACAGGGTTTCACCATATAGGCCAGGATGGTCTCGATTTCTTGATGTCGTGATCCGCCCACCTCAGCCCCCTAAAGTGCTGGGATTATAGGTGGACCTCACTTAAAATAATTATCCCCCAAAGGCCCTACCTCCTATTACCATCATATTAGGGGTTAGGGTATCAACATAAACATTTTATGGGAACACAAATATTCAGTCTATAATGAGGAGTATTAAAGAGAATCAGAGTCAAGGAATCCTCCATGGGTTATACCATGGACAGAAATGTAAATGTTAAGACTTCATGTACACTTCTTTCAACCTCCATTTGATACCTGTGTTGGTTCATGGGAGAAAAAAAATGTGATGCTGCTGAGTAAAGTGGTTGCTTCCTATTAAAATCATTGCTAAACATGATTATTCTTTTGTAGATTCCTTAGGGAAAGACTAGAGATGGATGTCCTGGGCCTGGAAGACTGAGTGAAATTCTTCAGTTCTCCCCATCCCCTCCTAGTACTGATTCCAGTATTAGGTTGGTGCAAAAGTTATTGCAGTTTTGTCATTAAAAGTAATGGCAAAACTGCAATGACTTTTGCACCAACTTAATGGTATTGAATATTTCTTAAAAGAGAAAGTGATGTGCCTGCTTCAACTATTACTATAGCGTTTCTTTCTGTGAATGAACAGAGTATGTGAGGCTGCAGTGAGGATATCCAGTATTGTCAATTGGGCTTCTCAATTCCTCTGGAAATTTCAGAATGTACACTTTGCTCTGGCAAGTAGGATGGGGACAGTCCTCATCTCCCACCTTTTCTGCGTAATGGGAGGCCCGAGGCGGGCAGATCACCTGAGGTCAGGAGTCTGAGATCAGCCTGGCCAACATGGTGAAACCCCCGTGTCTACTAAAAGCACACAAAAAAATTGAGCCAGGTGGCTCAATTTTTGAGCCAGGTGGACTACAGGTGGTGGGCACCTGTAGTCTCAGCTACTCGGGAGGCTGAGACAGAGAATCACTTGAACCGAAGAGGCGGAGGTTACAGTGAGCTGAGATCGCACCACTGCACTCCAGCCTGGGCAACAGAGTAAGACTCTGTCAAAAAAAAAAAAAAAAAAAAAAAAAAAAAAAAAAAAAAAAAAAATTAAACTGTTCATTTTCAGTGGAATTATGAAAATAAGAAAGGATAGGAGTATATTTTAAGTGTGTTATTAACAGCAAATTAACCACTTTCAATCTTACCATTCCAATTTACTTTTCTAATTTTCCATGAAATTAATAATTGCCTAAAACTTAGCAGTGAAAGTAGCAAAAAACAAAATATGCCATCATCACAACATGACCAATGAAAGAGGGCAAAGTAATGTCTGCAGTTCAATAAAGGCTGCACGTGGAAACAGGACTTAACTAAAGGCAATAAACTGTTAGGTTGCAGATCGGAATAACTGTATTTGGCAGGTAAATGGTCAATTTTTCCAGAAAAATCCATGTGGATGGGTTTATAAAAGTAAACAAAACGACATATATTTTTACCACTATCAAATTGTACCTGAAAACAAAACCTTTTACCCATGCCTAGATTTTACTAGAACTATCTTTTCACTTGGAGAGATAAATGTGTGTGTATGCGTGTGTATTTTTAAATTTAAATTTAAAGTTCCTTAGCATGGTACCATTGAAGAGTGTTTGATTTTCCTTCAACTTTATCATTTAATCAAACATGTTTTACATTTAAGTTTATATTCATAACATTTTAAAATAAATATCTATCTCTGGGGTCACCGGTTCATAATTCTTCCAAATAGGCTTGCAAATTAAAAGTACATAAATGTATTCATATGCTATACATCAAGGAAAGCAGAGCAATCTGATTTGACCTCATTCTATACAAATTTTGTGTAATGATAAAGCATGCCAAGAAAATGAAATATGACTGATTTGCCTTCAATTATTTCTAAGAAGCAACTTCAATCAAATGCTGAAGGTAGAAAATATGCTTCTTCTTAATGAGGTTTTATTAAAATGTTTACTTGTGCCAGTCAAATCTGACCTTTACAATACAGTATTTGTTTAGAGCTAGTGGAGATAAATTGAGTACACTGATTCTAAATTGAGGATCTATTAAGTAATAAGTAGGATGTAGTTTTATAATCACCTTTGGGTTATAAACAGTATTTACCACAAGATCAAAACACACTGACTTAGAAGAAGTGAATGCAAATTAAAATGGAAGATATTTTAGAAATGCAGTGAGAAGTGAACAGAATTATAATATATGATGTTATTAAGTATTTCCAAATATTACTAACTTCTCTTGATTAAATGGCAATTATGCTCTGGAATATGTATTGAACAACCATTTTAAGGCACTTAATGAAAACACTGAAGTATGTTTTGTTTAATGGGTAGCAATATTGAAAGCATAATTAACATTAACTTTTTTAAAAAGAATAACTGAAGCAACACCTTTTTTTTCCTGCTAGTTTTGAATTTTAATTTGCTATTGTAAGTGAAGGAAAAGAAAAAACACACCTCCTCTGATGTCTAGCATAAGGCCATAGGAGGCGTGGCGGGGGGAGAGTATGTTAATAGCATTGCTGCTAATTCCACTGTAATTCTGCTTCATTATCTTATGCAAATAATTCCCAGAAAGAATCAACTTCTTAGGAAGAATTATAAAAAATAAATGTCATTAGCAAAAGATGGTACATCAGCAAATTTAATAAGTGCATTACATTAAAAATAGTCATAGAAAACTTATGCAAGTTGATTTTTAAAATTGTAACTTTTTTAAAGAATAAAAGTGTTGCAGCACTAAAGGAATTATGTGATAGTAATCAAGTTTCTG
This sequence comes from Rhinopithecus bieti, assembly GCF_001698545.2. NCBI lineage: Eukaryota > Metazoa > Chordata > Mammalia > Primates > Cercopithecidae > Rhinopithecus > Rhinopithecus bieti. The sequence goes on along the minus strand of NW_016810869.1, from coordinate 1,070,615 downwards.
TTTAAGAGGTAACTTTTAAAAATAGGAAGTTCTCACATCAAAATTATAACAGCATCTATTTATAGCTATTACTTTTAAATAGCTTTACTAGTATTGCAAATTGTAAAGATAAGCAATAATTACTGGCCAATTATTTTAAGCACTCCAATCTCACTTTTAAAGCAGATGTTAGTAAATATTCTTATTTACTACACTTACCTGTTATAATATCATTATTTTAATTATTTTCAGTAACCTAAACTAACTCCATGTCAACTTTAGAATGTAGTCCAAACAATTTAGCATGTCATTCAAGGCTTCTTTGTATCTTTCTAGACTTGCCATCTACAATCTGTAAGTGGTACAGTCATATTGACTGAGGCATAGTTCAAAAATACACAGCTAAAAACGGAAAGCTGTTTCATCCATCTCTGTCTTTAAACATGTGATTCCCCTCCCACAGTGTCCCTTCTCACTGGTCCCGTTTGCCCACTGGCCCAAACAGCCCAATGAGCCATCCTCCAACACCTAGAGCAAATGTTTGTACAATCCCAGGAAGAACTTACTATTTTTTCCATTGTGTTCCTTGAACAGAATACACACAACAGGTTCATATGTGCACTGTCTGGAAATTGTGTTGTATTCATAATTTTCCCCTTTCACATACTAACAGTAATTTGTATTTATTAGGTGAACAAATCAACCCGTACATGAGCTGAAGAGGGATTTTAAATAGTCCCTGAGACTATTTAGCACACTTATACTTTATATATTGGGATAACAATTTCTCAGTTCAAGGTTGGCACATGGTAAGTTCATTGTCCTTTGTTCTGAAGCATCAATGCATGTGACTTCCCACCTCTATTTTTGCAGATTTTCTGGAAGAAAAATCCATGAAATAATTAAATATTGGGTTGTATTGTTGGATCAATTAAGTTGTGAAGAATAACTTACTTTTGCTAAAATTAATTATCTTTTGCCTCTGGTTCTTCTCTGAGAACAAAATTTGGGGTAAAAAAATGGCTTTCTATTCCACTGACTCCTGTAATACCTAAATATCTTCTTTATATAAATCTAGACACTTGTCAAACATCTGTGCATCTGTGATATTTTTTCTTATATGTTGCCTTTCCACTCAACAACTGAATTTGTGGCACCATCATCCATGCACTCAAATTATTTTTAAGCTTTATTTGCAGTATAAATATCTGTGTATGTGTCCTTATCTGTCTTATTTGAGTCTGGACTCTTTCAAGGCTCCAGAGAAATTAATAGAAGAGTAGAAAATCTGAGAGAAAGTATTATAACAGTTATAGGGACCAGAAAGACATGTATTCCCTTTTCTAGGAAAATTATTTTAATAAAACTATCTATATCCCTAGGTTAATTTACAGTAAGCCAAAGTGTGCACATTAAATCCACATTAATTCTTTCATTAAACATACATCTAACAATGATCATGGTGCCAGGCACCGAGCTTGGTGCTGGAGATAAAGCCTGGCAGGAAGCTCATATAACATAAGCAAATGGAGTTATTTATTGAAATTACACATGGGAAATACATCTAGTGAGATTTATTACATTTATTTCATTAGTATAACATAACAATAGCATCTAATTGTAGCAATATATTAAAATTATATTAAGCCATATATTTTATTTAGAAAGTACTTAAAATATAAATATAAATAAATCTGTATTTTATCACTATAGTCATAATTACCACAATGAAGCTTCATCAGTCCTTAACAATGTTATTGTACATAAAATGAATGGTGTTCTAAAAATTATCATACTGAGGTCATTCAGTTCACTGTTTGATAGGTAGCAAAGACTTCCTACTTTGAATGGGTTTCTATTTCCTCTTTATTACAGAAATTCACTAGAGTGAGAAAGATGGAAAAAGAGAAATCAGTGGTACAGTATGCTAAACTCTAGGACGTAGATATGCATAAATTATGGCAAAGTGATAGATTAATAAAATGCTTCTGCCTGTGGAAGATGATGATCATGACAATTAAATCAGTACTTCGTAAAGCAAGAATAGCCAGAGCTAAACATCTAAATCTCGTGCTGTTTTCCAGGCTTTATTCTACGGGACTTACTTGAATCACATTACTTAATAGGAACACAGGAACACTTCAAGGTATACTATATTATTATTTCTACTTTACAGAGATATCAACTGGGGCACAGTGGGGTTCAAGTATTTTGTTTAAGTGGTCTCAAAAGTTAAAGCTGATAAAGGCACTGTATATTCAATTCAGCATTATATTGACTGCCTTAGTGAAAACAAAATAGAGAAAGGGAGTCTGTATTACTAAACTATATTCTAGATTTAATAAATATTTAAGAAATTTCACTGGAAAACTTTAAATGACCGATGCAATACATTGTTCTTTCTGGGCAAGGCCTATGTTTATTCTGATTATTTCACATTGGAGATAATAGTCTGAATGGTATTAATGTGTCTTAAATTGTTCTTGAAAAATGATTAGATCAGCTCTAGCCAATTATAAGCCAAAATAACTGTCAAAGCATGAGAGCATATTCCATTCCATACATTAGCAACACTGGTTTCCCTTGGATTTCAACATTTAATTTTCAAATGATTAGCATTTGATCTGCTTTATTGATTATTCTTCTGAATTACCATTTAGATAGCAAATTTATATTTTCATATATAATGAGACAGATACTGTAAATTATTGCTGGGTGTCACTGGCCATTAAACAAAAAACTAGATAGTTGATATATCACCACAACTTTAACAGGAACATTTGTGCATCCCACGAATTAAAATCTGAAAATACTTTCCCACCACCGCCACCACATAATGTAGTCTAAAAAGTAAAGTCAATTGGAAATTTTTAATGTTTTATCTGTGCAAAGCGCACAGTGTATACAAGATGGAAGCATCATGTATTTGCTGAATTTTGTGTGATTCTCCCAGGTGTTTCTATAATAATTCCAAAAAGCAGTTATTTGCAAGAAAATCAACTACAACTTGATTTAATTTGTAAGTTATTTTGAAATCCTTCTAAAGAATTTCCAAGTCATTAAGGCTACAGGAAAGATTAAATAAAATGAAATTAACTCATAAGGGCTAATCATATTTGTTTTCTAGTTTAAAATGTATAGATTCATGACTTCAGCTGCTTTTTAATTAAATCCTGTTTTTTTTTTGTTGAAAACTGTGTAAGCCCACACTGTTAGTTACTATTTGTATTTGTACAGTAGATATTTACCACTCTTGTAGCAAACAGCAAACTTTCCTGCTCAAGAAAAAAGATGAAAATGGGGGAGCAAAACAGGTGCAAGACACAACCAGATGGAAATTATTACCCGTTAGCTTGCAATCAGCAGCATAGAAGAAAATACTTTAAAAAATATGAAAAGCTAAAGTTTTCTCTTCCTGTTACATGAGACTAATACTTCACTCCTGCACTTAAATACACGTGTCAGCAGGTCTCTAGCTATGGGAGGAAAATTCTGATGATCATACAGAAAACAGAATCATTGAAAAGTTCATGCTCAATGGGAAGGCTGAATTTCCGCCTTTCTTCTGTTAGTAAGCTGCTGCAAAATTTTCTGAAAATAAAAGTAGCTTAAAATTCAAAACAAGACCACAAAAATGAAGGCTCAAAACTGTTTTGTTAAGGTGACTACTATCATAGCATAAACTATACATTTTATAAACTCTAAATGCACACTGAGTGTAGGCTTCATAGTCATTGTAACTTCACTGCCAGCAGAAAGCTTAGAACAGCACTGTTTATCCCTCTCCCCTCCCACAATGAAGTATGTAGAGAAATAAATTGTATTAGAAATAAAAAGCAAAAGTGAAAAGGGTAATATAATTTCCTGCATTCTTCTCAAAGCAGTTTATGTAAGAATCTCAAAGCAATTCTGGCCCACAAGTGCCTAGTTCCTTCAGGGAACGCTATCCACAGATATGTGGCTTTGTCACCAGCAAATATCACACCTACACTCTGTTGGTTTAAACCATGTCATTAGATGTAAGCCTTTGAAAATTTAACACATCGCTTTTCTTTAGTTTGCCCTGCTGTTTCTCTATGTTTTTTGTAAAGAATTTGGAGGATAATACATGAATGCTATTTATGAAATAAATAGAGATACCTTAGTTAATGATCCAAAAATGTTATGTTTCATTGAATATCATCAGGTTTTTTTTTAAAAAGAAAACAGACACAGTTGCCTAATATAAAGAAACTATTAATTCCTAAAATCAAAAGAAGTTTTTGAGTTCAGAAATGTGGTTCATCTTGATACCTAAAGTTTCTTGATGACCAATTAAATTAATATTTGGCTTAGTAACAAATTATTTAAATGCTTCAACTTATTGTAAGTTTTACTCAACTTATTCCCATGAAAGATTCTGTCTTTACCTATATTCCTACTGGTTTAGATGATTCTACTGAATATTTTAAAATAAAATCACATGAAGATATATACCAGGTACAAATGTTGGACTATTTCCAAAAGCAGATTATGCCATTGTGAAAATATCAAGACATTTTTCTAATTCGACATGAATACCAAGGTATATATATTTCCCTATATAACATGTCTGAAAGAAATTTATTTCTGTACCATAAGGTACTGTGGAAATTTAATTTTTTTTTTTTGCATATACTCAGTCTTTCATCATTATATAATATTTTTATATTCTTCTTTAACACTTGACTTTAATCGAGCTAGAAATATAAACCTCCTCTAAATTAAAAAAAATCTATATAAGCTATTATATATAAATATATAAATGTATTATATTTATCTTAAAAAATATATATTATGTTTCCCATGTACATTCATTTTTATATTTTATATAATTTTGGATCATTTATTTTCCAAACTATGTGGGGACTCCAGCCTACTGCAGCGTCATAAACTAGGGAAATATAAGGAACATACGAGGTCTGGAAAAGAGTGGGAGATGATGCGTCAAGATTCTGCATCATCTAGACTATGCACCTCTCAGATTTTCTACCGTGGGGAATTTAACTGACCCAGAGCCCCAGCTACTGTGCTTGGAAATGCACCCCATGAGAACGCTGGAGGGTATGTTTCCCATGGTTTGCTGCCAGGCAACGCTTTATGGACTTGAGGGACAATTTGGCCCCAAAAACCTTACCAAATGCAGAGTCTGAGACCAATCTTCCCTCTCTTGTTCAGCAGTCTTAGACCTATTTCACAGGCTGATAATTCCCCCATATTCCTCTCTTTAAGCTCCCGTTATGTTCCCAGTTCCACGCAAGTTAGTGTGCTACTGGAGATTGCATGAAACATTCCATTAAAGAATTTACAGGCCAACAGTGAAAATGAATATGATATCTGCTTCAGTCACGTATTTGTGATCACTGTTAGGAGAAACAGACATGTGCATACAGTAAAAACTATCCAGACAAATATATATGTATAAAATTTTATGTGAGGTTACAAATCATAGTTAATATAAACTTTCCCATGGGGGAAATCACATGTGGCTGGAAAGAAACCTCCAGAGAATACTCAGTATTACTTGAGTAAGGAGCAAATTTCTGAGAAAGGGGAGGCAAGAAGAATCCAGTCATGATAAAGAAGAAACATTTTTATTTTGGGGGAGGGAACATCAGAATATTTATATTTTCGTTGCTTGTCCTATAGGAAATGTGCAAGTTGGAGTGTTTTAATTACATAAAAGTAGATCAGTATCTTCAGGATGTCTGTTTGTGTTCTGAAGAGAAAGAATTGTGCTACAAACAAGCACAGCATGCTTTTCCATCTGAGGAAGCCAGATTTAAATAGGAAAACAGGGGCTCTAACTCAGTTACATCTAATACAAGCTGTGCAATCACCTTGAGTACCAATCTTCTTACTGAGAAATACAATTGCTGTGAGGATTAAAAGAAATCATATTCAGAAAACTTCTTAAATCCCTGACCTCTTTTAATGCCCAGACATACCCATACATTTTACTCTTTGTTAAGCTATGTTTCCTTCCTCCTCCAACACTAAAAAGAGAGATTTTGAAAGTAGGTTCATTTGGTAACAGAAAATTGAAATTTCAGTTATGTTTTGTCCAAGTATTCTAGAATATAAGTCCAATGAAAGCAGGGATTTGTGCTGCTTTTGTTTCCTGATGCATCCTAAAGATCTAGAATATCCTCTGCCACATAAATAGTGCTCAATAAATGTTTTGAATTAAGAAGGAAAGGAGCTGTTCTTAAAACAGAACAGCTTGGTTGATGACTATATCCTATATAGCAAATCTGGTACATGACTTAAAGAAGTGTTAGATTGGTTTGAAATACTAGATAAGGAATTCTTTTTGTAATGGTCCTGGATAAATGTCTGATGTTCAGTGTTCATTTGTATGAGGACTGCAGGAGTTTGCCATGTACAATCCAGTGTTAGAGACTGAATTGACAGAGAGGAGGATGATTTGTCACCTATTATCTACATTGAATTTTTAAAGTTGTCAGTGATTCAGTGTGATCAAGTATGGAAATAAAAGCTATGCATGAACTAAATAAACAAGGATACTTCCTACAACATATCTGCAAACAGCGCAGTTTGTATTTTGCAAGAGACTTTTTTCGACAGGCTTAAGGAGGAAAATCTGGAGTTCAGAAAGTACACTGAAAGTAAATGCAACTAAGAGTGAAGTATTGGCTCAATAATACAACTGTGTGTGTGTGTGTGTGTGTATGTGTTTGTGTGTGGATGAGTGTGTGTGTTGTTCTCTTGAATTTGTGAAAAAATTTTGAAGTTGACCAGGCGATTTGGTATTTTGTATATTATGCTTTATTTGAGATACAAAGTGTCATCCACTGTAGCATATTCATCGTATATGTAGAATATATGTTTGAGTGGGTTTATGTTTGGTTTTTCTACAATTTCCCTCTTATATTCTTATATTTTTCAGGGGGGAAAAAAAACTAGTTATCAACCTTTTAAAAGTAAAACTTCCATGAAAAAAGCTCCATTCTCATATTGTGTGTCGGTGTTTTTTTATTCCTTATTTACAGAGGATTTTCACTGAAAATGTCTACATGGACCTTTGTTTAAATGAGAAAGATTTCTGTATGACTACATATGACATGAATAGAATTTTTTAAAATTTCAAGGCCAAACTTTGATTCTGTTGTTGAGGCAGACTTCCCACTGAGCACTGCATTTAATTCATATCACTGAGACAATCGCAGTTGATTCCCTTCATTTCCTCATGATCCAAGGACTCCCACTATCCAGTCTCGATACCACAACCTCTTCATAAGACACTCTCTCCCTACACTTGCTCAACCACTGTGCCCCAAAGCCAGCTACCAATTCAACGCAAACCCATTCCAAATCCCAATGGAAAATTTTACAGAAATAGAAAAAGAAATTTTAAAGAGTATACGAGGGCCGGGCGCAGTGGCTCAAGCCTGTAATCCTAGCACTTTGGGAGGCCGAGACGGGAGGATCACGAGGTCAGGAGATCGAGACCATCCTGGCTAATACGGTGAAACCCTGTCTCTACTTAAAATACCAAAAAAAAAAAAAAAAAAACTAGCCGGGCGATGAGGCGGGCGCCTGTAGTCCCAGCTACTCAGGAGGCTGAGGCGGGAGAATGGCGTAAACCCGGGAGGCGGAGCTTGCAGTGAGCTGAGATCCGGCCACTGCACTCCAGCCTGGGTGGCAGAGCAAGACTCCGTCTCAAAAAAAAAAAAAAAAAAAAAAAGAGTATATGAAACCAGAAAATATCTCAAATAGCCAAAGCAATCTTGAGAAAGAAGAACAAAGCTGGAGGTCTCACACTTCTGGATTTCAAAATGAATGACACAGCTAAAGTAAATTAAAATCAGATGGTCCTGGCAAAAGACAGGCATACAGATAAATGGAACAAAATAAGGAGTCTGGTCATAAACACAATTTATAAGGGCAACTGATTTTTCACAAGGCTGTGTAAAATACACACTAGGAAAAGGATAGACTATTCAACAAATGATACTGGGAAAAGTGCACATTCTGGTGTGAAAGAATGAAATTAGAACGTTGTCTTACACAATACACAAAAATTAGCTCAAAATGGATTATACACTTTAGTGTAAGACCTGAAACTATAAAGCTACAAGAAAAAAACATAAAGAAAAATGCTTTATGAAGTTTGTCTTAGAAAAGATTTCTTGGATATTATCTGAAAACATAGGCACCAAAACTAAAGTGGAGAAGTGGGATAACATCAAACCAACATACTTCATTACTGCAAAGGAAACAATCAACAAAGCAAAAGGCAATCTACAGAATGAGAAAAAGGATTTTTAAATTACATATTTGATAAAAGGTTAATATCCAAAGTACATTTAAAATCTTTTCCAATTTGATAGCAAAACCCAATATCCCAGTTAAAAATTGTCAAAGAACTTGAATAGACCTTTCTTTAACAAAAAGTCGCTTGAAGTAAGGTTAATAAAGTGGTTTGTGGCTACATAGTCTTCCCCTGTGGAAAAGGGATATCCTTGCCTTCTCCTGCTGACCATGGTCCCTGACAGCCTTCTTCTAGGTCAGTATTGGCTCATGTTAGCCTCCCCACTGGGCCTCCCTTGGACATTTCAGTATCATCACATTTACTACAGAAAAGTCTTTTTTGAGTAAAGTCACTTCTCAGTCTGTATCACTAAACAGCCTATTACTGTTTGTGAACCTCAGTCTGTTTCATCTGTAATGATAACAGCTCTCCTATTCACCTCACAAAGATATTATGAAAATAGAAAATAAAAGATCACGTGAAGAAAAGTTCTTTGAAAACAATACACAAAGATACACTGCCATTATTTTTAAGAAAATGGCTAAAATGTCTCTGAGCTACAAAGGAATTATTCTATCAGAAAAGAAATATACATGGTAGAAATTTAAAATAAAGTTTTTTTGATATGTAAATTACTTTGGTATTAAGTCACTCAAATGTGGCTACCACTGAGCTTATTTTTACAGTGCTGCAGTGTTCTGACATGTTTCCTTGGTATAAATCAATGTATAGGCTATCATATATTGATGAATCAGCTCTTTTGCAACTACTGAAAAAACAATTCATTGTCCACACATTTCTCTATCTCTGACACAAATCAAAATGCGTTACCTTTCAGGGACAGTTGAGTTTGTCAGTTTATCATCTCACTAACTTCTAACTTCCAAGAACAAAATATGAATTTGTAAGTTGTGATTCATCAGAAACAGTATTACTAAGTTTTGTTAGTGATTGCTCTTACATTCGTGTATTGACTTAAAGAAAATTTAAGAAACATATAAGATATTAGAAAATAAGTGTTGAAGCTATTTTAAGGATTTACAGGACACAGCAGTTTTTTTTCCCCTAGACCATTTACTATCAATGCAATCATACTACACTCTTTTCAGGATATTTGCCAAGCTGTGACTTACGGACTCTTTGTTTAGAATTGATCTTCTATAAAGGAAGAGGTCAGCAGTCAGGTTTGAAAACAATTACCTGGCCATAGTTGACTGGACTAAGAGTAGACTCTTGAGAAATGAGAACACAATAAGGTACTCAATCCTAAACGTCTGGATTTTGGATTCAGAAATAGTTCCTATATGTAGCTTAAAGCATGTGTGATACAAAAATGAAGTACCTGTTGATCAGCCTTGCTCCATTATGTAGAAAAGGTTGATTGAAACAGAGAGAGAGAATGAGAGAAAGATAGAACTAGCTATAGTCCCAAGAAAAATAAGAAAAATAATATAGACCCAATGTAAATGAAAAAATATCCCCCAAAATATATCTATATCTTTATGAATTTTTTTCAGTTATTTCCAGTTTCTTTCTGATATCTGGCTAATTTCTGCCCCTAAGTTCCATGCTATTAGAAAACATACATTAATTTTACACAATTGGCTTTTTATCTAAACTTATGCTCTATTACAAGCAATTGACAAAAATTTACTATTAATATACTGCATGAATACAATTCTTGTTAAGCAATAAAGAAACAATAAATTATACACCAGATATGTTGGGTGAGATTTATAACAATTTGCTCCTTTAAGTTCCTTTGGCCAAAGAAATGATAAACCAAGTAGGTGGGGCTCCTTCAACTTTGGTCCCAGATAAGGAAAGCCAGAGATTACTCATGGAGAACATAAAATAAGAGTTAAAGCAAACAAGCAATCACCAAGCAAATAAAACTTCTACTGATGCAAGCCACTGATACTACAAAGTCATTTTTATTTCAGCATAAGATATGCAAAGCATACTGATAGAAACGGAAGTAAAATACTAATAACAGGTTACAGAACGGGATAATGTTTTGAAGAATTATATAAGTCTCTAAAATTGGACACTAGATAACAAATATGATTGTTTTGGATGAATCGGTAAAAGTACAGGGAAAAATGATTTGTTAGATGGGTATTTAGAAAATACAAGAATATAGAGAGCTAGTCTTGGTGGAAAGTACCTATACAGATCATAGATTTAGTGGCAATATTGTTATTATTATTATTATTGAAAGCAAGTAATATATTTTAGGGGAAATCAGAGGCTTCTCTATACAAATACACAGATGTAAAACATGAAAGGTAGCATACTAGAGTTTTTCCTCTAGAGAACCAGAACCAATAAGTGCATATATATATATATACAGAGAGTGAGTGAGTGAGAGAAAGAGAGAGAGAGAGAGACATTTGTTTTAAGGAATTCACTTATGTGACTGTAGAGGCTGGCAAGTCCAAAAGCCTCTGGGCAGTCTGACAGGCTGCAGATTTAAGGAAGAGTTGATGTTGCTTCTCCAATCCAAAGGCAGAGAGGTAGAGTTCTCTCTTCCTTGGGGTACTTAGTCTTTTTTTCACTTACGGCTTCAACAGACTTCCATCCCACCTGCATTACCTAATATTCTTTACTCAGTCTAGTGATATAAATGTTAATTTCATCTAAAAATTACCATCATGGCAGCAATCTAGACCAAATATCTGGCTACCATGGCCTAATCAAGTTGACCCATAAAATTAGTCATCACAAGAAGATTGTAGGAAGGACTTCTACTTATTTTAATAATTGAGAGACACTGAATAATTTTGAGTGGACAGACCTATGATAAGAGATTCGGGAATAATCTAATGTTAACCTCAAGAAATCTGTAGCGAACAGACTCAGCTATTTTTTACCTCAGTTTCTTCCTTTTAAAAATCTTATATCAATATAAGTAATATTTGATTCCTTTTCAGAGCAGACTCATACAGAATCCCAATCATTTCTAGTTCCTATAGACCTTCTCTATATCATTTTCTTTTTATCACAATTGCATATTTAATTACTCAAATCCCTTTACTTATTGAGATAAATTGAGGACTCTTTATTCCTATTTTCTTATATCTAATTTATTGTCAAATGAAGAAAAAGTTATTGTGTCCTTCCACTATTTTACTGAAACTACTGTGGCAAAAGTAACTAATAACTTCAAAACAAAATCACTTCATACCATTTTAAAATTTTTTTACCTTATTTAAATTATTTGCAGAATTTGATCCCATTGCCTAATCCCTTCTTCA
>NW_016810869.1:1050307-1055498 GCF_001698545.2 Rhinopithecus bieti | reverse complement strand
GCCATTCTCCTGCCTCAGCCTCCCGAGTAGCTGGGACTACAGGCGCCCGCCTCGTCGCCCGGCTAGTTTTTTGTATTTTTAAGTAGAGACAGGGTTTCACCGTGTTAGCCAGGATGGTCTCGATCTCCTGACCTCGTGATCCTCCCGTCTCGGCCTCCCAAAGTGCTGGGATTACAGGCTTGAGCCACCGCGCCCGGCCTATTTTTTATATTTTATGTACTATGGTTTTGATGTGATAAAACGATTTGTGTTGTTTTTTGATATTCATCCTGCTTAGTGTTCTCTGAGCTGCTTCTATCAATGGCATAGTGTCTGTCATTAATTTTAGAAAGTTCTTTGCCATTATCATTTCACAAATTTATTCTGTTCTGCTCTCTCTTACTTCTCTGTCTGCTCATCAAATTATACATGTCTTACAACTTTTGGTAATGCCCCACATTTCTTGGATTTTCTTTAATTTTTTTTTTTTTTTTTTTTTTTTTTTTGAGACAGTCTTGCTGGAGTGCAGTGACACACTCTCAGCTTGCTGCACTTGAACCTCGGCCTCCTGGGTTCAAGTGATACTCCTGCCTCACCCTTCTGAGTAGCTGGGATTACAGGATTGTGTCACCACACTAGGCTAATATTTGCAGTTTTTAGTAGAGATGGAGTTTTGCCATGTTGGCCAGACTGGTCTCAAACTCCTGGCCTCAAGTGATCCAATCCCTCTCCAACCAGCCTCCTAAAGTGCTGATGTTACACATGTGAGTCACCATGCCCAGCCTACACCTTGTGTATCATTCTTATTCGGCCCTCATATTTTTCTTTTATTCTTTTTTCTATGTACATTTCAGTTTAGGATGTTTCTACTTACATACCTTCAAGAACCCTGATTATTTTCTAAGCTATGTCTAGTCTACTTATCAAGCAGTTCTCATTTCTGTCACATGATTTTTAATTTCTAGCATTTTCTTTTGATTCACTTTTAGAATTTTAATTTTTCTTCTTTTAGTACCTATCTGTTGTAACATTTTTTATACTTTTTCTATTAGAGTCTAACATATTAAGACCGGAGTCTCTACCTGTTCCCTCCCATGACATGTGGGGATTATGGGAACTAAAATTCAAGATAAGATTTGGGTGGGGACACAGGCAAACCATATCAATAACTATAGGTACACAAAGTTTAAAATACCTCTACCATCTATGGTTTTTTTTTTTTTTTTTTTTTTTTTTCATTCTTTGTTTATTTCCTCCTTTTGATTTTGGTCTTTCCTAAGTACTCCTCAGAAAATCTGTGTCTTTTAGGTCTTTTAACATTAATCTATAGTTGTACTAGAGTCAGATTCGTTTGGTGGCATGTCAGAAAGAGGGAATGTTCTATTAACTTGCACTAGAGTCAGATTGGTTTGGTGGCATGTCAGCGAGAGGGACTGTTCTATTATCTTGCACTTAAATCTCATACTCTTAGTGAGTCTCATCTTGGTGCTGTGTCCTTCATAATTGCTTCTCCAGTGACATAACTTTCTCCTTTCACAGGCTGTAACATATGCTATTTCCTTGACCTCTGATGACTCTATATTTATTTTTCCCCATGAGAGAGAAGAAAGGTGAGACAGGTCTGGAGTGAGAAAAAGATCCCTTACCGAGGCAATGAAAAAGTGCTGGTAAAATAGTTGACCCTGCTGTGTGAGGTGTGAGGTGTCAGTCTGCCCCTAGTGGGGGGTGTCTCCCAGTTAGGTTACTCATGGGTCAGGGACCCACTTGAGCAGGCAGTTTGTCCGTTCTCAGATCTCAAACTCCGTACTGGCAGAACCACTACTCTCTCCAAAGCTGTCAGACAGGGACATATTACAAACACCTCTATGCAAATAAACTAGAAAACCTAGAAGAAATGGATAAATTCCTGGACACATATACTATCCCAAGACTGAACCAGGAGAAGTTGAACCCCAGAACAACCCAATAAAAAGCTCTGAAATTGAGGCAATAATTAATAGCCTATCAACCAAAAAAAGTTCAGGACCAGATGGATTCACAGCCAAATTCTACCAGAGGTACAAGGAGGAGCTGGTACCATTCCTTCTGAAACTATTCCAATCAATAGAAAAGAGGGAATACTCCCTAACTTATTTTATGAGGCCAGCATCATCCTGATACCAAAGCCTGGCAGAGACACAACAAAAAAAGAGAATTTTAGACCAATATCCCTGATGAACATGATGCAAACATCCTCAATAAAATACTGGCAAACCAAATCCAGCAGCACATCAAAAAGCTTATCCACCACAATCAAGTTGGCTTCATCACTGGGATGCAAGGCTGGTTCAATATACACAAATCAATAAATGCAATCCAGCATATAAACAGAACCAAAGACAAAAACCACGTGATTATCTCAATAGATGCAGAAAAGCCCTTTGACAAAATTTAGCCCTTCATGCTAAAAACTCTCAGTAAATTCGTTATTGATGGAATGTATCTCAAAATAATAAAAGCTATTTATGACAAACCCAGAGCCAATATCATACTGAATGTGCAAACACTGGAAGCAATCCCTTTGAAAACTGGCACAAGACAGAGATGCCCTCTCTCACCACTCCTATTCAACACAGTGTTGGAAGTTCTGGCCAGGGCAATCAGGCAGGAGAAAGAAATAAAGGGTATTCAATTAGGAAAAGAGGAAGTCAAATTGTTCCTGTTTGTGGATGACATGATTGTATATTTAGAAAACCACATTGTCTCAGCCCAAAAACTCCTTAGGCTGATAAGCAACTTCAGCAAAGCCTCAGGATACAAAATCAATGTGCAAAAATCACAAGCATTCTTATACACCAATAACAGACAAACAGAGAGTCAAATCATGAGGGAACTCCCATTCACAATTGCTTAAAAGAGAATAAAATACCTAGGAATCCAACTTACAAGAGATGTGAAAGACCTCTTCAAGGAGAACTACAAACCACTGCTCAATGAAATAAAAGAGGACATAAACAAATGGAAGAGCATTCCATGCTCATGGATAGGAAGAATCAATGTCGTGAAAATGGCCATGCTGCCCAAGGTAATTTAAAGATTCAATGCCATCTCCATTAAACTACCAATGACTTTCTTCACAAAATTGGAAAAAACTACTTTAAAGTTCATATGGAACCAAAAAAGAGCCTGCATTGCCAAGACAATCCTAAGCCAAAACAACAAAGCTGGAGGCAACACGCTACCTGACTTCAAGCTATACTACAAGGTTATAATAACCAAAACAGCATGGTACTGGTACCAAAACAGAGATATAGACCAATGGAACAGAACAGAGCCCTCAGAAATAATACCACACATCTACAGCCATCTGATCTTTTAAAAACCTGACAAAAACAAGAAATGGGGAAAGGATTTCCTATTTAATAAATGGTGCTGGGAAAACTGGCTAGCCATAAGTAGAAAGCTGAAACTGATCCCTTCCTTACTCCTTATATAAAAATTAATTGAAGATGGATTAGAAACTTAAATGTTAGACCTAAAACCATAAAACCCTAGAAGAAAACCTAGGCAATACCATTCAGGACATAGACATGGGCAAGGACTTCATGTCTAAAACACCAAAAGCAATGGAACAAAAGCCAAAATTGACAAATAGGATCTAATTAAACTAAAGAGCTTCTGCACAGAAAACGAAACAACCATCAGAGTGAACAGATAACCCACAGAATGGGAGAAAATTTTTGCAAACTACCCATGTGAAAAAGGGCCAATATCCAGAACCTACAAAGAACTTAAACAGATTTACAAGAAAAGAACAAACAACCCCATCAAAAAGTGGGGGACACTTCTCAAAAGAAGACATTTATGCAGCCAACAGACACATGAAAAAATGTTCATCATCACTGGCCATCAGAGAAATGCAAATCAAAACCACAGTGAGATACCATCTCATACCAGTTAGAACGGCCATCATTAAAAAGTCAGGAAACAACAGTTGCTAGAGAGGATGTGAAGAAATAGGAACACTTTCACACTGTTGGTGCGATTGTAAACTAGTTCAGCCATTGTGGAAAACAGTGTGGTGATTCCTCAAGGATGTAGAACTAGAAACACCATTTGACCCAGCCGTCCCATTACTGGGTATATACCCAAAGGAGTATAAGTCATGTGCTATAAAGACACATGCACATGTATGTTTATTGTGGCACCATTCACAACAACCAAGACTTGAAACCAACCCAAATGTACATCCATGACAGACTGGATTAAGAAAATATGGCACATATACACCATGGAATACTATGCAGCCATAAAAAGGATGAGTTCCTTTCCTTTGTAGGGACATGGATGCAGCTGGAAACCATCATTCTCAGCAAACCATCACAAGAACAGAAAACCAAACACTGCATGTTCTCACTCATAGGTGGGAATTGAACAATGGGAAATCTTGGACACAGGAAGGGGAACATCACACCCTGGGGCCTGTCATGGGTTGGGGGAAGGGGGAAGGGATAGCATTAGGAGATATACCTAATGTAAACAAAGAGTCAACGGGTGCAGCACAACAACATGGCACATGTATACGTATGTAACAAACCTGCATGTTGTGCACATGTACCCTAGAACTTAAAGTATAATAAAATTAAATTAAATTAAATAGTTGACCCTAGAGACTATGCCTTGGTTATGACAAATGCTGTGACTGCATTTCACAGTAATTATTCTTCCTCTCCGCCCTGAAGTAGAGTTTTGTTCTCCCATATTTACAATGAAAACCTGTTGAAATTCTTTGGGAATACCTCAATTTCAGAGCCTGTTATTTGTCTATTCAGGGATTCAAGTTCTTCCTGGTTTAATCTTGGGAGGGTGTCTGTGTCCAGGAATTTATCCATTTCTTCTGGATTTTCTAGCTTATTTGAGTAGAGGTGTTTACAGTGTTCTCTGATGGCAGTTTGTATTTCTGTGGGATCGGTGGTGATATCCCCTTTATCATTTTTTATTGTGTCTATTTGATTCTTCTCTCTTTTCTTCTTTATTAGTCTTGCTAGTGGTCTATCAATTTTGTTGATCTTTTCAAAAAAAAACAGCTCCTGGATTCATTGATTTTTTTGAAGGGTTTTTGTTGTGTCTCTATCTCCTTCAGTTCTGCTTTGATCTTAGTTATTTCTTGCTTTCTGCTAGATTTTGAATGTGTTTGCTCTTGTTTCTCTAGTTCTTTTAATTGTGATGCTAG
>NW_016810869.1:1010268-1049267 GCF_001698545.2 Rhinopithecus bieti | reverse complement strand
TAGAAAGCTGAAACTGGATCCCTTCCTTACTCCTTATATAAAAATTAATTCAAGATGGATTAGAGACTTAAATGTTAGACCTAAAACCATAAAAACTCTAGAAGAAAACCTAGGGAATTCCATTCAGGACATACGCATGGACAAGAACTTCATGACTAAAACATCAAAAGCAATGGCAACAAAAGCCAAAATTGACAAATGGGATCTAATTAAACTAAAGGGCTTCTGCACAGCAAAAGAAAACTATCATCAAAGTGAACAGGCAACCTATAGAATGGGAGAACATTTCTGCAATCTAATCATCTGACAAAGGGCTAATACACAGAATCTACAAAAATTTAAACAGATTTACAAGAAAAAAAGCAAACAACCCCATCAAAAAGTGGGGGAAGGATATGAACAGACACTTCTCAAAAGAAGACATTTATGCAGCCAACAGACACATGAAAAAATGCTCATCATCACTGGCCATCAGAGAAATGCAAATCAAAAACCACAATGAGATACCATCTCACACCAGTTAGAATGACCATCATTAAAAAGTCAGGAAACAACAGGTGCTGGAGAGGATGTAGAGAAATAGGAATGCTTTTATACTGTTGGTGGGATTGTAAACTCATTCAACCATTGTGGAAGACAGTGTGGTGATTCCCCAAGGATCTAGAACTAGAAATACCATTTGACCCAGCCATCCCATTACTGGGTATATATCCAAAGGAGTATAAATCATGCTGCTATAAAGACACATGCACACGTATGTTTATTGTGGCACTATTCACAATAGCAAAGACTTGGAACCAACCCAAATGTCCATCAATGATAGACTGGTTTAAGAAAATGTGACACATATATATGATGGAACACTGTGCAGCCATAAAAGAGATGAGTTCCTATCCTTTGTAGGGACATGGATGTAGCTGGAAACCATCATTCTGAGCAAACTATCGCAAGAACAGGAAACCAAACACCTCATGTTCTCACTCATAGATGGGAATTGAACAATGAGAACACTTGGACACATGGTGGGGAACATCATACACCATGACCTGTTATAGGGTTGGGGGAGGGGGGAGGGATAACATTAGGAGAAATACCTAATGTAAATGATGAGTTAGTGGGTGAAGCACACCAACATGACACATGTATACATACATAAGAAACCTGCACGTTGTGCACATGTACCCTAGAACTTAAAGTATAATAAAAATAAAATACAATAATAAAAAAAGAAAATCTTTGGGAATAATGTCATGAAAGGGTGGCGTCCTCTAACTCTCCAGTCCTGAGGTGTTTCTCCACTGTTATGCTTGTCCAGATTCAACTTCCAACAATTCAAAATGTTACTCTGAGTACTCCAATCAGTTTCTCCAGATGTGTCCGACTCTCCAGATTGGGGAATAATGTTGTTCTGTGACCATGGTTCTCTGATGGGTCTAACAAGTTATTAATTTTCATTGTTTTTCACTTTTTTATTGTAAAGATGGCACTGATTTGTTTTGGCCTCTTTCCATCTCAGAGCTAAATCTGGAAGTGCTTTTTGGAATTCATTACATTAATTTTGGTACCTTCAACCCTCACTTTACTTATCTCCCTGTTTTGTAACATACGTTTCCATCAAACTTTCAGATAACTTTGGGAATTTTCCAATTCAAGCTCCTCTTTATTTCTAGCATTGGCAACTACCTGCTGTTCACAAAATGTGCACATACTTGGACGCCACAATGCATTTGCACTTGACTTACCTAGTTCTTGGAATCTGCTTCTCCACCAGCCAGACTCCCACTTATCTTCCATTTCCAGCCATGTAATTTACTCTGCATCCCCAGGAAGAAATTCTGATTTGCTTGAATCACAGTGTAAGTATGCATGTTTCTATTTTGGTACTTGTAAGTAGTATCATACCTATATTTAGTCACCTATCACCCATCTACAAGTTGTTTCTTGAAAACACGAAAGTAGATCTATACATCAAAAAGACATCTTGATTATCAGCCAATTACATTTAGTTAAATTGACTTGATGATGTTGCTAGAAGGGATAGGAGGAGACAAATCACAAGAAGGGAGAGTAGGAAGGATAATACTAAAGCATCCAAACTAGGAGGCACCTGTACTAGCATTCTATTCATAGATGTAGAAAAGCAGTTTAGATATGAACTGCTGTATGAAGAATTTATGACTCGTGATGGCATATAAGTTATGAACTAAGACAGGTGAAAGAATCTACATGACCTAAGGTCAAGCTAGATGGCATCAACAGTAAAAGTGAGCTCAGGAGAAGGAACTGTTATGTGGAGTTTTGTTTTGTAATGGACAATATATTTGAGGTCGTCATGTGACAGAGATCCAGCCAGCCTTTTGAATTATTGGAACCAAACAATCAAAACATAGATTGAGGTTTAGAACACACTTGCAGCAAAGGGTTTATTGGGTGCAAATTACATGGGGACATGATTTGGTAGGCAAAGAGTTACTATAGTAAAAATAAAAGTCGGATAACAGCTGAAATGTAGGCAGTGAATTGAAAAAGGAAGAATTTAGAGAAAAGGAGAGTGTAATGTCATCAAAGTAACTGAAGGGGAGTTTTATAAGAAATATTTGTAGTGCTTATTCTAATATTACTATAATACTAATATTAAAGTGTTAATATTAACAGTAAAAATTGAGCAAAATGTGAAAATTAAATTTTGAAAATGCTATTATATAGGCAGTTGGAATTTTCTGAGGAATTTTTATGAAAGAATCAGATTGTAATATACAAGTAGAAAAGCTGCAAATTAGGTAAATATAAATAAGGACAGAAAAATTATCTTTGAAGATGTCTTTCTGTTCAGGTAGAGGAAGAGGAAGCAAATGATTTGTGGTCTCATCAAAAGTTGAAAGGATAGTTCAGTTAGTTACAGAGGACTCGTTGCATTATAATATTTAATGTTACAAAAACGATGTAAATTAATTATAAAAAATATATCTTATTTTAAATTTAGTTATCTAATTCCACCTCATGGATATAAATAAATTGTAATCCAAAAAGCTAATCCAGACCAAGCATAGTGGTTCATACCTTAATCCCAGCACTTTGGGTGGCTGAAGTGGGGGATCACTTTAGGCTAGGAATTTGAGACCATCCTTGCCAACATGATGAAACCCTGTCTCTACTGAAAATACAAAAATTGGCCTGGCATGGTGGCAAGCACCTGCAGTCTCAGCTACTTGGGAGGCTGAGGCATGAGAATCACTTTAACCGAGGAGGCAGAGGTTTCAGTGAGCTGATATGGCACTACTGCACTCCAGCCTGGACAGCAGAGAGAGACCCTGTTTCAAAAAAAAAAGAAAGTTCATTCAGTTAAGTTAATTAGGATGAACTCTAATATGACTAGTGTCTTCATAAAAAGAAGAATTTTGACACAGGCACACAATGCCATGTAAAGATAAAGGCAGTGACGGGTGATGCTCTATAAGCCAAGGAACACCAAAGATTTCTGACAGACCACTAGAAGTTCTGGCTAAACGTAGAACAGACTCTTCTCGGCTCTCATGGGAAACCAACCCTGCCAGTACCTTGATCATGGACTTCTAGCTTCCCGAACTGTGAGGCAATCAGTTTCTGATGTTTAAACCATGAGTTTGTAGGCGTTTGTTAACACAACCCTAGCAAACTGATAGAGATTTTTGAAACTGAGAAGCAGAGTGCAGCTGTAACAAATACTGAAAAATATGGAAGTAGTTTGGAACTGGATAATGAGTAGAAGCTGTAAGAATTTTGAGATGCATGATTTGAAAAAGCCTACATTGTGTTGAAGAGACTGTTAGTAAAACTACGGACATTAGAGACAATTCTAGTGATGGCTCAGAAATAAAAGAGGAAAGGTACCAAGTTTCCATCATTTTAAAGAATGATGCTGGGTGTGGTGGCTCATGCCTGTAATTCCAGCACTTTGGGAGTCTGAGGCAGGTGGATCCCAAGGTCAGGAGATCAAGACCATCCTGGTTAACACAGTGAAACCCCGTCTCTATTAAAAAGACAAAAAATTAGCCAGGTGTGGTGGCGGGCACCTGTAGTCCCAGCTGCTCGGGAGGCTGAGGCAGGAGAATGGCGTGAATCTGGGAGGCGGAGCTTGCAGTGAGCTGAGATTGCCCCACTGCACTCCAGCCTGGGTGACAGACGGAGACTCCGTCTCAAAAAAAAAAAAAAAAAAAAAAGAACGTCTAGTCATGAAAATAATGTTGCTAGAAATATAGATGTTAAATATAGATGTTAGAGGGGATTCTGATGAAGTCTCCAATGGAAATAAGGAACATATTAATAGAAACTGAAGGAAAGGTGAAACTTGCTCAAATAACTATGAATTGACTGAGATGGAAAATAGAATTGGTAAGCGGAAAAGTGGTATATTTAGATGAGAAGATCATTTATTTATTTATTTACTTATGTATTGGATATGGAGTCTTGCTTTGTTGCCCAGGCTGGAGTCCAGTGGCACAATCATAGCTCACTGCAGCCTCAAAATCCTGGGTTCAAGTGATCCTCCCCCCTCAGCCTCACGTAGAGCTGGGACTATAGGCATGCCCAGAAAAATTTTCCCCCCTCTTAATGATGGGGGTCTTGCTGTGTTGCCAAGGCTGGTCTGGAATGCCTAGCCTCAAGCGATATTTCTGCCTTGGCCTCTGAAAACGCTTGGATTACACGTGTGAACCCCTGCATCTGGCCTAGATGAGATTTCTAAGTGAAGTGTTGAAGGCATGGTGTGGTTTCTCCTTGCTGCTTATAGTGAAATGTAAGAGGTGAGAAGTCCATTGAAAGATCAGTCGCTAAGCAAGAAGACATCAGCACAGTAATTTGTAAGGTTTTGGCTTATTCAGATAGCATAGCATGGAAACAGGGCCAAGGATGTAGCTGAACAACTGCTTGCTAGAGTGATTTAGGTGTATAATGCAAGGATCCAATCAACCATGCCAGTAGAAGCCAGGAATACAGATATAGTGATTCATGAAAGGTATGTGGAGGCCTCTCTTGTGTGATGTCTTGGACCTCTGTGAATTGCGTGGAAGGTAGATAAGATTTCTGAAAATTCTGAAACAGCAGAAATGCTGCCTGCCTGAACTGATAAAAATATAGATGGGGTGAAATAAAGGAATAATGGGAACATAATCAGTGAAGGAAAAATGACTTTGAGATCAGAGCCACAGATCCAGAGAGCAGGGCCACCTCTTTGAGGTTCCAGAAGGCAGACTTCCACGAAGAGCCTAGGAAACTAGGCTACCTCCCTAGGAGGCATGTCAGCGGGTAGGGAGTACAGCCCAGATCCAGGAGTACTGAGCTGCCTCTCTGCCATAGGATTATCAAGCCAAGGATAATTATTAAAAGGCAGTCTAATGGGTTTTATCCTGCCTAGCTTTACAATTGTTTGGGACATGTGACTCTTTTAGTTTTTCCTTCCAATTTCTCTCTTTTGGTATAGAAATGTCTATTCTACACCTATAACAGCACTATATTTTGAAGGAAGACAACTTGTCTGGCTTATAGTTTTACAGATGGAGAGCAATTTGCTTCAGGATAAGTCACAGCCTGAGTTTCACCAATGTCTGATTTAAATAATATTTAGATGAGATTTTATATTTAGACTTGATGTTGGAATGAGTTAAGGCTTTTGGGAATGTTGGCACAGGGTAAATGTGTTTTGCATGTGAGAAGGGCATACACTGGGGGGAGTCAAAAGAGATTATATTGGATTGAATTCTGTCCTGCCAAAATTTTTAGGTTGAAGTCTTAGCCCCAGTAACTCAAAATGTGACTTTCTTTGAAGAATAGGTAATTACAGAAGTAATCCAGTTAAGTGAAGTGATTAGCACAGACTCTAATCCAAGATGACTGAGATTCTTATAAAAGGGCAACAACTGGACAGAGACATATACATAGTGAGATCATCAGGTGAACTAAAAAGGTAGAGATTGAGGTAATGCACTACCAGCCAAGGAATGCCCCAAAATTGCCTAAAACCTCCAGAAACCAGGGGAGAGGCATCAGGAGGAAGAAATGCTCCTAATTCCATGATCGTTGACTTCTAGCCTCCAGAACTGCAAGACAATACATTCTGTTGTTTCAGCTATCCTGTTTGTGCTCTTTGCTATGGCAATTCTCAAAAACTAATAAAATATCATATAGACGAACAAAACAAAAAAATCTAGCCGTTTTTAAAAAATAAAAAATAGTAAAATGTATACATCTTATTTTAGTAAATAAATTTAAATCTTATTTTAGTTTATTTTGATATATGTGAGATACCTATATATTCACGAAATATTCTAATAAAATTTAACTAGCATATCCCTTCTTAATAAAATGTTTTTCTTAATATGTAAAAATATAAATGTTGCAGAATTACAATTAAAATGAATTATTCACATTAGTATAATAAATGTTTTGCATACTCACCTGATAAACTTCCTCATTTTTCAATAGTAAATACTGCTGCTAACACTACCCTACATGACTAATCGTTGTAATATCATTACAATCTGATTTTTCTATGTGAAGAAAAGTATTACATGTCAAGAGCACTGAAGTTGGAGTTTCTGTTTTTTCTTCACTCAAAGTGTGCTGATTTAAATTTTGATCACATCTTAAAAAATGCCTTCACAGCAATGTCTAGACTGGTGTTTTACCAAACAACTGGGCACCATAGTCTTCGCAAGTAGATATAAGTTGACACATAAAATTAACCATCATAACCTGTAATTTACTAACATTCTACTAACATCTCCCTCTTGCAAATGATCACAACTTTTTATGTTGACCACTCATTAATTTTTAAACTGAGTTCCATATATTGACTCTTGCCCCATCCTCCTCCATAGACCCATTCTTCATATATCATCTGGAGTGAACTTTTATATTTTAGAATATAACTACAACTATATCACCCTCATATATTTAAAACTCTGGCTTCCCATTCTCTAAGGACAAAGTCTCAAATCCTTGCAATGGTCTACAAGTACATAAAGGATTCTTCTCCAGCATCCTCTGAATCCTGCTACTTGAACACTGTCCCCCTCCCACATTGTACTCCAAGCACATTAACCTTGTTGCATTTCCTCATTCAGGACAACCTCATTCTCATCTCAGGGCATCTAGTCAACTGGTCTCCTCCTAGAATGGGCCTCTCTCAGATCTTCACATGGCTGGCTCTTTTTCATGATGCAAGATTCCACTTGAATTTTACCAAGTGTAACTCTTTTCCTGATTTCCTTCCTTAACTAGTAGCCTGTCTTTCCAACCCAGTTGCTCTCCATCTACTTCCCTACTTGGAATTTATTTGGAGTATAGTGTTTAGAGTATAGTGAGGGCGGGAGAATCGTCTTAATTAGGATGATTCAGGGGATGATGGCGAATCCTTTCTGTCCTGGTAGACCACTGAAAGGATTTGAGATTTTGTTTTTAGAGAAAGGAATGCTAAGGTCTTAACTATCACAACCTGAAATTTACTTGAGTAAATTATAATATAATGGAATTGTGTTATATTAGTTACTTATTTTTCCACTTGTTTATCTTTATGTATATCACTAGAAGTTAAGCTTCAGAAAGAAAAAGTTTTCTTCAAACAAATTCTTTTCTCTATCTCCAGTGCTTTAAATAGTGCTTGGCAAATCATAAGTATTTAATACAAATTTTGTAAAAAAAAATTAAAAAAAAAGCATAAATGACTGTGCCCTAAAATGATAATTTTTCCACAAACAAAAATATTATCAAGTGTAATAAATGGATGAAATAACAAAGTAAGCTACATAAAACTTGGTTAAACATGTATAAACTACAATACCATATTTTCTGAAATATTTCCTTTCCATTTAAAAATGTGATTCTGTGATATTTTGAAAACAGTATAATAAAGAACAATGTTTCTTTATACGTTTGATTATAGACAGGACTCTCATTCTACATCTTAGAACTTATACATGTATTTACTACTACTTTTCTGGACCTCTTTGAGGAAAAACTGCAAATTAAAAACAATAGTTGATTTTACTTTATTTTCAGAAGTATGCCTCCATGTTTATAGGGCTTACTTCGAAGAGGTTACTCACAGTGGAGTTTGTAATAAAGTTGAAAGTATTGAAGTTAAAGATAAAGTATGACTTTGAAAACATTGCTAAAAGGAGAATTCCTCTGACTCATTTTCAATTTTAAGAGACATAAATGATTACATTATATTTACAAATTATTATTGTTTGGGTTTAATTTGCATATTTTGTAGACTTAATAAGGTTGATTCAAAGCAAGAATACTTAGGGATTTGGTGTTACAAGGATTCCTTATTTTCTGCTTGGAATTTTTAACATAAGCAAACAAACAAATATAAGAAATGTTTACACCAAGGCATTCCAACATTTATTAAGCAGAAACAAATTAATTTCATTCTTATACCCTCTAGCTCAGCCAGAAGCATTATTACATTGTACCATTAAAAATAAGATAAATTGATTTATTAAAAAATAAGAAAATATAAAATAATGTAATTTAAAAATTAAAATTGTTTGATTTCTGTAAATAGTTTTTTCACCCCAATGGGTACCACAATACCCTGAATCTGGAACAGTCCATACACAATGGCAATGATATATAAATGTTAATATAGACAATACAATTTGTAGGTTTTGAAAAATTTTGCTTTTGTTTTTATTCTCATTTTATCTTTTTTAATAAAGATATTTTACCTGCAATTAAGCCCAAAGTTGAAACTTTTTTTGATCATTTACTCTTAGAACTTCCCTTTTCTGCTTGGAATAAGGACCAGAAAGTTTCTCCAAAAAATATAAATAATAAGATGTTAAAATGGGAATCTTCATTTGTGTGTGTTGTTGTCACAGAAAGCTAAAAAATACATAGGAGGAAAAAGCTTCTACTTGTCAATGTGAATTGTTTATCCACCTATACAGACTTTAAAAAGGAGAGTTCAAGGTCCTTAGGCCAATACCCAACTTAAAGAGTTAGAATAGTTCAGACTAAAATGGCCAAATAAGAGTGAATTTGAGTGTGTGTGTGTGTGTGTGTACATGTTTGCATGTTTAAATATATATATTTTTTTAACTTTTGCTTTTGCCTGTCTACTTTACCTTTGTTAAGCATACAATAGTGTCTTTTTGAAATTAAAATTTATGTCTTCATTAGAGAAAACGAAAGTAAAATATTTTGATTCTAAAATTCTAAGCAATTTTATACAAATATCTGAAGACTTAGAGTTGCTGGGACCGGCAGCATTCACAGATAAGTGAACTGAGATTAGATTCTTCTATTTTGCCAGGTTGTGTATACTCAGATTATACCACCATGAGTCCAAAGCACCATGTCCTCTAAGCTTAAATAACTGAGTTTCTAAACTTAATGATTTATCTCCATTTTGATTAGTCAACAGAACTGGGTCTTGGTCTAAGGACCATAAAACCTTTGCTCATATAACAGTATTGGGTAAGTGAATAGGTCACTGGGATAGCCCTCCTGCGTGCATTGACTCAATAACTCAGTTTGACAAAAGCTCTGTCACATAAAATACATGGATTCCTAGGTCTTCATTCCATTAAGACAGCAAGAAAGTGATAACATTGTGGAAAAGCAGGCACTGGAGATGTCCATGGGCTGGGCCTGGAAGGGGACATACGACTTTCACTCATATTCCATACGCTAGAACTTTGTCTCGGTGCAATTTCTAACAGCAGAGTTATCTAATAAATCTAGTTGCCGTTTGGACAGCCAATCTCCTGCATTAAATTGACACTAAGGAATATTGGTAGACAATCACATTCTGTATACGACAGCTTCTTCTCAAAGGATTCCCTCCATTGTCTTGTTTCAACTATATTCTGTCTTATTTCCAGAACATCATTTCTCTGACTTTCTCTAGTAATAAATTTTAAATTCTTCAATTCTTGTGGCTCAAAATACAGAGGCAAATATTTACCCTAATTGTTCATTGTTATGTTCACTATATAAATACAGCTCTCAATGGAGGTGTCTGTATTGTCCATGCCAATAAATGCAACAACTTTGATATCTTCTGCATTATTTGACATTTAGCCGCATTTGAGACTTCAGTTTTCCTTGTTGACACACTTTCATTAATCAGCTTGACATTCTCTTGGTTTTATGACTTCTCCTCATTTGACTCGTTCTAAAGAGTGATGTTGGACAGGGTAGTGGAAGGAGTCATATGATGAATGGTATTACTAATGCTGCTATCAATTGTTAGACACTTCTATTTCAAACAAAACAAAGTCTAGGAATGAAAATAAAAAACAAAGCAAGGGTTCCTTACTGGAACCGTTTCCATGTAAGTATACACAAAACCCCTCAGATAGCCTTGACTTCATTTTTGCAGTACTTGGTCACGCAGACACATTTTTTTATGGATACTCACGAATGAGTTGGGGAAATCTGAAGGGTTAGTCTTTGTACTTTGAAAAGTCTATTCTGCAAACTTTAACCAGACTAGTATGATCTTTGTTGTCCACATTTTCTCATAATTTCTTTGTCACCTAGAAAGCTTTATTTTAACTATTGCAAAATCAAAAAAATGTAGGAAAGAAAATAGAGACGATCACTAGGAAAAGAAGGGTAAGATAAAAGAAGATAAGTTAGGTTCCTAAATTGATTTTATTTTCATTCCTAATATCCTTAATGCAATTCAGAGTTGCCCACACATGGAATTTAGAAAAAAATGAACACATGTTATAATTAACCGGGAAGCTAGCTGCAAATGAACAATAACTGTATTCTACCTTGGAGTTTTTTATTCAGTGTATTTGAAAAAAAGTTCTGATAATAGTTATTTTTAACTAGGTCTGTGGGTGATTTTTTCATGACAATGGGTTGAGGACTTTAAGAACTACGTTTAAGAAATTATAATTTTACCTGTGGAAAAAAGATTATTTGACAGCTCCTCAATTACTTGAAAGCTCAATTATTTGATAGCTCCTCAATTACCTGAAAGTCTGCATCATGGGAAAAAACAGACTAATTTTGTATATTTACAGGATACTAGAGCAAATCCTGGAGTAATAGCAAGATAGATTTCAGCATATTATAAAAAAGAGGCAGTAACATCAGAGATTTAAAGTATTGAAGCTCGTTGCTTAAAAAGTAGAGATGCCAATAAAGTATCATAAGTAGGGACATACATAAAGAAACACAAAAATGTAATTATTATACAGTCAAGGAGGTGTTTACATTTAAAGGGAAGGATGGAGTTGTGATAGGGATGGACCACATGGAAAAGGTTTAGACATGTCTAGCATAGTTTTAATTCTTAGGTGGCAGTTACAAGGGTAAACACTTTCTTTATTCTCTATATTTTTTTAAGTTTTATATTTGTTTTATGTGGTTCTCTGTATATTGCAAATGTTTATGTGAAGACTGAATGGCTTCCTATTGCAAAGATCTATCATAGATAGATCCATTATGTTTTTCTATGGAGACACTGAACTATAAGATTATAAGCCTCATAATCAAAATGTATGTTTAAAGCTTTGTAGCTTAGCGGCTTTACTCACATTGCAATACATTTTAAATAACACCGACTAAAACAAGAATTCCCCAAAGTTGTAATTTTTGTTATGCTTTTAACTCTTGTAAAGGTGTGATTTCCTATATTCTTACGTTTTATTTTTCTACATGTTGGCTTTGGTTTATTTGATGACTCTATCCTACCTTTTAGTCAACAATTTCATTTTTTTTAAATTTCAACTTTTATTTTAGATATAGGGGTTCTATACCTGAAATATTGGCGGTTCAGATTTGTTACATGAGTATATTGCACCCAGATAGTGAGCATAGTACCCAATGCATAGTTTTTCAATTCACACCCCCCTTTCTCTCCACCCTCGTAGCTCGTAGTGTCTATTGATTTCATGTGTTTATCTTCCACTTACGAGCTCAATGTTTATCTTCCACTTATGAGTGAGATCATGTGGTATTTGGCTTTCTGTTCCTCTTTTAATTCACTTAAGATAACAGCTTCCAGCTCCATCTATGTTTGCCAAAAAGAACATAATTGTATTCTTTTTTTTATGGCTTCATGGTATTCCATGGTGTATATGTACAACATTTTCTGTATCCAATTTGCCACTGATGGGCACCTAGGTTGATTCCATGTCTTTGCTATTGTAAACAGCATAGTGATGAACATACATACACATGTGTCTTTGGGGTATAATAATCTATTTTCCTTTGGGTATACACCCAATAATGGGATTGTTGGGTTGAATGATAGCTCTGCTTTAAGTTCTTTGAGAAATATCTAAACTGCTTTCCACAGTGGTATAACTAATTTACATTCTCACCAATAGTATATAGTATTCCTTTTCTCTGCAGCGTCTCCAGCATCTCTTGTTTTGTGACTTTTCAATAATAGCCATTCTGACTGGTGTGAGATGGTACGTCAAACACTTCTTTTCCCAAAGCATCTAGAAATATTTTTTATCCTTTCAATAATTTATGAATAGAAAATGATGTAATACTTTAAATATTAATAAACAGTAATGCCTATAAGACATTGAAAGAAATGGTCTCAGTAGAATCATCACTGGAAATATAATGTATCACATGAGTTCAATATCAATTATTAAATTTTTTCTATAAGCATTAGCAATTAGCAGTTTCATTAATAGCCATGGAATCCAGAATATATACCAGTAATTAAATTGTATTTACTCTTAATTCCAAAGAATGTTATTAAGTGTGTAGAACTAGAAGTTCCATAAAGATTTAATTGAACAATCTTAATGGCTAAGAAAACTTTTTGAGTTAAGAGCATTATATATATACATAGTATATGTATATATTATTTATAAATGTAATATATAATATATAATATAATGGCACTATATAATGGTATATATACTCCATATATCAATCATTGTATAAGGGCATGATATTATATATATCTATTATATGTTTAGGATAATGTATAATATATGTATACTTTTATATATGTATATATCATAATATACATATATAATGTATTAATAGTGTTATATATACATATAGCATAGTACTATACATTATATAAGTATATTATATATGCAGTAATATTATACATAATAAATTATTATATTACATGTATTATATTACATTGATATAATCTCTCTATATCTTATATATAATAAAATTACATTATATAGTATGTATAGGTACAATATATACAAGAAAATATATTTTATATTATAATTTAATATATATAACATAATTTTTTATATATATAGGGTTTGAAAACAAATGAAAGCACTATGAACAGATACATTTCTTCAAGACATTCTGTTTTTCAATATTGGCATTCCTTAAACCCATTTATTGTCTGTTATATTGCACATTTGTATACAGAACCTAATATCAGAAATAAATTGCCTGGAGTTTTGAAATACTTTCCTAGTAGACGTAAAGATTAAATATCCCTCTTATGCTTGCAGAGTGGGTATTACATTTTCAGCTGGTTAATCCTTATAATCTGTTGCACAATCTCAATTCCCACAAAAAATATAAAGCTTGTTAAAAGAAGATAAGAAGTTATCTCCTCACGGAGGGCTAATTCTGAGTGACAAAAGTATCTTACTCTAGTAAAATTCTTATTAAATTAAATGTAAAATTGTACTTAATAAATACAAGATAGTTCTAAAGAGATTAGCACTGAATTGACATCTCCATGATGCTAGAGTCAACTTAGTTGGAGGATGCCATTTGTAAGGAAATCTAAAGACCTTATATAGATGTAGGTCTCCAAAGGCTAATAAATTTTACTTAATGAAAAGTTGTTTACTGATCCCTATTCAGATGTATTATCCATTGCTTAGTTCTGCAGCTAACAGCCATTGTGAATCCATGAATCGAGGAAGAGGAATTTTTTTTTTTTTTTTTTTGACACAGAGTCTTTTTCTGTCACCCAGGCTGGAGTGCAGTGGTGCAATCTTGGCTAACTGCAACTTCCACCTCCTGGGTTCAAGCAATTCTCCTGCCTCAATCTTCTGAGTAGCTGGGACTGCAGGCATGCACCACCACGTCCAGCTAATTTCTGGTATTTTTAGTAGAGACGGGGTTTTACCGTGTTAGCCAGGATGGTCTCGATCTCCTGACCTTGTGATCTTCTTGCCTTGGACTCCCAAAGGGGAAGAGGAATCTTAACGGTTAGCCAGTCTGATGATTATTGTGAATCAGAGGTTTCTAAAATCTTTGGTTTCTAAACAATTCAAGTATTAGCATCCCTGGAAGGACAATTCTTTATGCTGTTCACAGAGTATCCACATAATCAAGCCTCGAGTCCGAATTCTCTACCTTTTCCAATATTTGGGCAAGCACATAATTCCCTACTTTAGTTTCACATTCACTTAATTTACCAGTTTACTTTGAATGACATGCATTAAACACTTACTGATGCAACAAAGGGAAATAAACAAAGATAAACTAGTGATAACATAACGTAAATTGCTGAAATGTGTATTAGCCTGTTCAGGCTGTTCAGGCTGCCATCACAGAATACTATACACTGGGTGGCTTAAAAAAATATAAATTTATTTTCTTACAGTTGTGAAGGCTGGAAATCCAAGACCAAGGTAGAAGCAGGGTTGGTTTCTAGAAAGGCTTCTCTTCCTGTCTTCCAGGTGGATGTCTTCACAGTGTGTCCTCACATGGCCTTTCTTTTATACGTGCATCAAGAGAGTCACGTCCCTGCTATACTTTCCTCTTCTTCTAGGGACACCAGTTTTATTGGATTAAGGCTCTACCATGATGACCTTATTTTATCATAAGTAGCTCCTTAAAGGCCCTCTCTCCAAATAGTTTGGGGGGTGGAGATTCCAAACTGGAAGTGGGAGTAGGAAGAAACCAGTCCATAAACAGGTTGATTCTATGTCATATGATATGTTAAATACACATGACACATGTGCACGGAATTAACACACACCCTACCCAGTTGCTAAGACCCTGAAATGCACAAGGATAGAAACTACTACCACCATTTAATCCTCTCATTCCATTTCCAGTAACAGGCCATTACATTTACCATAAATGACAACAACTATTGCCGGTACTCTTAACCTTGGAGAGACTTGGCTTTCTCTCTATGGTTAACGACTATATCTCCTATCTAGAAAGGTCACTGTACTTAATAGATGCTCAAAGTATTTGTTTCTTAATCAATTAGTTAATATAGATGACTGCAAAATCTTTGTCTTCAGATGCAAATTATTCTACTTTTACATGATTTGAGAACTTTCCTTCCTTTTAATTTTAATATTCTGCCAACATTTTAGTAACACCATATCTAAAAATAAACCAACATTTACTTTTATTAGTCACCTGTGGGACAAATGTGAAAATTCATTCTCTTTTTCTTCTTATTCACGAGCCTGACAGTCTTCCCCAAACAATATCTCATTTAATTTACATTTCATTTTTTCCAATTGCTTCTGGGGACAAAACAAAACAAAAACTTTTAACAACATTTAATCCATTTGAAAATTACGTTGGCTGTATCTTGAAAAATATATCTGTAAATCATAACTTCTAACTACCTCTGTGTCTGCCTCCCTCAGTCTCTGTGCCATTTTTTATGATTATTGCAGCAACTTCCCAAGAATGGTCACCCTGTCCAGCTCTTATTTCCCCTAATTTCTTCTGCCAGAATGATCTTGTTAAAATTCAGCAAAACATCATACACTTTTGCTAACAAACACTTCCCTTCTTTCTCATACCAAAGTCCTAACTGTGCTCTCCAAGTCCTGCTATAATGTGGCCTCATTAATGCTCTAACTTCAGCCTGTTTTACTCCCTATACCAAGTTCTTGCTCATTCCACCCAGTCATCGTGGTTTTTTTGCTCTTCTGCAAACAACTTGAAGACACTGCATTTTTTTATTGCCACTACTTACAATATTTCTCATCCAAATAGCAACTTCATTTTCTTCAGGTTTCTTTTCAAAGGCTATCATCTATAAATAGACCTTGCAAATGGGTGAGTTGATTACCATAAGAAACAAATTTTGCTTACTTTTTATATTTAATATAATTTGAATGCTATTTAAGGTTGTCCAACCATGTCTGTGGCCTCAGATGTTCATATGAGTTTCTAAATGTTTTAAATGACAACTTTAATGTAAACTAGTTTTTTCTGTATCTGAAAAACGTTACATTTGCATAATAAAACTTATGAAAATAACCAAAGACTTGCTATTTTATCCTCTCAAAACAAATGTATGTTAAACTGAAATATATGTATTAATTTTTGATTTTTTTTGTTGAAGTCTATATTCGTTGCTTTTATAGTACTGCTATTGAAAAATGCCTGTTCATGTTCTTAGCCCACTTTAAAATAGGGTCATTTCTTTGTTTGTTTTTTCCTTGTGGAGCTTTTGAGTTCTTTGTAGATTCTGGATATTAGCCCTTTGTTGTATTTGCAAACATTTTTTTCCCATTCTGAAGGTTGTCTGTTTACTGTGTTGAGTATTTCTCAACTTATTTAAACAAAAGCTTTATAGTTTAAATAAGTCCCATTTGTTTATTTTTGATTTTGTTGTGTTTCCTTTGGAGGACTTAATCATAAATTCTTTGGTTAGGCCAATATACAGAAGAGACTTTCCTAGGTTTTCTTCTAGGATTTTTATAGTTTCTGATCTTACATTTAAGCATTTGATCCATCTAGGGTTAATTTTTGCATATGGTGAGAGAGAGAGGGGTTCAGTTTCATTCTTCTGCATATGGTGATCCAATTTTCCCCAAATCATTTATTGAATAGGATGTCCTTTCACCAGTGAATACTTCTTTTCACTTTGTCAAAGATCCGATGGTTGTAGGTGTGTGGCTTTATTTCTGGGTTCTCTATTCTGTTCCATTGACACCTGTTTATTTTCAAAGAAGATATACAAGCAGCCAAAAAGCATATGAAAAAAATACTCAACATCACTAATCATCAAAGGAATGTAAATTGAAACCACAATGAGATACCACCTCACCCCTGTCAGAATGACTATTATTAAAAACTCAAAAAAACAACAGATGTTGGTGAGTATGTGGAGAAAGGGGAACACTTAATCATTGCAGGTGAGAACGTAAATTAGTACATCCTCTAAGGAAAACAGTATGGAGATTTCTCAAAGAACTAAAAATAGAACTATCATTCAAACCAGCTGTCCTGTACTGGGTATATATAAAAAGGAGAATAAATCATTACATCCAAAAGATACGTTCATATGTTTATCACAGCACTATTCACAATAGCAAAATCATGGAATCAACCTAAGTGTCCAAAAACTGATGAATGGATTAAAAAACTGTGATATAAATATCTACCATGGAATGTTATATAGTCAAAAAATAATGAAATAATGTTCTTTGCAACAACATGGATGCAGCTGGAGCCCATTATCCTAAGAGAAATAACTCAGAAACAGAAAGTTAAATACCACATGTTGTCACTTACAAGTGGGAGCTAAACAATGGATACACATGGGCATACATAAAGAAATAATAGACATTGGAGACTCCAAAAGCTAGGGCAGGGGCAGAGATCAAATACTACCTGTGGGATACAATGTACACTATTCGGGTGATAGGTACACTAAAGGCATAGACTTCACCACTAACACTATATCCATGTGATACAACTGCACTTGTTTCCCCTAAATCTATAAAAAGAACAACAAAGGAGGGGAGGAATTACCACCAGACCTACTTTACCTTTCCACGTATTTCCCATCATAGGTGTTATAAAATATGTTAGCATAAAAATAACTTTTTAAAAACAAACAATAAAACATGTTTGGATCGAATATGTAGAAAAACTTGACTACAGAAATTTAAAATGCCAATAACTCTAACTTACATTCTGATATAGTAGTCCCCCCTTATCCATGATGGATCCATTTCAATACCTCCACCAGATGCCTGGAATGGAGGCTAGATCCAACCCTGTATATAATCATTTGTTGACCTGAGAACTGAGTTGGCTTTTAACTGTCTAACAGGGAGGTAGTGTATATGGTGAGGGTATGCTGGACAAAGGGATGATTCATGGCCTTTGGGACACAGGAAGATGGTGTGAGATTTTATCATGAAACTCAGAATGGTATGTGCTTTAAAGTTTATGAATTGTATATTTCTAGAATTTTTTTATTTAATATTTTTAGACTACAGTTGACACAGGAAACTGAAACTGCATTTGAGAAAGAAAAATCTCAAATGAAGATTGACTACTGCGTTCAAAAGCACATGGAGAATGAAATCTTTGCCTTGAAGACTGTAAATAATGTTCTCTTGTTGTTATAATGTGCAATGGAACATGAGTGGACTATGAAGAATCAGTGATAACTAACATCATTTAAATGTTTGTTATGAGTGAGGCTATTTTTGATGTATTTTCATTTTTTATTTGTACAGATTTATGGGGTACATGAGAAATACTGTTATACATATATAAGGCATAGCAATTAATTCAGGGTATTTAGGGTTTCCATCACTCAACTACTAATATACTACATTTTTAAGTATAGCTATCCTAGCCATCACACATTGAGTTTATTTCTTTTACTTTATTGTATGCTTGCACCCTTTAACCCATTTTTTCTTTTCTCTCTTTTTTTTTTTTCTTTTGACACAGAATCTTACTCTGTTACTCAGGTCACCCAGGCTGGAGTGCAGTGGCACGATCTTGGCTAACTGCTGCTTCCGCCTCCTGGATTCAAGTGATTCTCCTGCCTCAGCCTCCTGAGTAGCTGGGACTCCAGGCCTGCACCACCACACTCAGCTAATTTTTGTATTTTTAGTAGAGATGGGGTCTCTATGAGACCATCCTGGTCTCGATCTCCTGACCTTGTGATCTGCCTTCCTTGGCCTCTCAAAGTGCTGGGATTACAGGCGTGTGCCAACCCACTTCTTTTCAACCTCCTCTTCCCCTCACCTACTCCCTCTTCCCAGTTTCTGTTAACTACTTTTCACTCTCTACTTCTATGTAATCAAATATTTAGCTCAGACATATAGGTAAGAACATTCAATATTTGTCTTTTTGTGAATTCAAGTATTTCATATCATTTGCTTTGGAAATGCTGAATATGTAATACGGTTAAAACCAGTTATATGTAATTTAATGTCTTAAATAATTTTCATATTCTTTGTTCATGTTGGAGTTGATTTATATAAAGGGAATTTTGCTGACTTGTTCTTTATTATTTATGTTAGGAGTTTAGAACAAGAAAAAATAAAATGGACTAAATTTTGTTTAATAGTAACAATTGCACAAATGAAATCGACATAACTAAAAAAAGTATTTTTTTTCCCCAACTAGGGATATTATGGAAATAATTCCATAAAGTCTTTGTTGAGAACTGTTTAATAATTGAATGATTTTTGGAAACCCTATATGCAAATTCACTTACATACATTTTGCATTTCAGATTAGCCAATTAAGACTTTGAATTTTTCAGTAAAATAGCTTATTACATTAATTTAATCATTATGGCCTAATTATTTTCATCCTCAACTCATACTCATTTTTTAGTAAATGTTTTCATCAATTCATTTTTTGTATTCCTTAAAAATAAAACAAAATCACAAGTTTCATACTAATTTTTAGAAATATTGTATACCAAACAAAACTATCTCACTCATGCAGCAAGTTGGTCTATGATCTCTGTTTGCCAGATGTCCTTTAATAATTTCTGTAAATAGATTCCTCTTCAACATATTATACATAAAAGATAAAAGGCAACCTTGTGAATATAGTGTGAACCATAGCAAAGGGGTCCATTCCTAATTCAAGTCCCATGCCATAATCACAATCATCATTAGCCAACTGCACAAAAGTTATCATTCCCTGAATGGGAGCAAAAGCTTTTAGTCTCTCTTCATTACTTGCAGTCTCAACTATCATCTTGCAAATTCTTTTGAGGTCAACCTTTCCCTCATCTAAGGCCCAGGGTTGACCAAAGATTTGATAACAGAAAGGGGCTAATTTCTGATGTTTTAGTTCAACATAGATGATGTGACTGAAAATTATTTTACGAAAAATGTAGAAGATGAATTCAATCTTGATGACGAGAAAGTTTTGATTTCTGATAAAGTTGCTTGACACTAAGGAGTGCTTTCTCAATCTTTAGTTTGTCTGTTTTCCACTGGTCTGTTCCTGGATTGAAATATAAAACCAGATGGAATAAAGTAGTAATACACACTAATATCTAAAAAGGAAGACGAAGTCAGGAGTTTGGAGGATGCTAATGCGTCTTTTAAAGTTCGAGGACCATTATACGAAAGAAAAAGCATTGAAGAAAAGAAATAGATGTCCTACCAATAAGAGGAGAAGTTGTCCCCTAGGAGGAGGAAACTGGGATGAAAATCTCTACTCATTTAGGAGCCAGAAGTAAAGTTGGACTAAGCACATGAACCAATCCAATATACCTACTCCAATTGGAAGATTTATAGGTTAGAAAATATAATTTAGCCAATATAAATAACTCGTTCGTACATTTTCCTGGATGCTGCCTATGTGGGATAAGCAAACAGTAATTTCAGTCCATTTATTGTCTTTTCTTGTGATTACCAAAAAGCTAATTTCCCCCATCAACCGAGATAAAATTTCTCATTGATGTTTTATCTGGTATTA
Organism: Rhinopithecus bieti; assembly: GCF_001698545.2. Classification (NCBI taxonomy): domain Eukaryota; kingdom Metazoa; phylum Chordata; class Mammalia; order Primates; family Cercopithecidae; genus Rhinopithecus; species Rhinopithecus bieti. Next base: position 1,028,639 of record NW_016810869.1, on the reverse strand, counting down.
AAGGTAGCAAAGGAATTTAATTCTACCTAAAGAGATTGATGGGCATTGGATGATAAGGCCAAGTTTAACGGTCTTTAAGCATAAATTTTATTACTTAATCGTCAAGCTGCTTTATTATATTCTGAGAACTATCGTTTCTCCTTGCCTCACTTCCTAAAGCTTGGGAGTGGTCAAGACAAGCCTACTGCAATGCACAATCACTTTTTTCCTGCGGAGATACATAAGGCAGCTACATTTCAATTTAAACCTGACTTCTCACCAAGAATCTCACTTCATTTCAACATAGTAGTGGAGCCCACTATCGGTGAGATAACAAATAAACAAACAAACAACAAAAAAACCTTTTTGCTATGTTATTTAAAATTTGAATGAGACAATAATAGAAAATTTTGTCCCAGCAAATTAATCCCAGATATTTTTCAAAGGTAAAATGATATCTCACAATGCAAAGAAAAACTGTATATTAGATATCAAAATCAGGACTGCATAGTCCTAACACAGAAACATTTCAATACTCTTCAGTTACATACTAATACTTGGCTATTTCTATAAAAATAACCTGTTTAACTATTAAGATCAGAGTATAGATGTTGCATTTTGATGGCCATTACCAGTAATACAGCATTATGTCTGCCTGAACCTGAGTCTATAGCTCAAAGACTAATCCAAGAAACTTCTAGCAAAGACTGAAAATTGAACCATCATGAGCAATACATAGATTCAGATAGCTTTCTCTAAAAAACAGACAGATGGACCGGACGCAGTGGTTCACGCCTGCAATCCCAGTACTTCGGGAGGCCGAGGCGGGCGGATCACGAGGTCAGAAGATGAAGACCATCCTGGCTAACGCGGTGAAACCCCGTCTCTACTAAAAATACAAAAAAAAAAAAAAAAAAAAAAAAAAAAAAAAAAAAAAAAATCAGCCAGGTGTGATGGCGTGCGCTTGTAGTCCCAGCTTCTCGGGAGTCTGAGGCAGGAGAATGGTGTGAACTCGGGAGGCTGAGCTTACAGTGAGCCGAGATCACGCCACTGCATTCCAGCCTGGGCTACAGAGTGAGACTCCATCTCAAAAAACAAAACAAAACAAAAGAAAAAACAGACAGATGGTGAAGTTGATGGAACCCAACCAAAAAATTTCAACATTTGATTTTTCTACTGGTCTGGTAAGATTACGTCTTGCTTTTATAAACTTATCATGTGTTTTCCTATATAAAATAGTCTACCTGAATATATAACTTAAAAATAGTATTTTGAAATAATCCTTTTTTAATACTCTTCACTTGCAAAATAACATTTTATCAAATTTGGATTTTATCTTAAGAAATCTTAAGAAATACTGTAGATCCATGGACTATACGATAGAAATAGAAAGAAGGCCCAAATAAAAGTTACATTAGAATAAAGCATTAATGACCTGAGATGTAATGAGCAAGACTCTTTACAGCAGCACCCAACTTCAGGTAACAATTTTTGTTTCAGTTATTTATTCATGTGTAACAAACTGATGAAAAAATTGTAGTGGATAAGAGAGGTCAGAAACTGCAGGCTGCAGGCCAAATTAGCCACAGTACCTGTTTGTCACATTGGTCCGCCAAGGATGGCGTTCATATTTTTAAATGGTCATAAAAAAAGAGTAACTTGTGTCAAGTGAAAATTATATGGAATTCAAATTTCAGTGTCCATGAATAATGTTTTATCGAAACAGAGCAATATTTATTTGTACACATATTGACTGTGGCTGTTGTTGTGTTATGATGGAACTGAGAGTTTGGAAAAGAGGTTTTATGATTCACAAAGCCAAAAATAATTACAACTGGGCCATTTACATAAAAATTTTGCCTACTGCTGGTTTGAAACAATATTGATTTATTAATTTTTGTGATTCTTTATGTGTTGACTACATTCAGTTCCATGTAACATAGCTAAAGTCATCTATGTGGTGGCATTCTCCTAGATGCCTAGCTGATACCAACACATTCAAAATGGTGTCTCACATGACACTAGCTCCTTCTGTGTTGCCTCTCATAGTTCAGTAGACTTGTCTAAGGCTTTTTGTACCATGGAAGTTGATTGCTAAAGGGAGCATTCCTACAAACAAACTTCCTGTCTTAGTGCTCACCATACACTTGTCGGCACTATGCTTGGTAGTTCCTCACTGAACAAGCCAGGAAAAATCACCAAGCCCAAAGTGAATGTAGGACATGACTAGACAAAGTCATCTGGAAGCACACACAGTTCATTGAGGTAACCAGAGTAAGCTTTCCGTAATATCCAAATGCAGTGTATTTATGTTCTCATTATCCCTTTTTGTTCCTTATAAATAGAAGAGATCATTCACATCCAGTTTCTTAAACTCAGTTACGGATTTCGTTTTTGAGTATAATTTGATGTTCTGTTGTTGTACTATCTCTCATTGATGTTGTCTTATTTCCTTGTGTGTTTTGTGATTTTAACTGTGATCTCATTTTCCATTGAAACTTATTATCAATGGCAATTCATTGAGGCATGCAGATTTCTTCAGGGTTATTTGTATTCGCTTTGGTCAGGTGCCTAGCAGGCACTTGGCTATAACTGCACATTTGGAATTTTTCTTTATCAATAAGATTAACTAAATTCAGAATGAACAACTGTTAAAAGCTGGCCTAGCCTTATTAATTCTCAGCGATTTTTTTTTTTTTCTTCCCACCTGGCCCTTCATTTTGAGGCAGATAGTTTTTCTTGCACCAGCAAGAGATGACAGAATGTGGCCCTATACTTAATGCATACTTATACTGAAATTAGAATTAACTGAAGTCTTAACTGTATTTAAAAGTTCCACTACAAGGCTTCACACTCTGAGACAGTCCCATAAATATATAAAAAACAAAGCTCAATTTCTTTAGGCTTTGTTTTATAATGTCCTCAGGGCAAAAATCTAGTTCCAGTGAAATGTCATTTATCACTCTGCTTACTTGTTTTAAATTAGTTTTTGGTCTCATGATTCCTTGTTTTCTTGCCAGGTCACTAAAGCAATCACAAAGTTGGTTTTCTCTTTTTAATTTTATGAAGTACTTTTAGTACTTTGCAGCAGAAAGCTGGTCGTTATATATAGTCTCACATTATGCTGAAAATAGATAATAAAACTGCCTCATTTAAAAATGATTTCCAACAAATTTTATTAGAAAAAATAAATATATGTCTATATAATATATATTAGCATATATCATATATTATATATACATATAGACATATATGGTAATAGACATATATAAATAGACACATATATATGGTGACTCACATGCCACTAGTTCCTTTTATGTTGCCTCTCATAGGTCAGCAGACTTGTTTAAGGCTTTTGGTACTATGGAGGTTGATTGCTAAAGGGGAGCGTTCCTACAAACAAACCTCGTGTCTTAGTGGTTATCATACACTTCTCAGCACTAGGCTTGGGAGTTTATATATATATATACGCATATATACACACACACACATATATATGTCTTTATAATAGTCATATGTCTATATAATAGACATATATAATAAAGAAATAAAATTTTGCTGGGCGCAGTGGCTCGTGTCTGTAATTCCAGCACTTTAGGAGGCCAAGGCAGGAGGATCACCTGAGGTCAGGAGTTTGAGACCAGCTTGGCCAGCAGGACGAAACCCAGTTTCTACCAAAAACACAGAAATTAGCTGGGCATGGTTGTGCATGCCTGTAATCCCAGCTACTCGGTAGGCTGAGGCAGGAGAATTGCTTGAACCCAGGAGGCAGAGGTTGCAGTGAGCCGAGATCACACCACCGCACTCCAGCCTGGGTGACAAGAGGGAAACTCTGTCTCAGAATAAATAAAGAAAGAAATACAATTTATCTGTAGAGCCTTTATTTAGAATCAATCATTATAAAGATTTCCTCACACTGCTTCATCTATTTCTTGAGGTATTTTAAAAAGATCCCTGACTTCATATCACTTCATCTTGTATAGTTCTATAAGCAACTCAAAAGAATACAGAGCCCTGTTTATTTCACCCTAATGCCCTTACCATACTTATCAATATTAAAACTGATAACTTAGTATTATCCAATATTACGCTTATAATTGTTTTCTCCATTTTCTTAAGAAAGGTGTCATTCGTAGTTTATTCAACTCAGTATAAATGCTTACAGTTGCATGCTTTATGTCTCTTCAGTCTGTTTTATTCTAAATCTGCTTCCCTCTCTTGTATTGTCTTGTTGAAGAAAATGGATTATTAACAGAAAATCTAATATTTTGTCAAGTATTTTCAAACAATTTTAAACTTACTTTTATCATTCTATATATTCATTCATGTGAAGATTACCATGGACTTAATTATGAAAATTCAATAACCATCTCTAGTTTCTTATCTTTCATGATCTCTCAGCAGCAAATATGCATTTAGGTAGAATCTGATCAGCTATCCCCCGGATAAAGAGAGCTAATATTGAGTTGACGAGCAGGAAGTGAGTATGAAGGTTAAAACATATAAAGCAGAAAGAAATATTAAATACAATTTTTTTTTTACATAGAAAGTGCTGATCTTTTGTGAAAATCACATTTTTCATATAAACTTGTATATTGATATTTGTACAATATACCAAAATATTTATACATATGCACTGCACGCATAATACTTATCACTGATGATTTTAAAAAATAAAATATATAGAATGAGAGATTCACACATAATGATCAACAACTCAACAAAGTAATAATGAACTTCTCCATAACAAGGCTTTAAAATAATTTATGGATGATTTAACAAGTATTGAGTGTTAGAGACAAGATTTAAACCCTGGCTGTATTGCAGCATGTCTTTGCTACTTTTACAGGATCATGTTGTTTATCATACAGAAACATTCCAATGAGAAGAAAACAATAATCCTTTGCAACATAAAACAGACATTTTCTTATTTGAAAAGGAGTTAGTTTCTTAGTTTCTTAAATACCTTTCTAAATATTTCTAAACACTTTCTAATCGAGTGTTTTTGTTGTTGTTGTTTGTTTGTTTTTTTTTAGGCGGAATATAGCTCTTGTTACCCAGGCTGTAGTGCAGTGGTGCGATCTCGGCTCAATGTGGCCTCCACCTCCCAGGTTCAAGCAATTCTCCTGCCTCAGCCTCCCGAGTAGCTGGGATTACAGGCACCTGCCACCACACCTGGCTAATTTTTGTATTTTTAGTAGAGATGGGGTTTCGCTATGTTGGGCAGGCTGGTCTCAAACTCTTCACCTCAGGTGATCCGCCCATATCGGCCTCCCAAAATGCTAGAATTACAGGCATGAGTCATCGCACCCAGCCCAGTGTTTCTTAAATGATACATAAAATGAATAGATTTTCATCTTCTGGTGTCAGTTCTGCATTATTCCCGACAAAAACAATCTAGTTAAACGTAAGTAAATTAGAGGAAGAATAATCATTCTCAAAGTTTTTAGAGATAATGGCCAAGAATTTATATTGAGAAGTAACTCTTCAATAACGTTAAATGCAATTATCACAAAAAGAGATGAGTTCAAGTCATTTACCTATTTACATTAAAAACTTTTCTTGTAAATTGAACTAAATGATAACATTTTTATAACTAAACCATCTCATATTGTTGTTGACTTTATGAATATGATGTAAGCTTCTTTTACACTATTCTAATTTGCAGGTGCCTTTTTTCTTCCTGATTTCTTCCTCAGTGAGTGGATAAAAGAAAATGGAATACAAAAATAAATTTGTTCATAATTTAACTGCCTTTACATCTTTTGTACCAAAAGGATTTAAGGATTAAGTAGATTTTGACATGCAATTTAAATCCATTTTAGATAGGTAGATTGAATAGGGAGAGTTATCTTAGGAAAATCAAGGTCAACAAAATGGGATCACATTAGAAATACTTGAAAGAAAAAAAAACATTATTTGTTCTGTGAAAATATGTCTTTTCAAATGAATATTCTAAATTTAGAATGCATGTCTTCTCCTTGATTAAACGTGTTATCTTTATTATATAGTATATATGTTGATTGTTAATTACAGGCATTTATCTAAAACATTTATCTTGTACCTGAGGCTGCTACACTCTGAGGATAGAGAAATGATTAAAGGACAATCTCTGTCATTTGAGGACTTACTTAAATTCAGATAACTTTACTAACAATCATGACTAAGCAAAAAGATTTCTGACAATTTATTAAGTGCTCGGATGTTGTAAGAGTCAATGAAGAAAATATTCAGTTGAATATTTTAGACTTTGAGATAAAAGTTTATTTCTGTAATAAAGTTTTAGGAGAGGATGCATATATTACTATGTCAACAATCCCCCTTTATTTAAATTCATCCAATAGCTCTTATAAAACATGTAATCATTAGGATATTTGAGTTTAGTTGCTCATCACTCTCCCAGTGAAATAGTTGACTCATTTTCCTAAACTACCTAAAATATATTCACATCTATATTTTGTTTTATTTATTTTTTTGGCAGAACGCATTTGCTTTAATTCTTATAAATAAATCTTAGATGTAATCACACGATAACAATGCATTATCTTCGCATAAACAGTTGCAGCACAAAGCAATTGAGATGAAACAACTTACAATAAAGTAATTCTACATATTAGCAAAGAACAGTTTTCCACAATACAATTTTCTGAACACCAGGAAGAAATTTTAAGAAAAAATTTGTGTCCATTTTTTCTTGTTTTAAATAGCTGTTAAATAAGCCACATCCATTCTGCTTTTACAGTTTCCCCTATCATTCCAATTCTCACCACCACATTGCTTAGGCAATTAAAATAATGCCCTACCAGGAATCCTTGTCCCAACACTAAACACTAGAATTAGTGTTTTTTATTATACTCCTCTACTTTAAACAAACAAACAAACAAACAGAAAATAAAAGCTCTGGCTAGATGTGGTGGCTCACGCCTGCAATCCCAGCACTTTGGGAGGCCAAAGCTGGTGGATCACCTGTGGTCAGGAGTTTGAGACCAGCCTGACCAAAAGGGCGAAACCCTGTCTCTACTAAAAATAAAAAAGATAGCAGGGAGTAATGGCGGGCGCCTGTAATCTCAGCTACTCGGGAGGCTGAGGCACGAGAATAGCTTGAACCTGGGAATGGAGGTTGTAGTGAGCTGAGATTGTCCCTTTGCACTCCAGCTTGGGCAACACAGTGAGACTCTGTCTCAAAAAAATAAAACAAAATACATAAAATAAAATAATTAAAAAAAAGAGAAAGAAAAGGAGAAAAGGAAAGCTCCAACCTGAAAAATCCATTGCCACCTATAGAACTGGTTCTCAAATATTAGCATGAGTAAGAGTCATCTAGAAAGCATGACAAATTCAGATTCCCAGGTGCTGCCACTGGAGATCTGAATGATTAGGTCTGGGATAGTGGCCAAGAACCTGCACTTTTAAAAAGCTCCTTAGTAGCAGATGGTTCTTGCTGACTTGTAGGATTAAGTTCACATTTCCTGAGTGAGTCTTTAAGGCTAGCTCCATCTGACTGCAGTCTTTTGTTAACCCTTTCTTCTTTATGCTAGCCTTCTGATTTAGCCAGACACCCAGTCCGTTGTCCTCTAAGCAGGCACTATGCAAGGAGTGTGCTTTATGAGCTGTGGCCAACGAATGAACTTCTAGGTGACACTTCAGGAGATGAAATGTTTTAAAATAATTTTAATGCTTCTTAATCTAAAAGTATCTTGTAATTACCTTTAAAATAGTGTATAGTAAAATTTTAAAAGAATAATGGGGGCCGGGCGCGGTGGCTCACGCCTGTAATCCCAGCACTTTGGGAGGCTGAGGCGGGGGGATCACCAGGTCAGGAGATTCAGATCATCCTGGCTAACACAGTGAAACCCCATCTCTACTAAAAATACAAAAAATTAATCGGGCGAGGTGGCGGGCGCCTGTAGTCCCCACTACTCGGGAGGCTGAGGCGGGAGAATGGTGTGAACCCGGGAGGCGGAGCTTGCAGTGAGCCGAGATCCGGCCACTGCACTCCAGCCTGGGTGACAGAGCGAGACTCCGTCTCAAAAAATAAAAAAAAAAAAAGAAGAATGGGGAGAAATGATAGCTTAGTTTACGGTTCTTGAAGAATAATGTTTTTATATTTGCTGTAACTATGAATCACACACATGAAAATAAAAAGCCTCTTTTAGCAATCTCCATTGGCAGTCCATATTTTTTGATTGTCAAAATTATTGTTATAATAAATATATTTGAAGAATATACACTTCTAGTCAAAACATCTAAACGGAGTTTAATGAGGGAGACACTCTGTATTTTTGCATTAAATTTAAACACAAAATAAATGCTTTTGTCCTTACATGGAAAAAATATTGACACAAAATATATCACATATTTTAAATTCATAACCCACAGGGTCTTCTTGTGGTTTATTTTGCTTTTTTAGATTAGGATTTTGATCAGGGAGAGGGCAGACGTGAGAAGACATTAAGAGCTAAATTTATTCAATGATGCAAGGAATTTAGAGAGCTCTCTGTCCCATCTATTTTTAAAATGAATAAATTAATGTGCAAATAATAAATATATAATGAATAAATAAATAGAAAAATAAATAAAAGAGAACTATCTTGATAATACCAAGAACCACACTGGGTGCACTGCAGGCAATGGCGTTAGTTTGGGTGTGGCAGTAGACAGACGGTTCACCCAGAGTTGGAATCATTAGAGCAAAGTGCATTTACAAATGACTTATTACAAAGAGACATGTGAATGTGCAGTGAATAGGCTGCCGCCACTCCTAGATCCAAGGAAACAAGGTAGAGAAAGTAATACAAGGAAAATCCCTTGAGTAGAGTAGGATACATCAGTCAAGAGATACAGCCCAAAGGACACCTTTATGGAGTAGTGGGTAAAAACACTTGGACGTCAATCTATTTCTGCCTGATATCTCCTGCCAGGGCACCAACTACTTTAACCAAACTGGAAGCAGAGCAAAGCTGTAGTCCCTCCGGGTTAGCTTCATGGACAAGAAAGCGAGTTTAAAAATGTGTGGTGCGGATCTAACTGGGAAACAGCAAATACCTAGCACAGAACAGTTTAGTATATTTTGAATGGATGACTCAATGGCTGAATAATAAATGACCGTTAACGAAAGTCTGGAAACTATGTCACATTTATTTTTTCTGTTCCTTTGACTAGCTACTGAGGTCCCCTACCTTGTAAACATTATTTTGCTTCACCAAGCAAGCAAGTTTATCATAGCATTGCTAATTAAAAATAATATATTTAAAGATGCTGACCAATACACAATGTAACTTCTAAAATTAGAAATTAATGATGTATTTTGTACATATATAAAATTGTTATACTGTATCTTTGCTAGGCTTGTCAATATTAGTCCAATTTGCCAAAGTATAGCACACCTTAATTTAGCTAATTACATTAATAACTTAAGCAAAGCTTAAAATGAACAAACCAAGATAATAAATGTATACTCATAGATTAATAGAAAAAATAAACATTATTATTTAAAAGAATAGAAAATTCTTAAATCTATGTATTTGTGCTTTCAGATAAATAATACTATCTATTGGTGAGAAGCAGATATCATTGGATGAATTCAAGATGCATGACTAGAACCCAAGATACAGGTTCTAGTGCGATGCAATGGACTATATAAAAATAGAATGACAGAATATAGAAAAGTGCACTGGCATATGACGCTCTACAGTTTGCTATCAAAGAGTATTCAGTTTATTTTTTAAAGGCACTTACAATAGCTAAGATTTGGAAGCAACCTAAGTGTCCATCAACAGATGAATGGATAAAGAAAATGTGGTACACATACAAAAAGGAACACTCTTCAGTAATATAAAAGAAATGGCATCTTGTCATTTGCAACAACACAGAGGAAGCTGGAGATGATTATGGTAAATGAAATAAACCAGGCACAGAAACATCACTTATTTGTGGGATCTAAAAGTCAAAACAATTGAACTCATGAACATAGAGAGTAGAAGGATGGTTACCAGAGGCTTGGAAAGGTAGGAGGAGGCTAGGGTTGGGAAGTGGGGATGGTTAATCGGTACAAAAAAACAGAAAGAAAGAATGAATAAGAACTACTGTTTGGTAGCAAACCAAGATGACTATAGTGAATAATAACTTAATTGTATATTTCTGTGATTGGATTGTTTGTAACATAAAGGATAAATGCTTGAGGGAATGGATACCCCATTCTCTGTGATCTGATTATTTCATATCTCATGCCTGTATCAATACCTCTCAGGTACCCCATAAATATATACACCTACTATGTATCCACAAATATTAAAAATAAAAAATAACAGACGCAACTATTAAATGAAATGGAAAGTTATACAGTACTTTCTAAATTCTTTTGGCAGCAGTAGACACTTTTTAAATTTACAGAAAACATTTCCAAACAAAGGAGGAACATTGAATTGTATATTGTGGACTACATAAACATTTTTCAATAAAGTATATTCAGTTCGAAGTAAAGAAAGTAGTAGTTCCTTGAGTGGCAATAATAATGACTTTTCTAATCTTATCTTGAAAGTAAATTCTTTTTTGAAACATAAAAGCCAAAAGATTTCATAATTATTACTTAACCACTTAGAATATTTTTAGTTAATTTAGCCCTTTATCCATCTCAAACCATTCATGACCTCAAGCAATTTATACATTCCAAAAGTAATCCTCTATGTTATTAGACATTATACAAGTCATTTAGGTAACAGACTCACTATGATGTTAGCAAAATAAATAATTCTGATTTATTAACTTTTTAATTGGAGAAAAAAATGTAATGAATGAAATTAGCATAGGCCAGTACTTTTTATATTCAGAAGAATTGGAAAACATATTTATTAAACTCTACTGCTTATTATAATTTTAGCTTTATAAGACTCAATTTATAAGCAACAAAGATAGACCTATCTTTTACTTCAATTTCAGTATTAATCAATAAGTCTTTAAAGTAAATAATTTTAGTGTTAAATTTTAATATTTTTATTATATTTATATATTTTTCTTTTTAAATTTTTATTTTAAGTTCTGGGATATATGTGCAGAACGTGCAGGTTTGTTACATAGGTAAATATGCGACATGGTAGTTTGCTTCACCCATCAACCCATCACCTAGGTATTAAGCCCCTCATGCATTGGCTATTTGTTTTGATGCTTTCCCTCTTCTTACCCCAGCCCCTGACAGGCCCCAGTGTATGTTGTTCCCCTTCCTGTATCCATGTGTTCTCATTGTTCAGCTCCCACTTACAAGTGAGAACATACGATGTTTGGTTTTCTGTTCCTGTGTTACGTTGCTGAGTATAATGGCTTCCAGCTCCATCTATGACCCTGCAAAGGACATGATCTCATTCCTTTCTTTGGCTGCATAGTATTTGATGGTGTATACGTATCACATTTTCTTTATCCAGATATATTTACATATTTTTCTTTACAATCAACTATATCTTGGTAAAATTAAACTATCAGAGAAATATTCTAATTGTTAAATAAATTAATATAAATATATAAAATATATGTATTTTAATAGCATATTAATAGTTTAGTGTCTAATACTATAAAATATGCAATTCCAATTGCTGGGATTGATGAAAGAAATAAGTATAGAAATGCTCATACTTATTCAAACTTCTAAATTTGTTCAGTTAGGTTTTCCCCTCTGCATAGGAGAACAAAATTTTGGTTGTTGTTGTTTTCCTTAACCTTTCATTTTAGGTTCAGGGGTACAAATGCAGGTTTGTTATACAGGTAAACTCATGTCACAGGACTTTTTGTACAGATTATTTTATCACCCAGATACTAAACCTGTACCCAAAAGTCATTTTCTTTTTCTGCTCCTCTCCCTCCTCCCACACTCCACTCTCTTGTAGGCTTCTGTGTCTGTTGTTTCCATTTTTGTGTCCATATGTTCTCATCATTTAGCTCCCACTTATAAATGAGATCATGTGGTATTTGGTTATCTGTTCCTGCATTAGTTTGCTAAGGATAATGGCCTCTAGCTGCATTCATGTTCCTGCAAAGGACATGATCTCCTTTTTTTTTTTTTCTTTTTTTTATGGCTGCATAGCATTCCATGGTGTATATGTACTGCGTTTTCTTTATCCAGTCTACCATTGATGGACATTTGGGTTGATTCCATGTCTTTGCTATTGTGAATAGTGCTGCAATATACATATGCATACATGGGTCTTTGTGGTAGAATGATTTATATTCCTTTGGGTACATACTCAATAATGGGATTTCTGGGTTGAATGGTAGTTCTGTTTTTAAGTCTTTGTGAAATTGTCACACTGCTTTCCACAATGGTTGAACTAATTTACACTCCTACCAAATGTGTATAAGTGCTCCTGTTTATCTGCAACTTGGTCAGCATCTGTTATTTTTCGACTTAATAACCATTCTGAGTTGCGAAATGCGGTACTTCATTGTGGTTTTGATTTGCATTTCTCTAATGATCGGTGACATTGAGATTTTTTTCATATGCTTGTTGGCCACATGTATGTCTTCTGTTAAAAAGTGTCTGTTCATGTTCTTTGCCTACTTTTAAATTAGATTGTTTGTTTTTTTCTGTAAATTTGTTTAAGTCTCTTACAGATGCTGGATTTAGACATTTTTCTGATGCAGAGCTTGCAAATATTTTCTCCCGTTCAGTAGGTTGCTTGTTTACACTCCTGATAGTTTCTTTTGCTGTGCAAAAGCTCTTAAGTTTAACTGGATGCCATTTGTCAATTTTTCCTTTTTTTTTTTTTGCAATTAATTTTGGTATCTTCATTATGAAGTCTCCGCACATTCCCATGTCCAGAATGTTATTACTCAGGTTGTCTTCTAGCGTTTTCAGGTTTGGGTTTTCCATTTAAGTCTTTAATCCATCTTCAGTTGATTTTTTAAATACGGTGTAAGGAAAGGGTCCAGTTTCAGCCTTCTGCATATGGCTAGCCAGTTATCTCATCACCATTTATTCAATAGGGAGTCCTTTCCTCATTGCTTATTTTTGCAAGCTTTGTCAAAGGTCAATTGGTTTTAGGTGTGGAACGTTATTTCTTGGCTCTCTATTCTGGAGAACTGAAATGTTTAGTAACAATTGCCCAGTCCCACACCCTGACCACTAAATTTATCACATGCCTTTTCAACATAAGGTCAATGAAGGAATTTTGAGAACTTTGATATCAATAGCATCATATATATATATCCTCTTTGAGCTTATACACTATGCTGTTAAGATTTAGTGGCATGCAAAAGTTACATTACCAGTACATATTCATGAATGGTTGCCTTTTCCCCTGTTCCATTATAATTGTTATGTTCTTCTCGTTTGCTTTCACATGTACTTCTACATTACTTCTTTTAAAAATTATTGTGACTTCTACAAGTTGCAATTTTGAAATGTCTTTGAAAATGTGTTTCTAGAGAGTCCTGGGATCCATTTAGTTTAAATGACAGAATTTAAAGTGTGACTTATGAGGCCACAGTGGTTTTCTTGTGAACTCAGTTATCGAGTAAGTTCTGCTCAACTTGCCACTGTTTATCTAAAAAAATAAATAAATACTGAGGGAATGAGGGAGAAAAACAGGATTCTTGAAACAGTGATTAAAAAAATATATGTAGAAGGATTATAAGTGATTTTTCTTAAAGGAATATCCATTGTCGGCGGGTATGGTGGCTCACACCTGTAATCCCAGCATTTTGGGAGGCCGAGGCAGGTGGATCACCTGAAGCTGGGAGTTCAAGACCAGCCTGACCAACATGGATAAACCCTGTCTCTACTAAACATACAAAATTAGCCAGGCATGGTGGCACATGCCTGTAATCTCAGCTACTCAGTAGGCTGAGATGGGAGAATCATTTGAACCTGAGAGGTGGAAGTTGCAGTGAGCCGAGATTGCACCATTTCACTCCAGCCTGGGCAGCAAGAGTGAAACTCTGTCTCAAAAATAAAAAAGAAAGAAAAAGAAAAAGAAGACAGAAATATCCATTGTCTAATAAAAGTACTAAACACAAACAACTATAATATTCAGAAATTCTTCAGTCAACAGCTCTGCAAGAGGCTAATGTGAACCATTGACCTACTGAGTGGGAAATGATTAAACTGTAGAACCCCTATGGCTGCTGCCCTCATGGAGCTTATTATCTAATGTATCTAATGCAGGGGATAAACATTTATAAATAGTAGGTAGCCAAATACATGCATAATAACAAGCTGTGACAATTGCTCTAAACCAAAATCATGGGGTATTGGAAATGTATACATCAAGGAAACTAAAAAGGAAATCTCAGAAGCCAATGTCCCAGGAAGTGATCTTGAAACTGTGTTTCCATAAATACTTAAGAAACATCCAGAAGACCTCCTGAGAAGAGCTTTCCAGACAGAAGGTTCTGAGTTTCAAAGGAGGAACAGCAATCTAAATGGCAGTTTGAAGCTGGAGGGTCGGTTAAGATGAGGTTCAGGAAGTCTAAAAAGGCTAGAAAATGTAGGTAAGTACCTCTGTGTTTATAGCAAGAAAAAGAGCCACAGAAATAGCTTTTAGCAGGAGGTTCACAGTCATATTTGCATTTAAAAATATCACTGACTAGAGTATGTAGATCAGATTAGTAGGGACAAAAAGGGCCTGAAACTTGAACAAAGATGGTGGGTTATTATGAATAACTGAAATTAGAATGCTGAAATTTAGATAAATTATTTCTGGATTTCTAAGCTGAGCATAGGTAATAAATTTAAAACAAACATTTTCTTCACTAAGACATATAGGGTTATAGATAGAATATTTTCATTCATATGGAATAGTTTATCACTATTGAATTTAGAGAATATTATGATTTTTAAGGAGATTAATTTATGTAGTAGTGAGCTAAAACCTTTGAAAAATTGAGAATTAACAGTAACATGATTAAATGTACAAAAGTAAGTCATGATATGGGGCAATTATATTGACCACTTTAGGAATGAGAAGCAAAGATAACATAATGTAATAAAATCTATTTTAAAAGTAGTCCAGAGAAAGTTTCCCATACAACATTTTAATAGAATATTTCAAACATATGCAAGAAGATAAAAGACAGAAATGAACTCCTAGGTACCTATGACTTAACTTTAAATATTTTTCAACTCCTGACCAATCTTGTTTTATCTACATACTCATTCACTGCTCATCCCAAACCCAGCTCAGTTTGAAGAAAGAGATAGATATTGTACTAATTTATGTGTGAATATTTTAGCATGCATTACTAAATACAAGGATTTCCCCTTCAAACATAACTATTATACTATCAGAACCCTGCTCTTCAAAAAACAATAATCATTTTACATATTATCACACATCTAGTTCTTTACATTGTTTCTCTAATTGAAACATTAATGTCCCTTTTGTATCTTAGTATTACAGTCTTTTAGTTGGATTTAGAATTCACAAACTTTCATATACTATACTGTATCCCCCCAAAACATTTTTATTTTTCTTTAAAGTTCAGTTAGTTATTTTACTAGAATATGACTTATTGTTACAAATTCTTGTCTGACTTTGCAAGGAACTCAAGGTTTATGTGGTTTCAAGACTGTTTTGCTTATTTCAGGAAACTTTCTTGGATTATAATTTTTAGTGTTTATTCTATTCCATTTGTTTACTTTTCTTCTTCAGGGTAGTCTATTGTATGTATTTTTTAAAAACGTCATTCTAATTGCTTACTGATTTTCATCTCTGTTTTCCTATGTTTGTTTTCTCCAATCACCTCATTGCTGATCTTTTATAATTGTGATTTATGTTCTATTTAATAATTTATATCTCATTTTCTTTGTTTATTTTAACTCATTTTGAAATATTAGCATATAGTTTTGTTTTGTGAGCATGAATTTCCAACATACTTTTCTTTTTCTGTAGGAGGTTAATTTGGTCCTGAATTTTTCATCTAAACATTTCAAATTATAATGCCACACTTATATTCAGTGGCTCAGTTTATTAAATTTCAACTTTTATTTTAGATACAGGGGGAACATATGTAGTTTTGTTACATGGGAATATTGCATGATGCTGAAGTTTGGGTTATGAACTCCATTACTCAGGTAATGAGCATAGTACTCCAAAGGTAGCTCTTCAACCCACATCCCATCCTTCCCTCTTTCCCCTCTCTAGGAGTCTGCAGTGTCTATTTTTCCCATATTTATGTCTATGTTTGCTCAAAGTTTAGCTTCCACATAGCTAAGAACATGTGGAACTTGGTTTTTTGTTCCTGCATTAATTTGTTGAGGATTTCGGTCTCCAACTGCATCCATGGTGCTCCAAAGGACATGATATCATTCTTTTTAATAGCTATGCAGTATTTCATGGTGTATATGTACCACATTTTCTTTACTCTATGTACCATTGATGCACACCTGGGTTGATTCCAGGTCTTGCTATTATGAATAGTGAAGTGATGAACAGATGAGTGTGTGTGTCTTTTTGGTAGAATTATTTATTTTCCTTTGGGTATATACCTGGTAATGGAATTGCTGGGTCAAATGATAACTCTGTTCTAAGTTTTTTGAGAAATCTATAGGCTGCTTTCTACAGTGGCAGATCTAATTTACATTCCCACGAACAGTGTTTAAGTGTCCCCTTTTCTCCACAGTCTTGCCAGCATCTGTGTTTTGTTGTGGTTACTTTGCTTTTGACTTTTTAATGGCTTTTCTGATTGGTGTGAAATAGTATCTCATTGTGGCACAGTGGTTCGGTTTTACACAAAATAAATTTTTAGATGCTTCAATGAAAAGGAGTATACCAATATAATTTCTCAAGCTTTATTAAAGTTCCTTTTGTTTTCACCAAAACTGAAATCATAAGACTCAAAATTCCTGGGGTGTTCATTCCTTTCTAATTTTTTACTCATAATCCAAAGTAGTTCATAAAGATTGACCACCTTGGCTTTCACTTGAGAGAGCACATTAGTTCATTAGTCTTCACGGCTCATACATACAGACACCTGAATTACTCGAGCACTACTGACCTTCCTGTACCCCTTCGCACTCTTCTGAGAGTTGGAGTCTGAATTTCCACTAACTCTCACAATGACCAATTTTAGATTCTGTCTCAAGATCGTCCACTGAGTTTTCCAGCATGCACTTGATGATGCCTTGTCACACTGCATCCTTTCATATAATTTTTGATGACAATTTTGTCTTATACCTGTTGGAGTTTACTATAATTCATCTGTATTTTAGGGGTCATGAGAATGACTTGTCACCTAGTTTTCTTGCAGCTATTCTTCCACTTACTGTCTGACTTGATTTTGCTGTCTTATCTGCTCTTTTTAGTTCTGTAAATGGAATACTAATAGATTAACAAAATGCATCATTGTCAGTGCCATCTTTCAAGAAACATTTATTAAGTGTTTTAATTTTAAATAATATACAATGCATCTGCTCATTTAAGTAAGGATCTGTAGATTAGCCTATTATAGCATGAAATCATGCACAAGCTCTACTCTACTCTCAGCCCTGGGTCACATATTTGTAAAACAATTACCTAAACTCAATTCAGCGTAATACACGTTATTGAGCAACTACTGTATGCAAGGTATTGTTTTATGTGCTGCAGCAGAAGAAAGGTAACACAGCTGCACTCAGGTGTTTCAAATGCCAATGAGGAAAACAAAAAATACACCCTATTCAATCAAATTATGAAATAATTAGAAACAACTAAATTTATTCACCTTTTCTGGGAACAATAAATGTTAACCTAGTCAAACATGCTAATTTAAAGCCTTGAGAAAAATAATGCTTTATGCAGCCAGTACAACTATATAGACTGATATTTCTTAACTTTGAAATATGTCAACAAAATATGTCAACCATATACTTCCAATGAAAAATAACATTTGTGTGTAAAATGATCTGTAAGTATGACTCCATTATAATAAAAAGAACAGCAAAGACATGATGAAAATATGCATGGATATTTGCCAAAATAGTATATGATAACAATCTCTAAGCTTAGAGATGGTTTTCATATTTTATTGTGTTTTACAACATATTGTTATATAATGTTGACTTTTTTTGCAATGAGCAAATATCACATTTAAAATAAAATTAGGTTCTATTTTTATACACCATGAAATATGAAAAAAGCAATGAGAAATCTTTCTTATATCTACAAAAGTCAGTAAAATTACTTTGTGACCAACATGGTCTAGACTTTGTCTGTTCAAGACATATAAGAATGGGTTATTTGCTTAAGGATACACTTAAGTCATAGTGTTAATGAGAAGCCGAGAAAGAGGGTAGAGGTGGAAGTGGAATGCCAACAAGAGGAAGAAAAAGGAAAGGCTTAGAATTTGGAGCTAATAGAGGAGAAAAATGAAAAGAACGAGAAAGAGTAACAGAGAGAGGAAAGGGAGGAAGGGGAGGAAGAGGAGGA
>NW_016810869.1:942173-1009846 GCF_001698545.2 Rhinopithecus bieti | reverse complement strand
GGAGGAGGAGGAGGAGGAGGAGGAGGAAACATAAGCAACCTATTCCAACTCAGGTGCTAAAAACACCACACTCACCAGCCTAACAACAGAAGCGATGATCCAGTGAACCCAGTCACCTCCCTCCTGCTGCTTCGTATTTTTCCTGATAAAATTAAGGGTCAAGTAAAGTTTCTTGTGGTTGATACTGTTACTTTTCCTTCTATTTAAAATTTATGTCATAAGACAATCATCACCAGAGAGCCTGTGGATCCTAATTGCTATAATTGAACATCTCTTTGAATAGGTTTGCCAAATGTTAAAGATTGCCTAGTAGCACTGCCAATCTTTTCTTCCTGGGCATACAGCTAGCCTCTAATTTCCAGCGACTTTGGCATCCCTGTAGAACTTTGTATTAGTAAGGGTTCTCTAAAGGGACAGAACTAATGAGATATATCTATATATAGATATATAGAGAGATAGATATAGATATCTATAGATATTGATATAGATAGATAGAGATAGAGATATAGAATTGGCAATCCTGTAGAGCTTCGTATTAGTAAGGGTTCTCTAAGGGGACAGAACTAATATGATACATATATATACATATGTATGTGTGTGTGTGTATATATACATATATATATATGAGATTTGAGTGGGGACACAGCCAAACCATATCAGGAGGGTAATCTGCCATGCTCAGTCCACCAATTCATATATACATATATATATACACACACACACACACATACACACTGAAGAACTTGGAATCTGATGTTCAAAGGCTGAAAACATCCAGCACCAGAGAAAGATGTAGGCTGTGAGGCTATGTCAGTCTAGTTTTCATGTTTTTCTGCCTGCTTTATATTCTAGCCACACTGGCAGCTGATTAGATGGTGCCCACCCAGATTAAGGGTGGGTCTGCCTTTCCCAGTCCACTGACTCAAATGTTAATCTCCTTTGGCAACACCTTCACAGATATGCCCAGGATCAACACTTTGCATCCTTCAATCCAATCAAGTTGACACTCAGTATTAACCATTAAAAGCTATATGACTATTTTCCACCAATGGAATGTGAGTAGAAGTTATGTATTACCTCAATTCCAGAGCAGTTTAAGAGGAAAAGCCTTCATCTCTTTCCCCCAACAATGCTTTCTCCCCAACTAGTCAGCCATCTGCATAATTCAGGGCTGACCTGAATGTTTTCTGAGGAACACAGAACACAGAAGAACCACAGCAAGAAGCAGTTTTATATGCATGCTCAAATGACTCCATCAAGTAAAGCCTCTCTGGGACTTCACCCATCTGGATCAGGATAGAACAACTGTGTTAAGTCACCAGGTGTTGAGGATGTACCTGCAATGAGGAAGGTTACCCTGACCAATATGACTAGTTTTCAAAATAGTTCATCTTTCTGATATCCGGTTGTATTTTTCTTGTATTTAATGACAAATAATTCCTTTAGCAGCATAAAATACAAATCAACCCTTGCCTTTTCTCATTGACCATGCTAATTATTTTTTCTTGATAAGCCTTGCTTCTAATGAATGCATAGTTAAAAGAAAATGCAAATAATAGTTTTAGTTGTTATAACCTTTGTAGTCTTTTCATGGATCAAATCATTCTTTCCACAGTTACTTTCTTATTCTTTCATAAGGTTACAATAGATCTGTGAATTTGTACTTTCTGAGTCTTTAAGTAAATTCTGCACAAAGTTCTTACTTTTAATATAAGTAGGGTAAAATACTGAGTTGAATGTATTTGGAAAATATTTAAATACAGTTTTTGCTTTATATAATTTTACAAGACAGATGTGGCCTATAAATTGTCTTCTTGCTCCATGTGGTTATTTTAATTCAGTGATTTAAATGGTGACTTGGAAGTTCTTTAGTTTAGAAGGACCCTATCTCTGCTAGCTAAAAATTATCCCATCTTATTTTGGAGAAACAAATTAACTTTTCAGCCTAGGAGGTGCCTGTAAGTTAATTTGCAAAATGTTTGCACAGCCCTAGAAAAATATCAATATATATTAAAAACCAACAGAAATGTTTTTTTCTGTGATATTATAATAGAGAATTATTCCAAGTAATTCCTTTTAGACAAATAAGCTTATTTTGTGTTTCACTTTTGAATTTTGAGTTTCTATTTCTTATTTTAATAAAGAAACATAAATTTTTTAAAGATGCAGATGATGAATGATATTTGACTTGTGAGGCATATCAAGTAATTTAACATGAGGTTGTTTTCCTCTGTGGTTTTATTTGCTTAAACATATTAAAAATGCAGTAGTAACAGCTTCAAAATTCTGTTAATACTGACACAATCTTCCTACAGAGGGCAGTACTGGTGGAAGTACACAGTGGGCATAATATAGACAGCACATCTGCTAAGACCTAAGCTTTATTATCACGGCATCCAGTAAGGGACTGCTGAGAAAATGGGAGAACCAAGGAATTTTGTTTACATTTAGTTACTTTCTATATGAATCCATTTGAGAACATACCATTAACTTGAAAATACGAGCATATAACATTCAAGGAAGACAACTCGCAATATTTACAGCTATTTTTTTTCTCTCCTCATCAGTTGTGATGGTTAATTTTATGTGTCAACTTAATTGGTCCACAGGGTGTCTGTACATTTAGTCAAACATTATTCTAGGTGTGTCTGTGAGGGTGTGTCTGGAGATTAATGTTTGAATTGGTAGACTGAGAATGGCAGATTACTCTCCTGATATGGTTTGGCTGTGTCCCCACTCAAGTCTCATCTTGAATTCCCATGTGTTGTTGGAGGGACCCAGTGGGAGATAATTGGACCATAGTTGGTTTCCCCCATACTGATCTGGTGGTAGTGAATAAGTCTCATGACATCTGATGGTTTGATAAAAGGAAACCCATTTTCCTTGGCTCACATTTTCTCTTTGCTACTACCATCCATGTAAGTCATGACTTGCTCCTCCTTGCCTTCCACCATGATTGTGAGGCTTCCCCAGACACATGGAACTATAAGTCCAATTAAACCTCTTTCTTTTGTAATTGCCCAGTCTTGAGTATGTCTTTATCTGCAGCATGAAAACAGACTAATACACGTCCTTAATGTGAGTGGACTTCCTCCAATCATTTGAAGGTCTGATTAGAACAGGGCTCAAGACTACTGGCTTTCAAACTGGAACTAACACCATCGGATCTCCTGGGTCTCCAGTTTGTCAACTGCAGACTTTGGGAATTCTCAGTCTCAATAATCACATAAGTCAATTTCTTAAAATAAATATATCCTTCTTTTTATCTATCTATATATCTATACATCTCTATCTAGTGACCCTTCTTCTTGGTTTCATTTCTCTGGAAATAGTGACTAAAACCTCAGTGTTTCTCATTTTCAACAATATTTTCCTTTCCCCTGCTAGCTAACTGAAGATAAACTAGTAGCTTCTTTTAAGTTCTAATTAAAAAAAAAAAAAAAAAAACATGAAATACCCAGAGCAGGTGTGAGAGTAAACTTATTTAATAATTAGTGTAAACAGAGTTTCTTTTTTGTTGTTGTTGTTGTTCTAAAGTAATAAGTGTCCTGCTTTTCTCACACACCAGGTGGCAAAATGGTGAGTGGAAAATGTGTAAGAACAGTGGGGGTATGCAGACACTAATAATACCTTCCCCTCATTGTAATTTGCAGTTCTCAAAGCATTTCCATGTAGATTTGAGTCATACAAAATAACCAGAGGGTGGGGATATTTTTACCCTTCACGGATGAGAACATGGAGGCACTGCAGAGAAAAGTTAAGTGGCAGAACAAAATTTCTACTTGTATTTTCAGACAAGAAGTCCTGTGCTCTTGCAATTGAATGACTGTTTGTGGGCAGAGCTGCATTAATTATTACTTTCAAAAGGGAGTTGACAGTCACTCAAAAGGGAAAGGACAGGTAAGACCTAGTAGATATCTTCTCCAGAAGGCAGAAGCCACAGTCTAAACTTAAATAAACTAGTAGAAACACAAAAAAATGTATAGTAGAGGGAGTTTTAAGTCATTCTGAAGAGGTATATAATTTATGTAGTTTAGAGGAAAGTGAATTTTTAATTATAGTACAGACAAAATAATAATATTAACAAAAACAGTGGCTACAACCTACATTTACTGAGCACATACTAAATATGAAGAAACTTCCATGAATTTTTGCTGGTTCTAACAATAATTTTGCAAGAAAAATGTTATCGCCTCACTTTAACATAGTTGAGAAGACAGACTGAGAGATTAAAGAACTTCTTCAAACTTACGTGACATTAAGAATACATTATGTCAAAACCAAGGAGTGTTTCTAAGACTAAAGAAAGACAAACCACAGATATTTTTCAGAAGTTTGCAATTATTAAGTAAACTGAGAAGTACTTAATTTGTTCTCACTTATCATCAATGTAGGTGTTAGAGCTTGCAAATGGAAAAGCACAAACTGACTAAATTATGTACTGCTGTCACCAATTAGTTACAATTTTATTCTCCAGAAGCAGATCTTGAAACAGGGACTGATATAGAAGTTATTTACTGGGAAGGACTGCCAGTGGGGTTAAAATTGGTCAGGGAGACAAGATATGGGGCAAGGAAAGGAATAAATCAAGGGAATCAAGCAAAGCCACACCAAGTAAAAGTTTGGTGCAATCTCACAAACTTTGGAGATTTGGAGACAATGCAGGTCATATCTCAAAATTCTTCTAATCAGGACCCATTTTTATCCCTGTGCCTCTCAATAATTGGCTAAAGGTGAAGACAGACAGGCAGGGTCTCCATTATTCTTTGATTGAAGACCAGTGGGTTCTGGCAGCCTGAGGGCAGCCCTCTGTAAAACAAATGTAGGAGCTGGCTGTTGGAAGGAAAAGTCACTAGAAGCAACGCTGTGTACACAGACATGACAAAATTAGCCATGCGGATATGGATGGAGCATCGATATACCTATTACACTGATTATTTACCAATGTGTTATATAAAACCAGTGAGCTTCTCCATAGTCTCTTCTGTTTCTTTCACTCATGCTGTACTTTTGCTTCTCTATTCATGGATCACTGATCTTTGATGACAGATACCTAAGATAAAGGAAGGAATCTCTCCTGGTACATCTTAAATTGCACAAGGTGCACACTTCCTTACACAAATGTAGACCTTCTAGAGAGTTTCTCCAACCAATTGGCTCAACTCATATGAAATCAAAAGTGTGCTAAACTCTTACAGTAATATGAGATATCAGGGGAACCCGCGCCTGATAGTTAACATTGGTTATTTTCTATTTACCTAAGCATCAGCTGGTCTGAGAAATAAAGGGAAAGAGTACAAAAGAGAGAAATTTTAAAGCTGGGTGTCCGTGGGAGACATCACATGTCAGCAGGTTCCATGATGCTCCCTGAGTTGTAAAACCAGCAAGTTTTTATTAGCAATTTTCAAAAGGGGGAGGGACTGTACAAATAGGGAGTGGGTCACAGAGATCACATGCTCACATGCTTCATAAGGCAATAAAATGTCACAAAGCAATCGGAGTCAGGGTAAGATCACAGGACCACAGGATGGGGCAAAATTAAAATTGCTAATAAAGTTTCGGGCATGCATTGTCATTGATGACATCTTATCAGGAGGCAGTGTTTGACAGCAGACAACCTGTCTGACCAAAATTTATTAGGCAGGAATTTCCTCATCCTAATAAGCCTGGGAGCGCTACAGGAGACCGGGGCTTATTTCATCTCTTCAGCTTCAACCGTAAAAGACAGCCACCCAGAAAGTGGCCATTTCAGAGGCCTACCTTTAGGGGCCATTCTCTTTCTCAGGGATGTTCCTTGCTAAGAAAAAGAATTCAGTGATATTTCTCATGTTTGCTTTTGAAAGAAGAGAAATATGGCTCTGTTCAGCTCAGCTCACCAGCAGTCAGAGTTTAAGGTTATCTTTCTTGTTCCCTGAACATTGCTATTATGCTGTTCTTTTTTCAAGTGTCCAGATTTCATATTGTTCAAACACACATGCTCTACAAACAATTTGTGCAGCTAATGCAATCATCACAGGGTCCTGAGGCAACACACATCCTCCTCAGTTTACGAAGATGACAGGATTAAGAGATTAAATACAGGCATAGGAAATCACAAGGGTATTGACTGGGGAAGTAATAAGTGTCCATGGAATCTTCACAATTTTTGTTTAGAGATTGCAGTAAAGACAGGCGTAAGAAATTATAAAAATATTAATTTGGGGAAATAATAAATGTCCATGAAGTCTCACAATTTATGTTCTTCTGTCATGGCTTCAGCCAGTCCCTCTATTTGGGGTCCCTGACTTCCCACAACAACAAGCATTTATACAGTTCAGCTTCTCCTCCCATATTTTTGGGGGCTTGGCTATGTGATTTGCTTTAATCAATGTGACATCCACAAACAGAATGCACAGAATCTTGATGAACAATTGTATATTTGGGAGTGCCCTCTTGAAAGAACCCTTCTTGGCATCCAGCTTGAAGGAAATATCTAATCCCGGGATATCTTGCTGCAGAGAGGAGGATGCACTAATAGGCCTTCTCGGAGGAGACTGTACTTAGAATGAGAGATCTCATGAAGGAGAAGCAATGTGCCCCAGTTGAGTTCTCAACTGATGCAACCACTCCAGTGACCCCAGGTAATACCTCAATGCACATAATAATTTCCCAGATGATCCACTGAATCATAGGAAATAAGAAATTAGTCTTGCTTCGAGCTGCTGAATTAAGTGAGGTTTGATAAGCTGTAACACAGATACCGTTTTTGACCTATGGAAATGGCAGCTTCATGGTATTCAAAGGAACACCACCAATAATAATAATCACACTGCTTCCTATTGGCAATACTATCAGTTATCCAGGGCCTGCTTGCATTAAAGCATTATGGTTGTGTCTTCTCATATTAAAGTTTCAAATAAGCATGCTATCAGGCAGTATCAATGGCTAATGATAAGGCTGAAAAATATTGAGCCTCAGTGGGGTGATGTGATATGTTTAAAGCCACATAGTAACTTGCAAAATCATAATCTGAATCCATGTTTGCTTGGCTTCAAAGGTATTCTTTCCTCGCTCTGTCTCAAAATATACTTTTATATAAGCATCCCCAAGTATGGCAGCATAAATTTCCGTTAGGCACAAAGAAATTGCCAGAACAAAGAAAATGTGCATGGATTATCTATCTTTGCAAATCTGTCTTTGAAAATTATTTAAATCTAGGAAGAAAAATTTGAACTGGTGAAAATGGCATTTCACTCCTTCCAAATACTGTCTTACGTTAAGGAATAATAGCAAAACCAAGAGAATATTATTGATTTTTATACAGTTTTGATAATTTGCATTATTTATTCTTATCACTTCAACTTCACTTGTAAACTGGGCACATAAAAATTTGCAATTTCCTCAGGCTGAGAGTTTCAATGTCCCCAAAATTTATGTTAAAATTTAATCCTTGGCCGGGTGCAGTGGCTTATGCCTATAATCCCAGAACTTTGGGAGGCCAAGGTGGGTGGATCACCTGAGGTCGGGAGTTTGAGACCAACCTGACCAACATGGAGAATCCCGTCTCTAGTGAAAATAACAAAATTAGCTGTGTGTGGTGGTGTATGCCTATAATCCCAGCTACTCAGGAGGCTGAAGCAGGAGAATCGCATGAAACTGCGAGGCAGAGGTTGCAGTGAGCCAAGATTGTGCCACTGCACTCCAGCCTGGGCAACAAGAGCAAAATCTCAAAAAAAAAAAAAAAATGGTGGGGCCTTTTGAGAAGGGATTAAGTTATGAGGGCTCCAATCTCATTAATCCATTCCTGTTTTATAAAATGGCTAGAGGTTAGGGCTTTTATGCTTCTCTATCTTCTGCCATCTGAGGATTTAGCAAGAAGGCCCTCATCAGATACCAAATCTTAGTGGCTTGATCTTGGACTCTGGACTCTATAGCTACAGAACTGCAAGGAGAAAAAAAAAAAAAAAAATCTGTTCTTTATAGATTATCCAGTCTTAAGTATTTTGGTATAGTAGCAAGAAGAGCCCAAGATCTCTATAATGGGATCGTTTAACTTGAAGGGTATAGGTTGTTGGAGCCCTGTTGCCTAAGGCTAATCCTTGATCTTTCTCGTATTAGTTCTCTCTCTGGGTCTTCAGTTTGGTCATCAGTAAGATGAAGATAATTACAGCATCTACTTCATTACAATGGACCTTAACTACAGCTAACATCATCCATTATGAATATTAAAACAGTTACTCTATGTAAAAGGCTCAGAATAGTCTCTAGTATGGAGCTAATTCTAAGTATTAGCTATCATTACTATTGTTGTTATTGTTATTATTGGGATAAATTTCTTTTCAGAAGTCAAAATAACCTTAATGTACCCAGAACCACTTTTTAAAATTCCCTCAGTAGTTTAGTTCCAAGATAATTATTCCGTGTAATGTGTATAACAGATTTGCCAGAATAATGGGCTATTTCATTTAGAATGACTTTAATAATAATTCAACTTGATTAATAAAATTTTAATAAATTATACGTTTATATGTATATTTTCTCTTACCATTTTATATTAGTCATGGTCAGAATAGGCAATGATATTCTCCAAATACAGGAGAAATAAAAAATACAGCAGAAGAAAAGAAGAAAAAACAAAGCAATTCAATGAAAAAATAAATCTGCAGCTTTTGATGACATTGCACCATCATCCACCATAAGTAGTTATTTTATGATTTGTATATTCTAAATCTTTTTGTTTATCTTTAATATAGCATTTAGCACATTTCACATGGATTCATTTGCATATAGTTTTCTGTTTAACTAGACTGTTAGTTCCTAGGATACAAAGACTGTCTACTCAATGTTGCTACTCTTATACCAAGCAGACTGTTTTGCATTAATGTCAGCTCAGTAACTATGTGCCAAAGAAATGAGCAAATAAACTATAAGACAGGTTATTTATTCATTAGACATATGGTTCTTTGAGTAATATTGATTTTATCTAATGAATCTTCCTCAAAATTTATAATATCTGTTATTTTCATGGTAGGTAATAAAATAATGACTTACATGAAAATATATACACTAAATTCTAAGCATGTTCTTGCTTGAGTGACATTTAGAAACATCAGTGTTCTTAAATCCTTGGGAACAAATGAGACAGAATTCCAGGGCACTGAAATAGTGTAATGCTATGAAAGTTATTGACTTTCTAAAATATTTTCACCTGAGGAATGACTTGTCTAGTGACACAAACATTCAAAATCATATTAAAATTTCCCTAATTATAGATGAGGGCTTTAATAAATATATTTTAATGCACAGGCACAGACATCTGAGGTAAAACAAAAAAAGAATTTGTTATGATTTGATTATTTGCCTGTATCCAAATCAGCAGCAGTACTATTCTTAATCGAAGAAATCTCCCTGGTGTGAACGATAAAATCAAATACACGTCTTATTCACTGTAACTTTCTCTTATAACGCAGCTCTGAAAATCTCTCCTATTATGTTTCATTTTTGTACTTCTTTTCAACAACCACAGAAAGAAAACGATGACTCTTTTCTTACACAAGGTTAAGGCAGCTAAAATTGTCATTCTGCCTCTGCATATCACTGCTTCTGTGATAAGAAATAATGAAAATGACTATAAGGTTATGTATCTGGCTTGCTGTAATTTTCCAAGCAACTCACACCACAGAGTGATTCTGTTAGGGTTGAAGTGAAGTTAAGTATACAGCAAGCATTGTGTATAGTTTTATGTCTTCATAATTAGTTAGTCTATTGAAGATATTTTACATTTTTCCTTTCCAATTGTTGAAGGCAATCAAAGAAATACATTCTCTTTGGAAATTACAAGATCAGAACATGGATGTGAATATGAGAAAAAAGGACTGTGTGTTCTAATGCAAGAGGCATTGCCTAGGACTGGGATTCCTTTCCAATTCTTAACTAAGTGTATAACCTCCTACAATTTACTTAGGCATGCGAGTCCTCAGTTGCCTTATTAAAATATGCCTTCCTTGCCTGAAAGCAAAGAAGTAGACTTTAGACCTCAAGGTCACCATCATATCCAAACTATCAATTGAGTTAGTTACAACATTCACATTTATCTCACTCCATCATTAGTGTATTTGCTATATTTCCCTCTCAGTTTGATCTCCCAAGAAATACTAAAAAAATTTCCAATAAATAGTAACTCTAGTCATCAATATCTCAGTCTCTGAATCTTGCAGTTATTTTGGTTTCTCCTCTTCATCTCACGTGCCATACCAAATTCAATAGGAAATTCTGTCAACAATATGTTCAAAGTATACACTTTATCAGATCACCTTTTAGCAGCCTCACTGCCAACACCTTCATCCACAGTCCACCATATTAGCCTGCAGTATTATGGTAGCATCCTACATGATCAATCTGTATGCAGCCTTCCCCCTGGGCTCCCAGTATACTTACAACACAGAACTCACAAAAATTACTTTGGGACACCACTTATACTATGCACTACTGCTCAATGCACTCCATTGCTTGCCCATGTCACTCAGAATAAAGTCTTTAGACTGTATCGTGACTCCTAAACCTGGCATACCTTTGTCTCTCTCTTCTAGAGCAATACTATGCTTGTTCACTTCACTGGACCCCCTACTGGTCCTCACACAGCCAAATTCTTCTCTGAGGATATTTCCTCTTACAATTCCTTCTGTGGATGTCTTCAGAGCTCACTCTTTCACTTCCTTAAGGTCTCTGCTTAAATATTACTCCATCTAAGAAGATTCCTCCTGTGACTTAGCGTAACATAGAACAATGACCACCATACTTCTCTACCTTATATGGCATTTTTAAATGACATGCATCACATTACATATTCCATACACACAGCTTTATTTTCTGTCACTATTCCCCTTCCCATTCGATTCTAAGTCCCATGCTAGTACTAAGTTTATCTATTTTTTTTCTATGTGATGCATAGTGTCTGGAATAGTGCTTATACCAAGTTGGCATGCAATAAATATTTTCTGAAAAAGAGAATGAATGAAGTAATGAGAAGAGAATGGGAGAAGGGGAAAATGGTAGAGGCAATAAAAATAGAAATGAAAAGGAAACAGAAAGGAATGAAGAATCCTGTTCAATTCTTGCACTGATAAATGGTGTTCAGTAAACTGAACATACACATGCAAATAAAAATTAAATAACCTTAGAACCTTACCTTAAAGCGTAAACAAAATTTAATTAAAACTTGATGAAATACATTAATAGAAGCCCTAAAACTACAAGACTATTAGTAGAGAACATGGGAAGAATTGTCATGGCATTGAATTTGGCAATGATGTTTTGGACATGATATCAAAACAACACAAGAAAAAATAAATAAGTTAGAATCTATCAATATTATTGTTTTTGTGCACTATCAACAGAATGAAAAGGGAATCCACAGAATGGAAGGAAAATTTGCAAATCCCATATCTGGCAAGGGAGTAATATCCAGAATATATAAGGAATATACAAGAAACTCCTACAACTCAGCAGCAAGAACAACAACAATGAGAACAACAACAACAAAAATGAACAATCCAATTAAGAAATAAATCAAGGACATGAATAGATATTTTTTACAGAAGATACAAAAATGGCCAATAAACACATGGAAAGTTCTTAGATGTCACCAATCATTAGGGAAATAATAACCATGATGAGATACCCCATATTACCCACTAGAATGACTGAGAATCATTAGGAAAAAAAAATAATGTGTTGGCATTTTGCTGAAATGTTAGAACCCTTGTACATTCCTGGTTGGAGTATTAATGATGCAGTTCACTTTGGAAAATGATATAGCAATTCCTTTAAAAAATATAGAATTATCTATCATCCAGAAATTCTTCTTCTAGGTATATACTCCAAAGAAATAGAAACAAGTGCTTAAACAGATATTTGTAAACCCATGGTTATAGCAGCATTATTCACAATAACCAGAAAGTGGAAGCAAACCAAGTGTCCATCAACAGGCAAATGGATAAACAAAATGTGGTATATATGTACAAGGCACTATTACCCAGCCTTAAAAATTAGAAAATTCTGACACAAGTTATAATATGCATAAACCTTGAAGACATGTTAAGTGAAAGAAGCCAGTCACAAAAATATAAATACAGTATGATTTTAATTATAAGGAACTTAAAGTAGTGAAATTCAGAGAGACAGAAAACAGAATGAGGATGCCAGGGGCTGGAGAAGGGAATGGGAAATTAAGGTTTAATGTGTACAGAGTTTCATTTGGAGAAGATGAATGAATTCTGGTGATGGAGATTGGTGATAGCTTCATAACAGGGTAAATGTACATATGGCCTTAGATAAAAATGGATAAACTGGTAAATTTTATATTATGTATATTTCACAAGAATAAGAATAAACTCTGTAATATTAGACAAAAATGTGTTAGCAACTTGTGTATGTTACCTAATATTTAGATAATCATGGAATGTACTATAAAATTTCTTCCTTTTGGAGAAGACAAATGGGACCAAGACATCATTTTCACAAGAGCCCATGTAAATTACGAAAGGATGATTTCAAACTAAATGTACCTGGGCTCCAAATTTTACAATCTTTATTTTCTTCCCTGTATAAAATAAAGAAGGAAATTCATAAAATAAATTTCCTGCTTGCAGCTGTCAAATATATGTTGGCTCCTATGTGATTTTAAAGCGATACAAGAAGCATTACCTTGTTTGCTAATTTTGAGCTATTCTCTAAAAATGTTATATAATTTGTTATAATAAATTTTGAAAATATATGTAATCAAGAATCTGAGCATTTGAAATTTTAGAGTATTATGCTTTATCGTATATTAACACCAAATTTTAATCATTATCAGTTTTATGAATTGTTTGCATATAAAAGGAATGTATCTGCACATGTTAGGGTAGCTTCTTAAAAATTAACGTTTAAAAGATAAACGTGCTTTATGAAAATAAACAATATTCCAAAGCTTATTTGAACATATAAATGTATATTAAAATTAGAATATAGAATTTCTATTCCTAAAAATTGCCAACTGAATAAAGAAGATATGCCAAGGATTAATCTTCTGTGAACCAAGTAATTACCCTGCAATAAAATAAGAATTCTTTGCAGAGACAAGGCACACATTGATGTAACTAACAAATATTCATACTATTTGCTTTTGTTTATAGTACTTTATTACACCTATTATGTCTTAACTTTATAATTAAAACATTTTAAATCATATATAACATTTTAAAAGTGCCTTTTAATTAGATAATGTAATTATTTTAGTTAAAGAGAATGCTAAATTTTAGCATGGTAATGAATTAAGAAACCCCAGGTTGAAGCTATAGTTCAAAAGACTGAAACATCTAATTCAAATCCAATCAGCCAAATAAATGTTAGAGCATGACTCACATATTATAAATATCTTTATTCTACTGATCACTCCCAATTATTTATGCAAATCAGTCTCACTCTGAGTCTACATTTATCCATACCCACATTGGTACCATGGTTGACCATTTTCATCAGCAGCAGCATCATTATTATAATTGTTGTCATCATCATCATTATCTTCATCATTATCATTTTCAAAATGAACCACTTACCTTGTGTCAAGAACTGTACTAAGTACTTTATGTACTCCTATGAGAAAGAAATTATTATTTCTTCTTTGCTGTCACAGGGAGTTTAAATAGCTTGTTTAAAATTAGGCAGATGGTAAATAGTGGGACTGACATTTTAAATCCTGCTCTCACTGACTTATTGCAATGTCCCCCTCAAAAGCTTCCATTCACTCATTTTCTTGCATAAGTTTAATCCAGGTACAAAACCATCTTTAATCTAGGCTTCTGCAGCCATTTTCTTTATTTGTTATTCTTGTTGTGGCCAAAAAAAAAAATTCCTTAACTTATTTTCTAGGCAAAAACAAAAAATTCCACTGTCTGCAAAGGATATATACTTTCCACTTTGAACAGATAATATTTTGATGAGAGTTGTTAGTCACCTTCTTTCCACCTCTTTTGAGTCATTGATTCACACGACTTCTTTCCTGAGTCCAGCTATTTGATTTCACTGGTGTCATTTTTAGTTTTGAGCATGGCAAGCCTCCAGATTAATATCTAACTGCAGTCATGTATTATTCAGCCCATTGCAATGCCTTTCATCTCTACTCCACCTAAAGAGCTTTGGAAGAATATAATAAACATTTTTCTAATTTTCATTTCACTTTGCCTGTTTTGGATTTGACTTCTCACCTTTTTTGATCATTGGAGCTGAATGATGACCCTCTTCCTCTTAAGGTATACTTCTTCTTTACTTTCCTTAATTCAGTCACTTTCTGGTTTTCTGATATTTACTAATACCTCTGTCTTTTACAGGAACAATTTAAATGTGGATGGACAACATGTCCATCTATTCACTGTGTGCTTTTTCTTCAGGAATCTATCATGCATTTCCCCCAGCTTCAAAAGTCCTCTATAATGGAAGACGTTCAAATGATAACAATAGTTAACTCTCTTGCAGGTCTTAATATATGCCATTTATCATTCTAAGTGATTTTACATATTACCTAAATACACACATACAAACACATTTATTTAATCTTCAAACACCTCTATGAGGGAGATACCTATTATTCCCCTGTTACAAATGAGATAGCCAAAGCCTCGAGATGATATGTTATTGAACCAAGGTCAAAGAGCTAGGAGAAGCAGAACCAAGGAAGATTATACACACAACAAATCAAAGAATGCCTGGTCCTAAGTCCAACTTATACTATCTCACTTCACTCAAAGCAACCATGTCCAGTGTTGAACTTTTCATATTTCCGTCTTGGTTTTCTTTTTCATGAAATGTCAATTTTAGGTGTCAACTATGCCAGTTATTTATTTGTTGTCTCTGAGCTCCAAGTCCATCTTCTATTTGCTATTCTTTATTACTGAAGGTGGCCTGTGCAGACCTAGTTTCTCAACATCCCCTAACCCTCTTAATTCTTGATAGGCTTTGTCAAATGAAAGCTATAGACAAGGATTGAAATGCAGAAGATGAGCCAGAGAGAAGGCTTTAGATATGGCATATGTGAAGAGGGTCCTCTTTTTGTAGAGCTTCAGCAGCAGCAGACCATAGGCTCCAGCCCCTAACTTCTTCCAGCACTCTCTGGGTTTGCCTTCCTGAGCCAGCTCAGAGGGACCAGCAACAAGGCAGGGCGAGCTCTCCTCAGAAGTCCAAATACGAAGAGTGCTGAGCTGTGCTCCAAAAGAATAAACACCACCGTGTGAGCATTGTCCTCAAAATCCTAGATTCTGATTATTCTACTATTCTTTCTTCGGTAACTTCAGTCCTTGGAGTGAAAGCTGTTTCTTGCAACTACTCATTTCTGAGTCAGTTCAGTGCATGGTTTTTACATTGATGGCCACCAATCTCCACGTAATGAATGATCTGCTTTGATTCCCCCTAGCTTGATATATTTAATATAAAGTTTTTTGCTATTTCCCTGATACTCTAACAGTACAACAGCCTCAGAAACAACCTTCATTCCAGCTTCCCCATCACTATATCAAGCACATCCATTCAAGTATACCTGGATGGTATTTTTAAAATCTATCCCACCACCTAATTTTTTCAGTTGCTGGCTCAGTTAATGCCATTTCTGATCAATCCTGTAGATTGCATCGAGCCTCTAACTGGAGCATTTCCAATGCTATTGTTGAAAAACATGATCACACTTATTTCCATATATGTAAATGAATAGTAAAATATTTGAGAAACTGCTACCATTGACTTCTCCATATATGTAAATGAATAGTAAAATATTTGAGAAACTGCTAATTACCATTGATTTCTCCTAACCCACAGCATACATATAAATCTTAACAAGGAGTGAGAGACCGATTACCACCAGCTAAATCAGATAAATTTTATTCCTGCTGCATGCTCTACCCGTATCGGCGTTCTCTTTAAAATTCCCTTTTCTTATTGTTGGCATGCATGTAGTATAATCCCTTATGATCTAAGAGAAAAGTTCTACTAAAAAAGTTAAGGTTCAGGATTGCCTGTGGTTTCGCAGCACCATATGTCTAGCTTTTGTATTTTCAACTCATATTTCACTACGGTCTATAGCAGCGAAGGCTCACACATTGTTCCGTCTTTGCAAGTCTGCAGGTTTGTAGCACAGTTTAAATACTAAAATGTGCTCATTGAATAATTTAAGGAATTCTAATGATGCTTTTTCTTTCGTAATCATGGGTAAAAGCTGAAGAACAAAATGGGAAAAGTTTGATATACCTGTTTGAGTTATACACTCTGAAGTTTATATACTCCCCTTAAATAATTGCTCAAAATGAATAACCATTGATGGTGGAAAATGCCAAAACCTTATCCTATCAAAGAACTTTCTTTAAGTAATACTGCTTCTCCTTCAGCTGGGGTTTTGACTACTCAAAGACCTTTGTACCAATACAATGAATTTGTATTTGTCTGTCTTTTTCCCCCCTTTATTTCCTCTGGAAAAAAAAAAAAAAAAAGATACATGTGGAGAACATGAAGTTTTGTTATATTGGTATTTGTGTGCCATGGTGGTTTGCTGAACCTATTGAACTAACCTCAAAGTTCTCTCTCCTCATCCCTACCCAACAGGCCCTGATGTGTGTTGTTCTCCTCTCTGTGTCCATGTGCTCCCAATGTTCAGCTCCCACTTATGAATCAGAACATGTGTTTGGTTTTCTATTTGTGTGTTAGTTTGTTGAGGATGATGGTTTCCTGCTTCATGCATATTCCTGAAAAAAACATGATCTCATTCCTTTTGATGGCTGCATAGTATTCCATGATGCATATGTACCTCGTTTTCGTTTTCCAGTCTACCACTGATGGGCATTTGGGTTGGTTCCACATCTCTGTTACTGTAAACAGTGCCACAATAAACATATGTGCGCATGTGTCTTTATAGCAGAATAATGTATATTCTTCTGGGTATATACCCAGTAACGGGATTGGTAGGTCAAATGGTATTCCAGTTCTAGATCCTTGAGGAATTGTCATAGTGTCTTCCACAATGGTTACACTGATTTATATTCCCACCACTAGTGTAAAAACGTTCTTATTTCTCCACGACCTCATCAGCACCTATGGCTTCCTGACTTTTTAATAACTGCCATTCTGATTGGCATGAGATGGTATCTCATTGTGGTTTTGATTTGCATTTATCTGATGATCAGTGATGTTGAGCATTTTTTCATATGTTTGTTGGTCGCATAAATGTCTTCTTTTGAGAATTGTTTGTTCATATACTTTGCCCACTTTTCGATTTTTTTTCTTGTAAATATGTTTTAAGTTTTTGTAAATTCTGGATAATAGATCTTTGTCAGATAGGCAGATTGCAAAAATTTTCTCCCATTCTGTAGGTTGCCTGTTCAGGCTGAAGATAGCTTATTTTGCTGTGCAGAAGTTCTTTAGTTTAATTAGATCCCGTTTGTCAATTTTGGCTTTTGTTGCAATTGCTTTTGGCATATTTGTCATGAAGTCTTTGCCAAATGCTTATGTCCTGAATGGTATTGTCTAGGTTTTCTTCTAGGGTTTTTACGGTTTGGGGTTTTACATTTAAGGCTTTAATGCATCTTTAGTTAATTTTTGAATAAGGAGTAAGGAAGGGGTCCTTTTTCAATTTTCTGCATGTGGTTAGCCAGTTTTCCCAACATCACTTACTGAATAGGAGGTCCTTTCCCTATTGCCTGTTTTTATCAGGTTTGTCAAACATCAGATGGTTGTACATGTGTGGTGTTATTTCTGAGGTTTCTCTTCTGCTCGATTGGTCTATATGTCTGGTTTTGGTACCAGCACCATGCTCTTTTGGTTACTATAGCCTTGTAGTATAATTTGAGGTCAGGTAGCATGATGCCTCCAGCTCTATTCCTTTTGCTTAGCATTATTTTGGCTGTATGAGGTATTTTTTGATACCATACAAAATTTAGAATAGTTTTTTCTAATTCCGTGAAGAATGTCAATGGTAGTTTGATGGGAATAGCATTGAATCTATAAATTACTTTGGGCAGTATGGTCATTTTCATGATATTGATTCTTCCTATCCATGAGGATGGGATGTTTTTCTATTTGTTTGTGTCCTCTCTTATTTCCTTGAGCAGTGGTTTGTAGTTCTCTTTGAAGAGGTCCTTCACATCTGTTGTTAGCTGCATTCCTAAGTATTGTATTCTCTTTGAGCAATTGTGAATGGAAGTTCATTCATGATTTGGCTCTCTGCTTGTCTATTATTGGTGTGAAATAATTAACAAAATAAACTGCTAGGTAGACTGATAAAGAAGAGAGAATAATCAAATAAACACATTAAAAATGATAAAGAGGATACCACCACTGAATCCACAGAAATACCAACTACCATGAGAGAATACCATAAACACTTCCATGTATGTAAATTAGAAAATCTAGAAGAAATGGACACATTCCTGGACACATATACTCTACCCAGACTAAACCAGGAAGAAGTTGAATACCTGAATAGACCAATAACAAGTTGTGAAAATGAGGCAGTAATTAATAGCCTAGCAACTAAAAAAAGCCTAGGACCAAGCAGATTCACAGCTCAGTTCCACCAGAAATACAAAGAATAGCTGATATCAGTCCTTCTGAAACTATTCCAAATAATTGAAAAGGAGGGATGCCCCTAGGCTTTCTACTCCCCAACTCATTTTATGAAGCCAACATCATCCTGATATAAAAGTCGGGAACAGACACAACAAAAAAAGAAGACTTAATGCCCATATCTTTGACGAACATTGATGCCAAAATCCTCAATAAAATACTGGCAAACTGAATCCAGCAGCACATCGAAAAACTTATCCACCATGATCAAGTCAGCTTCATTCCTAGGATGCAAGGCTGGTTCAACATAAGCAAATCAATACATGTAATCCATCACATAAATAGAACCAAGGACGAGAACCATATGATTATCTCAACAAATGCAGAACAGGCCTTTGATAAATTCAACATCCCTTCACATTAAAAACTGTCAATAAAGTAGGTACTAATGGAACATATATCAAAATAATAAGAGCTATTTATGACAAACCCACAGCCAATATTATATTGAATGGGCAAAAGCTGGAAGTATTCCCTTTGAAAAATGGTACAAGACAAGGATGACGTCTCTCACCACTAGTATTCAACTTTTCAATCCTATTCATAGTATTGGAAATTCTGGCCAGGATAATCAGGCAAGAGAAAGAAATAAAGGGTATTGAAATAGGAAGACAGGAAGTCAAGCTGTCTAATGACATGATTTTATATTTAGAAAACCCCATCATCTCAGCCCCAAAACTCCTTGAAGTGATAAGCAACTTCAGCAAAGTCTCAGGATACAAAATCAATGTGCAAAAATCACAAGTATTTGTTTGACTTTATCTTTTTCGAGACTGTTCTCTATCTTGACTTGAACTGTGGGGTTATGCTAGACTAACTCATGGTAACTTAGCCAGAATGGTACTCTAAGCATGGAATACCATACATAACTAAATCCACAAAAAAGACCTCACAACATTCATGTTTATATATGCAAATCAGAGTTGTTGATGAATCAAAAGGTGAGACACTCTGAACAGATATAAGGGGATAAGATGGAGTCGTGAATGTTCATGGGTTGAGGCTCAAGTTACAAATGATATTCATTACATATTACATTTGTAGATTTTCCACTTTTATTCTATCTATAACATTCTGAAAATTTGAAGTAAAGTTTAAAAGAAAAAGAACAACAGTTTTTGCATCTTGACCATATAGATGTAGGGGAAATTTTCTGCAACACTTAACATTTCCCTGAATGCTAGAGTTGATTCAGCTGATCCAGGTTGCTAAGGGGGGATTTTCTTCCTCTGTCGTTACCCTTACCTGTATTTCTTCTCCTAAGAGACCAAAAAGCAATTTCAGATTTGCATTTCACCACCATAACTTCAAGCCTGATTTGCTTTTTCCTTCTAGGTTTGTTATCCCTAGTTAAAAAAGTCAGATTCTGTTTCAACTTTTTATTTTCATCAGGATGCTTTGAGGGTCTGCAGTTGGTCTGGTTAATAAATTAAATATTGTGATTTTTAAAACACTGTATTTTATAATGGAAAATAGAAATATCCAACAGTATAACTGCAAAGCTAAAAAAAAATCTAAAATGAGTAATATGCAGAAGCCTACAGATTCCTCCAACTTATTCAAAAACAATTTTATGTGTATCCAATTATCATCATAGACTTAACTTTGTATTTCATAAACAGGTTAGCATTCAGTGAACTGAGAAATTTACTCTTAATGTTATCCATTATACATCTTAATGCTATATAAGATTTTGTTTTTTCATATTTAGCCACATAAATTTATGTTCTATTTTAATGCATTCATATTATCCATATTTATTTACATTATGCCTTTATAACGTCTAACCTAGCTAATATGGGTATTACTTTGGTTCTCTCAGTGATGAATTTGATTGTATGGGAATTGATTATAGCATGTTATTACATTTGCTTGCCTAAAAAGGTCTCAGAAACTACCTGTCAGATCACATATAATATTATTAACTAAAATCAGTGCCAGAAAAATAATTAAATACAATTATAATTGATGGTAGAACTATTTTACTGCATAGAGAAATGCATTGGTATATCTATGATTGAATATATCAAAATATTTTATTTTAGTCTATTGTAAATAAATGTTATTCTTAATAGAATTTATGTTTACTCTAAAATTTTAAGAATGACAAAATATGATATACTTTTAAATTTTGATGGAGGATAATTGTAAATATATAGATTGCAATTCAAATAATTTGACAAGTTAACTAGAATATATTCTCAAGGGATTTATATATAAAATGCATCCTTAGATATTTAATTTGTAATTTATCATGAAGCTTTTGTAAATATTGAGACACTTTTACTTAACTACTTAATGCGAAGTGTGTATATTTCCCACTCTTAAAATGTATGGGACTCAAAATTCCAATTATTTAACAAAATGAAAAGTAAGCTAGAACCGGATGATTATGTAGGAGTTAAAACCTTTTACAATACCTGCTTTATCATTTTGGGAGAGACTGAATATTTAGCATCCTTCCTGGAAGGTATGGACATCTGTTCGTCTTCTAAGTAAATGACTGACAGATGACTGTACATCTGTTTGCATACAAAGAGAGAGATGGCAAGGCAGGGTGTTGTTCCTGCATTTTTTGTTTGTTTGTTTTTCATCACAATTTTCCTTTCTGACACTCCACCTAATGGCAGTATTTTGGTAGATCCCAGAATATATTGTCGTAATAGGTCAGAGTTATAGTGTTTACTAATTTGATAGGCAATATTCTGAATATTTTAAATATATACACTTTTAAAACTCATCACAAATAACTATTAAACAGCAACCATGCTTACCTTTATTTTACAAACAAGAAACTGAGGCACAGACATATCAAGGTATTGTTCAAGAGCGCACAGCTAATATGTGAGGGATCCAGAAATTAAACGTAGGCAGTCTAATTCTGGGATCTTTGCCATTACATATTACTCTGCTTTATCTTTCAAAAGTATAAAATGTGTAGTACTGGAAAAGTTAAGTCTATCTTTTCATCTCAGAGAAAAATTTCAACTAAAGTAATACTTCTTATGTACTTAATACTAGAAATCTACCAATAAAGGGGGATTCAATGTCCTACTTTTATATATCATAGCACATATGAAATAGAATTTGAACAGATGCCAGTATTTCTACAACAGAGTTTCCAGATGAAATATGTATTGGTCATTTGATCAGGATGTAGATGTAGATAGCTACATTCTTACGTTCTTCCATGATTCTAAGCATGATTACTCATTTACTCAATTTACAGATACCTCATCCACAAATTCTCTCAATTACAGCATTATTGTAATTATCTGAATTTTTTGCCACATGAGGCTTATGCATCTAAAGAAATGTTTCAAAGAACCTGGTTTTGTATGGTTTAAGTGCATGCCATTGGCCTGGGGAAAGAGTGTTTTAATAGCATCAAGTGACACTGATAATGCATATAATTAATTCCCTCCTTTCTCTCTTTTTTTGTTTTTTTTCTTTTGAGATGGAGTCTCACTCTGTTGCTCAGGCTGGAGTGCAGTGTCATGATCTTGGCTCCCTGAAACCTCCGTCTCCTGGGTTCAAGCAATTCTTCTGCCTCAGCCGCCCAAGTAGCTGGGATTACAGGCACCCACTGCCACATCTGGCTAATTATTTGTATTTTAGTAGAGATGGGGTTTCACAGTGTTGCCCAAGTTGGTCTCGAACTCCCAAGTTCAGGCAATCTGCCTGCCTTGGCCTCCCAAACTGCTAGGATTACAGGTGTAAGCCACCATGCACACAGCCTCTCATTTTTCTGTTATTGCAGTCTCCTCTTTATGGCTAGAATTTGCACTCTATGAATACAATGTTCTAGACAATAAATCAAAATATGTCAAGACAAATAATTATCTTCATAAGAATAAAAAATAAAACCTGTCCATTAGTTCTAATTTTAAGTGTTCTATGAATGCATACAAGAAGCTCAGTCTTCAAAATACCCTTGACATGACAATTACAACTCAAGAAGTTACAGTTGGAAGAAACAGAAAGTTTCTTTGCACAAATACCACTCCACAGTGGCAGTGATCACGATTTTGTCCTAGGGCACACAGCCAATCTTGCTATGTGCTGTTGCAGAGTCCTGAAATTTTGGCATGGCATTTATTTCTGGGAACGATTAAAGTCAGAATACTGTATGACTGTTTAGAGAGCAATATGTGTTACACGTAAGGTAAAAGTATAAAGGGGATAATAACATGTACCATTAGAAACACAGCATTTGACTTCTAGGACAGAATGACTAGAATTATAGGCATAAGCTCTGATATAGTTTGGCTCTGTGTCCCCACTCAAATTTCACTTTGAATTATAATAATCCTCATGTGTCAAGGGCAGGACCAGGTGGAGATATTTGAATTACGGGGGCGGTTTCCCCTATGCTGCTTTCATGATAGTCCTCATGAGATCTAATGGTTTTACAAAGGGCTTCCGCCTTAAGTGGGCACTCATTTCCTCTCCTACTGCCCTGTGAAGAGGTGCTTGCCACCCCGAT
Organism: Rhinopithecus bieti; assembly: GCF_001698545.2. Classification (NCBI taxonomy): domain Eukaryota; kingdom Metazoa; phylum Chordata; class Mammalia; order Primates; family Cercopithecidae; genus Rhinopithecus; species Rhinopithecus bieti. The sequence goes on along the minus strand of NW_016810869.1, from coordinate 986,739 downwards.
GTAAGTTTCCTGAAGCCTCCCCAGCCATGTGGAACTGTTAATCAATTATATCTCTTTTATTTAAAAAAAAATTATCCCAATCTTGAGTAATTTCTTCATAGCAGGGTGACAGTGACTAATACAGTAAATTGTTACTGAGCAGTGGGGCACTGGGGGAAATATACGCATAAATGTGGAAGTGACTTTGGAACTGGGTAACAGGCAGAGATTGGAACAGTTTGGAGGGCAAATAAAAACAGAAAGCTGTGGGAAAGTTTGGAACTTCGTAGAGACTTGTTGAATAGCTTAGTCCAAAATGCTGATAGTGATATGGACAGTGAAGTCCAGGCTGAAGTGCTGAAGTGATCTCAGATGAAGATGAGGAACTTGTTGGGAATTGGAGGAAAGGTCACTCTTACTATGCTTTAGCAAAAAGGCTGGCAGCATCTTGCCCCTGCCCTGGATATCTGTGGAACTCTGAACATAAGAGAGATGATTTAGGGTATCTGGCAGAAGAAATTTCTAAGCAGCAAAGCATTCAAGAGGTGACAGAGAATAAAAGTTTGAAAAGTTGGCAGCCAGATGGCAGTAGAAAAAAGAAACCCATTTTTTTTAAGAGAAACGCAAGCCTGGTGCAGAGATTTGCATAAATAACAAGGAGCCAAAGTCTAATCACCAAGACTATGGAAAAAAATGTCTCCAGGGCATGTCAGAGACCTTTGAGCACCCCCACCAATCACAGGCCTCGAGGCTTAATAGAAGAAGTGATTTCCTGGGTCTGGCCCAGGGCCCCCCTACTGTGTGCAGCCCAGGGACTTGGTGCCCTGTGACTCAGTTACTCCAACTGTGGCTAAAAGGGGCCAAGGTACAGCCCAGGTCATTTCTTCAGAGAGGACAAGCCTCAAGCCTTGACAGCTTCCACATAGTGTTGGTCCTGAGGATACACAGAAGACAACAATTGAGGTTTGCGAACCTTCTCTTGGATTTCAGAGGATTCAGGGAAACACCTGGACATCCAAGAAGAAGTGTGCTGCAGGGGCAGAGCCCTCATGAAAAAAACTTTGCTAGGGGAATGCAGAAGGGAAATGTGGGGTTGACACTCCACACAGAGTCCCCACTGGGGCACTACCCAGTGGAGCTATGTGAAGAGGTCCATTGTCCTCCAGACCTTAGAATGGGAGATCCGACAACAGCTTGCACTGTGCATCTGGAAAACCCATAGACACTCAATGCCAGCCGTAAAAGTAGCTGGGATGGGGGCTTTACCCTGAAAAGCCACAGGGGCAGAGCTGCCCAAGGCCATGGAAACCCACCTCTTGCATCAATGTGACCTGGATGTACGACATGGAGTCAAAGGATAATATTTTGGAAGTTTAAGGATTAATGACTGCCCTATCCTGTAGCCCCTTTGTTTTGGCCAATTCCTCTCATCTGGAATGGGTGTATTTAGCCAATGCCTGTACCCCTATAGTATCTAGAAAGTAACTAACTTGCTTTTGGTTTTACAGGCTCATAGGTGAAAGGGACTTGCCTTGTCTTGCCTCAGATGAGATTTTGGACTTGGATTTTGGGTTAATTCTGGAATGAGTTAAGACTTTGCAAGACTGTTGAGAAGGCATGACTGTTTTGAAATGTGAGGACATGAGATTTGGGAGGGTCTAGAGGCGAAATGATATGGCTTGGCTGTTTCCCCACCCAAATCTCATCTTGAAGTGTAATCCCCATAATCCTTACATGTCATGAGAATAACCCGATGGGAGGTAACTGGATCATGGGGGTGGTTTCTCCCATGCTGTTCTTGTGAAAGTGAGTGAATTCTCATGAGATCTGATGGTTTAACAAGTGTCTGGCATTTCCCCTGCTGGCATTCATTGTCTCTGCGGCTACCTTGTGACGAAGGTGGCTTCCTCCCCTTTGCCTTCTGCTATGACTGTCGGTTTCCTGAGGACTCCCCGGCCATATGGAACTGTGAATCAAGTAAAACTCTTTCCTTTATAAATTTCCCAGTCTTGGGTATTTCTTCATAGTAGCATCAGGAAGGATTAATACAAGGTTAAAAGGAACAAACACTGTATTCTAGAAAAACGATGTCAAATATTTCATTAAATCCGAAAATTATTTTAGACATACAGACCCTTTTGAATTTAGTTAGGGGAACATATTATCCTTCTTGTACTTTTCAGTTAATGATAAGAATCAAAGAGATGAAATCTATCTTTAGAAAACATCAGACTTTGAGGACTAGTGATAGAACACCCAGCTTCAAATCAGCAATCAGAATAAAATTGCTGGGTCTTTTGCTTACAAACTATGTGAGTTTCAAAACAGGGGGATTGAATACATATTATCATTAAGTGGATACTAAATCTTCCCAAGTCTTGGCCAAGTGTCATGGCTCACACCTGTAATCCTAACACTTTGGGTAGTCAAGGCAGGCAGATCTCTTGAGCTCAGGAGTTCGAGACCAGCCTTGGAAACATAGTGAAACCTTATCTCTCCAAAAAAGTACAAAATTTGCTGAGCTTGGTGATGTGTGTCTGTAGTCTCAGGTACTGAGGAGGCTGAGGTAAAGGATAGCTTGAGCCTGGGGAGGATGAGGCTGCAGCGAGCTGTGACTGGGCCACTGGACTCCAGCCTGGGCAACATAGTGAGAGCCCATTTCAAACAAAAAGAAGATAATTTTTAAAAATAGCTAAAGGAACAGGAAACTTCCCATGTCACATGCCAAAAGGATAAAAGTTCCTTTTGTGACATGTCATGAAATATTCTGCATCCCACAATCCCATGACATGTAATTAAAATGATTGTAAACTACAATACAGATGCAGGTGATAATTATTTGTAGTTTTACAAATTGAAAAAGAAATTACTAATGGTTACAAGGGCCTTATTCAACTAAAAAGTTACTCTTTTTTCATAATTTGAAATAGAAGTTATTATTTTCATTGTCTTCCCGTAACCTAATGGTATTATCTTCTTAAGCTTACTGTAAGAAAGAATCACAGAGTGACTTAAAACAGCAGACATTTGTTGTCTCATAGTTCTAGAATCCAGAACTGTGAAACTAAGTATCAGTAGAGCAATACTTTTTCTAAAACCTGCAGCTGAGAAATCCCCTTGCCTATTGTAGCTTCTGGTGTTTACCATCAATCCTGGGCATTCTTTGGCTAATAGATGTATTACTCCAATCTCCACTTCTGTCGTCCTATAGCCATCTTCTCCCTGTGTGCCTGTATTCACATTTTCTCTTCTTCTTCTAAGGACATGAATCATATCGGATCTGAAAACACTCTGATAATGTCACCTTAAATTGATTACATTTGCAAAGATCCCATTTCAAAATAAGGTCACATTCATATTTATGGATGGTTAGGACTTCAAGGTAACTTTTTGCCAGACACAGTTCAACTGATGACATTAGTGAAGGCAAAATAGGCTAGCATATGAGTATGAGCGTGGGGTATTACTAAATGTAAAGAGTAAAGGTTTTTTTTGTTGTTGTTTGGTCAATGCAGCATTTTAGTACTTTGTACCTGGATAAGACCACACTTATCATTTGAATCAAAACATATAAATAGCTACATATAACAAACATATCTATAAACCAGTATTATATGATAAAATAAATACATATGAATAAAAGAATATTACTTATTTCTGCTATAGAAAATAAATAATATAATCTGTTAAGCAAGTAAAATGCCCAGATCAAGTAGAACTTGATTTTTCCAGTATATTTGCTATTATTTCACTAGGAAGAAGAGACAGAGAAGCACATTCCACAAAAGAGAAAAAGTGCAGAAAATAAGATACTCAAGGAGTGTTTGGGGACAATTAAACTGCTTTCTTGAGTCAAAAATATCTGTGAAAGCAATCGTTAGGAAAACATTCAGGCAAGGTAGCAGCAATCCAGTGACATTATAAAAATTTGAAATTGATTCCAGAACAGGAAGAAGTCATTACAGGCACTACCACAGGGCAGTAGGATGATACTAAAATATTCTCAGAGCATTAGGTATTAATGTGGACTAGGATTTAAAAATCAGGGACAGAAAGTACAATAGGCTTGTACTGCATTAATCTAATTACATATGCTTCTGGTGATAGCATATGCTGACAAACTGCTGTACTTTCCTGGAGTACCACAGTGAATTTGTAAAGTGGAGCATTCCAGGACACATTACTAAGGAAAATAATAGGGACACCTGTAAACAATTTAACAGTCTATAACTTTTAGATTATTTAGAATCATTTTGTTAATGAACAGAACTATTAGTTTCTTTTGTTTTTGTCTAGGGGTGCTAAGAAATTCATTGAAATACATAACCATGAACTGAAAGAGATTGGGAATCTTTAGCTTATTAATCAAAGAATGAAATTTTGCCCCTCAGAGTTGCTCCGTAGCTTTGTATAGTTTTATATACACTTCCGTATTTTGTTATCTTGTCATTTAGATTATTTTATTAAAATCAGTTTGTTGATATTGTACTGGTATAAAATTAGTCAACCTCTTCTTTAATTTTTTTCTAGTGTTATTGGAGGCAAAAACTGGAGAAATAACATTTTGCCCAAATGAAACAATATTTTACTCTTAATGAATTTTACTCTCCCACATTCAGGGTTTATTTTTATTTTTTGTTTTTATTTTTTGAATTTTGCTAAGATCATTCTCAGAATTATCGTTACAACTTTTATATTTTAGCTTTTACCATTAGCTTTAATATTTTACTTTAATGTGCATACTACATATTTTTATCTGATCTATTTGATTCCTGAGTCAACTGCAAAACACATACTTATATTAATAATAAAATTGAGAGAGACTGGGAGTTTCTTTCAAAATGGCAGCATAGAAGCAAACTAGCTTCACTCCCATTCAAAAGAAAAGAAAACAAAACAAAACCAACATTACAGCACTGAGGTTATCACCAGAAACATCCTAGAACTCAAATATGAGAATGAGACAGTACTTAGTGCCACAGAGAAGTAAAACAAAAAACAAAAAGACTGAGCAGAGACTAAAAGAATTGGACTTCCGGCCGGGCACGGTGGCTCAAGCCTGTAATCCCAGCACTTTGGGAGGCCGAGACGGGCGGATCACGAGTTTCAGGAGATGGAGACTATCCTGGCTAACACGGTGAAACCCCGTCTCTACTAAAAAAAATACAAAAACTAGCCGGGCGAGGTGGCGGGCGTCTGTAGTCCCAGCTCCTTGGGAGGCTGAGGCAGAAGAATGGCGTAAACCCGGGAGGCGGAGCTTGCAGTGAGCTGAGATCCGGCCACTGCACTCCAGTCCGGGCGACAGAGCGAGACTCCGCCTCAAAAAAAAAAAAAAAAAGAATTGGACTTCCATGTCTTTGATGGTGTTCTCCCTAATCTGCCTGGCACCAAGTCTGTGAAAAATGTTCCTCCTACTCGTGGTTTCTGTTCTGAGAATAATGTGATGGAGATGACCAATCAGCCTCCCCGACCTCTCGGGTTGCCCAGAGGAGATCTATCCATGTTTGAATTCATGGGAAGCATCACAAGTGTTTAAAGGGATAAATATATCTGAGCACAACCAGAAATCAGGGGGTCAGTGAGTCTTCCATCCCCAGCTATGGAAACCAGCTGTAACTGCCCTGTAACTTAGCCAAAGGAGACAACAAATCATGGTGGTTGCTCCATAGCATCACACTTGAGGAGGTATGTTCCATAGTTCCCCTGAAAAAAAACACCAGCCAGCTTTACAACACTGCCAATATATTCCCTTTGGGACTTTCCCCAAAAAGGGACAGGCAGTATTTTGATAGTTTACTATATCCAAAGTAAATCTGGGCTTGAAGCACCACTGAGTGGCAAAAAGGAGGCAGTGACCTAGTAGAAGGAAAAAAGAGAGAGAGAGAGAGAGAGAGAGAGAGAGAGAGAGAGAGAGAAATTCAACATGTAAATTATAAAGAATCTCTAAGCAAATGTATCCAATAAAAAACAAAACAAGCCACACAGAGAAGATTGGACAAAGAACTAATCCTTCAATGCACAGGCATAGACATACTTCCACAAGAAGCAACAGTAATAGAGAACCATGACCTCCCAAAATGGAAAAATAAGAAACCAGGTATTGACCCTAATAAGATGGCAATATGTGAGTGTTCTGACCAATAATTTAAAATAGCTGTTTTAAGAAAACTCTATTATTGTCAAAATCACAGTAGATAAGAGTAGAATATATTAAGCAGAGCAAATAATCAGTGAGCTCAAAGATAGGCTATTAGAAAACATAGAGGAGAAAAAGAGAAAAAGAATGAGAGGGAAGAAATAGAACCTGCAAATAGAGAAAATTATCTGAAAAGACAAATCTAAGAATTATTAATGTTCAAGAGAGAACTGAGCAATAGTGAGAGAAAGAAAGAAATAAATAATCATTGAAAACTTCTCAAAACTTGAGAAATATATACACATCCAGGTACAGAAAGGTCAGAGAACATCAAACGGATCTCGCCCAACTAAAGTATCTCAAAGCACGTAATAACCAAACTCTGCAAAACAAAGGACAAAGAGAGGATTCTAAAATCAGCAAGAGAAAAGCAGCAAATAACATATAAAGGAGCTCCAATTTAACAATTCATCTAAAAACAGACTTCTCATCAGAAACATACAGGCCATAAAGAAGTGAATGACATTTTTATAATGTTTTAAGGAAAAAAATTGTGCTACACAAAAATACTGTATTCAGCAATTCTGTCCTTCAAATATGAAGGAGAGAGAATTTTTTTTTCCCAGACAAACAACACCTGAGATAATTAATGAACCACAGGACTTATTTTATAGGAAATGTTAAAGGCAATTCTTGAATCTAAGAGAAAAATACACTAATGCGCAAAAAGAAAATATTTGAAGGTTATAAATCCCACTGATAAGTGCAAGAACAAATCTAAAATATTCTAATACCATAATTATAATGTGTAATTCACTAATAACTATAGAATGAAGCCCAAAAGAGAAACCTATTAAAAATAAGAATAGCCACAGTAACCTGTTACGAGGTAGGCAATATGAAAATATGTAAATTGGGAAACAAAAAATCAAAGCGGGGGAGCTAAAGGGGGGAGCTAAAGTGTAGAGGGTTTTATTTTCTTTCTTTCTTTTGTTCTTCTCTTTGTTCCTATTTTCTTTGTGATCGAGGTTATCATTTCTCTAAAATAAATTGTTTAAGTTGTTTTTATAAGTTCATGTTACCAATAACGCATAAAATTATAAAAGACTCACTAAAAAAAGCAATAAACTAAAATACTTTGCCAGAAAAAAAATACTTAACCACAGAGAAAAAACAGTAAGAAAGGGAGGAAGGAAGAACAGAGCTGCAAAACAACCAGAAAACAAGCAACACAATGGCAATAACACGTCGTTTTTATCAATAACACTGAATATTGATGGACTCAATTATCCAGTTAAAACACATAGAGTGGCTAAATGAATACAGGGACAAGAACCCACTTAACCTATAAATGCATACATATACTGAAGGTAAGAGTGTTAAAACAGATAGTACACGCAGCTGGAAACCGAAAATGAGCAGGAGGAACTATACACAGAACGTAAAATGACAAAATGTTAAAGATTATACCAAGAGACAAAGAAAGTCACTATATAATAATAAAAGATCAGTTCAGCAAGAGGATACATCAATTGTAAATATGCACCCAACATTGGAACACCCAAGTATAAGCAACAAACAATGGATCTAAAGGGAGAGATAGGCTGCAATATTATAGTAGTAAGGGACTTCAACACCCCACTCTCAATAATGGACCATTCATTCAGAAAGAAAATCAATAAAGAAACATCAGAATTAAACTACACACTAGACCAAAGAGGCTTAACTCACATTTACAAAACATTTCACGCAACTTCTGCAGAATACACACTCTTTCCATCATCACATGGAACAATCTTCAGAACAGACTGTATCTTAGGTGACAAATCAAATCTTAACAAATGAAAAAACAAGAAATCATATAATCTTTTATGACAACAATGAAACAAAACTAGAAATCAATAACAAAAGGAAACTAAGAAACTACACAAACACATGGAAATTAAACAACATGCTCCTGAATGACCAACATGTCAATGAAGAAATTAAAAAGAAAATTTAAACAATTGAAAATGTAAATACAACACAGTAAAATCCATGGGATATGGCAAAAGCAGTACTAAGAGGGAAGTTGGTAACAATAAACATCTATATCAAAAAAATGTAAAGACTTAAATAAACAAGTGACACACATTAAGGACTTAGAAAAGCAAGAACAAACCAAACCCAGAATTAAGAGCGGGGATGAAACAATAAAGATTAGAGCAGAGATAAATAACAGTGAGACTAAAAATAATACAGAAGGTTAACAAAATGAAGTTGATTTTAAGAAAGATAAACAACATCAACAAAACTTTCAGTTAGACAAACTATAAAAAAGAAGACCCAAAGAAAAAAATTCATAAATGAAAAATGAGTTATAGCAACTTATGCCACAGAAATGCAAAAAATCATTAGAGACTATTATGAACAACTATATGCCAACCAATTGTAAAACCTAGAAAAAAAAATTGAAAAGTTCCTGGGCACATATAACCTACCAAGGATGAACCACGAAGAAACAGAAAATCCTAACAAACCAAAAATGAGTAATGAGATTGATGCTATAATGAAGTCTTCCATTAAAGAAAATCCCAAAACCTAATGGATTCACCGATGAATTCTACCAAACATTTCAATAATTCCATTTCTATTCAAAGTCTTCAAAAAAATTAAAGTTCAGAATATTTCTAAAATTATTCAGTGAGGTTAGTATTAACCTGACATCAAAACCAGACAAAGATACAAGAAAAAAGAAAACTATAGGTTAATATTACTGATGAATACATATGTCAAAATTCTCAATAAAATATGATATAATATTTTACAACCCATTAAAATATCATTTACCATAATCAAGTGGGGTTCATCCCAGGATAAATATATGTATACATCCCACTATGCAAGAATGATTTAATAAACAAAAACCTATAAACACGATACATCACATTAACACAACAATGAAAAAAATCTATATGATATCAATAGGTGCTAAAAAGCATTAGACAAAATTCAACATTCCTTTAATGATAAAAAAAACTCTCAATAAACTTGATGTAGAAGGAATGTATCTCAAAATAATAAAGGTCATATAGGAGAACCCCACAACTAACATCACACTGAAAAGGGGAAAATTGAAATTTCTTTCTCCAAGATCTAAAACAAGTATGCCCATTATCTCTACTTTTATTCAATGTAATACTGGAATTCCCAGCTAGAACAATTTTTTAAGCAAGAAAGTAAAATGAAGGGCATCTATTGAAAATAAATAAGACAAATTATCCTTGTGTACAGGCAACATGCTAATATAGAAAAAAACAAAACAAAACAAAACTAAAGACTACCCAAAACTGTCAGAACTAATATACACATTCAGTAAATCTACAGAATATAAAGTCAACATAAAAGAGCAGCCAACATTGAACAATGTGAAAAAAATCAAAAAAGTAATCCCACTTACAAATAATATAAAATATGTAGAAATAAATTTAGCCAAAGAAGTGAAAAGATCTATAAAAGGAAAATTATAAAATACCAATGAAAGAAATTGAAAAGGACATAAAAAATATTCCAAGCTCAGGTATAGGAAAATAAATATTGTTAAAATGACAATAATACCTGTATTAGTCCATTTTCATGCTGCTCATAAAGACATGCCAGAGACTGGGAAATTTACAAAAGAAAGAGGTTTACAGGACTTATAGTTCCATGTGGCCGAAGAAACTCACAATCATGGCAGAAGGTGAAAGGCACGTCTTACATGGCAGCAGGGAAGAAAAAAACTTGTGCAGGAAAACTGCTATTTTCAAAACAACCAGATCCTGTGAGACCTATTCACCATCATGAGGACAGCATGGGAAAGGCCCATCCTATGATCCAATTATCTCCCCTACAGGTCCCTCCCACAACATGTGAAAACTATAGGAGCTACAAGATGAGATTTGGGTGGGGACACAGAGCCAAACCATATCAATACCTAAAGCAATTTACAGATTTAATGCAACAATTATATAAGCAAATAGAAATAACAATCCTAAAATTTATATTTAACTACAAAAGACCCTGAATAATCAAAGCAATCCTGAGCAAAATGAACAAAACTGGAGGAATCACACTACCTGACTTTAAAATATAGTGTAAACCTATAGTAATGAAAACACCATTGTACAGGCATGAAAACAAACACCAACTGAATGGAATAGAGAAATTAAATATCCATGCATTTAAAGTCAACTTATTTTTAACAAAGATACCAACTGTATTAGTGTATTACACTGCTATCAAGATACTACCCAATGCTGAGTAAATTATAAAGAAAAGAGGTTTAATTGATTCACAGTTCTGCATGGCTGGGAAGGCCTCAGGCACTTACAACCATGGCAGAAGGTGAAACAGGCATGTTTTACATGGCAACAAGCAAAAGAGAAAGTGTGTGAATGAGAGACTGTCAAACATTTATAAAACCATCAGATCTTGTGAGAAATCCTTCCATCACTATCATGAGACCAGCATGGGTGAACCACCCCCATGATTCAATTGCCTTTCCCCAGGTCCATCCCTCACACATTGGGATTATGGGGATCACAAACATGTGGGGATTATGGGGATTACAATTCAAGATGAGATTTGTGTGGGGACACAGAGCCAAACCATATCACCAACAACATACAATCAGGAGAGGACAGTCTCTTCAATCAACAGTGGTGGAAAAACTGGATTACCATCTGCAAAACACTAAATGTAGACTCTGATCGCTCACTATATTTTTAAAAAAATGTAAAAAAGATTTAAAGACTTAAACCTAAGACTGGAAACTATGAAACTACTAGAAGAAAGTATTGCAGAAACGCTCTAGAGTATTGGTCTGAGCAAAGATATTTTTGTGTAAAATCCCAAAAGCACAGGGAACAAAACCAAAAGCAGGGAAATGGGATTACATCAAGGCAAAATGCTTCTGCACAGCCAAGGAAATAATCAAGAATGTGAAGAGACAACTCAGAAAATGGGAAAAAAAAAAAATAAGCAAACTACTCACTGACAAGGGACTAATAACCAGAATATATAAAGAATATATAAAGCTCAAACAACTCAATAGCAGTAAAGAAAAAACACAAAATCCGCACAAAGAATCTGATTAAAAATTGGGCAAAAGTTCTGAAGAAACATTTCACAAAAGAAGTCATACAAGTGGCAACAGGAATATGAGAAAGTGCTCAACATCACTAATCACCAGGGAAATGCAAATCAGAACCACAATGAGCTATTATCCCATTTCAGTTAAAAACACTTCATTAAAAAGAAGGTAAGAACAAGAACATGGTGGTGAAGCTGTGAAGGAAGGGGAATGTGTGTATACTGTTGGTAGAAATGTAAATGAGTACAACCATTATGAAAAACAGTATATAATTGACATACAAATACTAAAAGTAGGATTATCATATGATCTAGCAATTTCACTACTGAGGTTATATCCAAAAGAAAGGAAACCAACGTATCGAAAAGATATGTGAACTCTCATGCTTATTGCAGCACTATTCAAAATAGCCAAAACATAGAATTAACCTGTGTTTATCAATGGGTGAATGGATAAAGAAAATATGGTTTTATACACAATAGCCTATTATTCAGACATAAAATAGTGAAATCCTGTCATTTGTAGAAACATGGATGAAACTGGAGGTCTTTATGTTAAGCGAAATAAGCTAAGCACAGGAAGATAGATGTGGTCACTCATATGTAGGAGCTTAAAAAGTTGATCTCTTGAATATAATCAGTTGTCAGGTTATCATAGTTATCAGAGTCTGGGAAAATTGGCATAGGGAGATAAAAAGAGGTTGACCAATGAGTGCAAATATATAGTTAGATAAAAGAAATAAGTCCGGCTGGGCGCGGCATGGCTCACAGCCTGTTATCCCGTCAACTTGGAAAGGCCGAGACGGGCGGATCCACGGGTCAGGAGATCGAGACCATCCTGGCGAAACACGGGTGAAACCCGTCTCTACTAAAAATACAAAAAAACTACCGGCGCGAGGTGGTGGAGCGCCTGTAGTCCCAGCTAACTCGGGAGGCTGAGGCAGGAGGGAATGGCATAAACCGGGAGGCGGAGTTGCAGTGAGCTGAGATCCGGCCACTGCACTCCAGCCTGGGTGACAGAGCGAGATCGTCTCAACAAAAAAAAAAAAAAAAAAAGAAAGAAAGAAAAAGAAATAAGTCCTAATGATGGATAGATCAGTAAGATGACAATCACTGAAATATACAATAGTCTATTGTATATTTTAAAACAGCTATAAGAAAATAACTTAAATGTTCCTATCATAAAGAAAATATAAAAATTGGAGATACTGGGGATCCCAATTACCATGATTTGATATTTACACATTATATGAATATGTACCCCAATATAAATATCAAGTTAATGGGAAGCCCAATTACCCTATTTTGATATTTACACATTATATGAATGAATCAAATTATCACATGTACCCCCAAAATATTTTCATATATCATGTATAATTTAAAAGTAATATTAAATAAATAATAATGTAGGATTAATTAAAATAAATTTTCTCAATTTTAAATATTATGAAATTATTTGTAGTATTTTTAAACTTTTAAAAATAATTTAGACATGTGTTACTCCATCCAGTTTCTCAATATTGATTTTATTATTTTCCACCTTAAAATTTTAATTATATTTGCTAACCTTTTCCAGAATTTACAAGAACACCATTTAGATTTCTTTCTGACAAGTAACTGAGTTTTAAATTTATCAATTTTCTTGCTTTATCTACTTTCTAAGTTAATTTCATATTTTTTCTATATTATTTTGACATAGAAGACATTTTCTTAGTGAACAGAAAGCCAAAGAGTTCTTAGCTGTTTTCAGGTTCCTGAGTGTATCATTTTCAGAGTTCTGCACTTCATCTGAGGTTTTAATTGGATTCCTCTTACCTTTCCTACATAATTTTCCCATATATCCACAGAGCTTACAAGAATTTTATTTGTTGTGATTTTAAAATTGTATTGCTTAAATGCTTAATTCAATTAGTTTCAATCTTAATCTGAACAGTTTAAATATTTCTCTTAAATTTGCTTTTGAGTAGTACTTCTGGTATTATTTAAGGTTTTGATATTAAAGGGTCTTTTCTTCTGTGAGTAATGTTGATCTTGGATTTTATTTTCTATCCAATAGTGATTTAGGTGAAAACACTTTAAATATATTTTGAAAATGTATACAGATTTTAAATGATTAATTTTGTTATTAAAATATCCGGCCTTGGGCATAGTTTGTTTCATTTCTGAGTGTCTTATAATTGTTCATAATTATTATTACTACCAAGTTATCTGTATACTTTTAAACCATTTTACAAGAAACATTTCAAGACTATACATTCTGCTGAGTAATGACTATTACATTTTATTGTAAACCATATTTATTGATATATACTTATCTTGTTTAATGAAAAAATAATAAAAGATTAGATAAATATTATTATTCATAATCTAGATTTGCAACTTTATAAGAACATTTTATTCATTAATTACCAGTATATGTCAGACATACTGGGTATTCAGTTCCAGACCACCACAATAAAGCAAATGTATCAATAAAGCCAGTGACACAAATGTTTTGGTTTCCAGTAGTTATAAAATTATGTTTATAATATACTATAGCCTATTAAGTGTGCAATAGCACACTTGAAGCTTCCACCATTGTGTAATGGGGAGGGACATCTGCCATTGCTGAGGCTTGAATAGGTAAACAAAGCAGCTGGGAAGCTGGAACTGGGCAGCTCCATGAGGTCTGCCTGCCTCTGTAAACTCCACCTCTAGGGGTAGGGCATAGCTGAACAAAGGGTAGCAGAAACTTCTGCAGACTTAAATGTCCCTGTCTGACAGCTTTGAAGAGGGTAGTGGTTCTTCCAGCACTGAGTCTGAGATCTGAGAATGGACAGACTGCCTCCTCAAGTGGCTCCCTGAACCCCGTGTAGCCTAAGTGGGAGACACCTCCCAGTAGGGACCGACTGACACCTCATTCAGCTGGGTGGCCCTCTAAGACGAAGCTTCTAGAGGAAGGATCAGGCAGCAACATTTGCTGTTCTGCAATATTTGCTGTTCTGCAGCCTCCGCTGGTGATACCCAGGCAAACAGGGACTGAAGTGGACCTCGAGCAGACTCCCAAAGACCTACAGCTGAGGGTCCTGACTGTTAGAAGGAAAACTAACAAACAGAAAGGAATAGTATCAACATCAACAAAAGGACATCCACACCAAAACCCCATCTGTAGGTCACTATCATCAAAGACCAAAGGTAGATAAAACAACAAAGATGGGGAGAAACCAGAACAGAAAAGCTGAAAATTCTAACAATCAGAGCTCCTCTCCTTCTCCAAAGGAACCAGCTCCTCACCAGCAACAGAATAGAGCTGGAAGGAGAATGACTTTGATGAGCTGACAGAAGTAGGCTTCAGAAGATCAGTAATAACAACCCTCTCCAAGCTGAAGAAGGATGTTTGAACCCATCGCAAAGAAGCTAAAACCTTGAAAACAGATTAGATGAATGACTAACTAGAATAAACAGCATAGAGAAGATCTTAAATGACCTGATGCAGCTGAAAACCACAGCACTAGATTTATGTGACGAATGCACAGGCTTCAGAGCCAATTTGTTCAAGTGGAAGAAAGGGTATCAGTGATTGAAGATCAAATGAATGAAATGAAGCGAGAAGATGAGTTTAGAGAAAAAAGAGTAAAAGAAATGAACAAAGACTCCAAGAAATATGGGACTATGTGAAAAGACCATATCTACATCTGATTGGTGTACCTGAAAGTGATGGGGAGAATGGAACCAAGTTGGAAAACACTCTTCAGGATATCATCCAGGAGAACTTCCCCAACCCAGTAAGGCAGGCCAACATTCAACATTCAGGAAATACAGAGAATGCCACAAAGATACTCCTCGAGGAGAGCAACTCCAAGACACATAATTGTCAGATTCACCAAGGTTGAAATGAAGGAAAAAATGGTAAGGACAGCTAGAGAGAAAGGTCAGGTTACCCACAAAGGGAAGCCCATCAACTAACAGCAGATCTCTCAGCAGAAACTCTACAAGCCAGAAAAGAGTGGGGGACAATGTTCAACATTCTTAAAGAAAAGAATTNATTTACAAGAACACCATTTAGATTTCTTTCTGACAAGTAACTGAGTTTTAAATTTATCAATTTTCTTGCTTTATCTACTTTCTAAGTTAATTTCATATTTTTTCTATATTATTTTGACATAGAAGACATTTTTCTTAGTGAACAGAAAGCCAAAGAGTTCTTAGCTGTTTTCAGGTTCCTGAGTGTATCATTTTCAGAGTTCTGCACTTCATCTGAGGTTTTTAATTGGATTCCTCTTACCTTTCCTACATAATTTTCCCATATATCCACAGAGCTTACAAGAATTTTATTTGTTGTGATTTTAAAATTGTATTGCTTAAATGCTTAATTCAATTAGTTTCAATCTTAATCTGAACAGTTTAAATATTTCTCTTAAATTTGCTTTTGAGTAGTACTTCTGGTATTATTTAAGGTTTTGATATTAAAGGGTCTTTTTCTTCTGTGAGTAATGTTGATCTTGGATTTTATTTTCTATCCAATAGTGATTTAGGTGAAAACACTTTAAATATATTTTGAAAATGTATACAGATTTTTAAATGATTAATTTTGTTATTAAAATATCCGGCCTTGGGCATAGTTTGTTTCATTTCTGAGTGTCTTATAATTGTTCATAATTATTATTACTACCAAGTTATCTGTATACTTTTAAACCATTTTACAAGAAACATTTCAAGACTATACATTCTGCTGAGTAATGACTATTACATTTTTATTGTAAACCATATTTATTGATATATACTTATCTTGTTTAATGAAAAAATAATAAAAGATTAGATAAATATTATTATTCATAATCTAGATTTGCAACTTTATAAGAACATTTTATTCATTAATTACCAGTATATGTCAGACATACTGGGTATTCAGTTCCAGACCACCACAATAAAGCAAATGTATCAATAAAGCCAGTGACACAAATGTTTTGGTTTCCAGTAGTTATAAAAATTATGTTTATAATATACTATAGCCTATTAAGTGTGCAATAGCACACTTGAAGCTTCCACCATTGTGTAATGGGGGAGGGACATCTGCCATTGCTGAGGCTTGAATAGGTAAACAAAGCAGCTGGGAAGCTGGAACTGGGCAGCTCCATGAGGTCTGCCTGCCTCTGTAAACTCCACCTCTAGGGGTAGGGCATAGCTGAACAAAGGGTAGCAGAAACTTCTGCAGACTTAAATGTCCCTGTCTGACAGCTTTGAAGAGGGTAGTGGTTCTTCCAGCACTGAGTCTGAGATCTGAGAATGGACAGACTGCCTCCTCAAGTGGCTCCCTGAACCCCCGTGTAGCCTAAGTGGGAGACACCTCCCAGTAGGGACCGACTGACACCTCATTCAGCTGGGTGGCCCTCTAAGACGAAGCTTCTAGAGGAAGGATCAGGCAGCAACATTTGCTGTTCTGCAATATTTGCTGTTCTGCAGCCTCCGCTGGTGATACCCAGGCAAACAGGGACTGAAGTGGACCTCGAGCAGACTCCCAAAGACCTACAGCTGAGGGTCCTGACTGTTAGAAGGAAAACTAACAAACAGAAAGGAATAGTATCAACATCAACAAAAAGGACATCCACACCAAAACCCCATCTGTAGGTCACTATCATCAAAGACCAAAGGTAGATAAAACAACAAAGATGGGGAGAAACCAGAACAGAAAAGCTGAAAATTCTAACAATCAGAGCTCCTCTCCTTCTCCAAAGGAACCAGCTCCTCACCAGCAACAGAATAGAGCTGGAAGGAGAATGACTTTGATGAGCTGACAGAAGTAGGCTTCAGAAGATCAGTAATAACAACCCTCTCCAAGCTGAAGAAGGATGTTTGAACCCATCGCAAAGAAGCTAAAAACCTTGAAAACAGATTAGATGAATGACTAACTAGAATAAACAGCATAGAGAAGATCTTAAATGACCTGATGCAGCTGAAAACCACAGCACTAGATTTATGTGACGAATGCACAGGCTTCAGAGCCAATTTGTTCAAGTGGAAGAAAGGGTATCAGTGATTGAAGATCAAATGAATGAAATGAAGCGAGAAGATGAGTTTAGAGAAAAAAGAGTAAAAAGAAATGAACAAAGACTCCAAGAAATATGGGACTATGTGAAAAGACCATATCTACATCTGATTGGTGTACCTGAAAGTGATGGGGAGAATGGAACCAAGTTGGAAAAATACTCTTCAGGATATCATCCAGGAGAACTTCCCCAACCCAGTAAGGCAGGCCAACATTCAACATTCAGGAAATACAGAGAATGCCACAAAGATACTCCTCGAGGAGAGCAACTCCAAGACACATAATTGTCAGATTCACCAAGGTTGAAATGAAGGAAAAAATGGTAAGGACAGCTAGAGAGAAAGGTCAGGTTACCCACAAAGGGAAGCCCATCAACTAACAGCAGATCTCTCAGCAGAAACTCTACAAGCCAGAAAAGAGTGGGGGACAATGTTCAACATTCTTAAAGAAAAGAATTTTCAACCCAGAATTTCATATACAGCCAAACTAAGCTTCATAAGTGAAGGTTAGAAAAGAAAAAATAAAGAAAACATATCTTAAATTTTAAAATACTCTTTGCTAAAATTGCTAACTATCCTTTGAGTCTTCCGCAAGTCATATCATGTTTGTTGGTAGAGGGTCATGCCTCAATGCTGAGGACCTTGCTCTGTATAGATTTTGCCTTAAGGGAATGCATGGCTGGTTTGACCTATAAAGACCATTAATATATTCTCCATATCAGCATTTTTTTTTTTACTGTTTTGCTTTCTTATCATTTGTGTGTTTACTATAATAGCACTTTTCCTTTAAAAACTTTAGCTTTGCATTCACAACTTGGTTAACAGGCATAAGAAATCTAGCTTTCAGCCTATCTCAGCTTTCAACATATGTGTTTCAACATGTGTGTCATTAAGCTCATTAAGCTTAATCACTTCTAGCTTTTGATTAAAAGTGTATATACAACACTTACTTAAACACTTGGAGGTCATTGTAGGGTTATTATGTAACTTAATTTAAATATTGGTGTATCTCAGAGAATAGGGAGGCCTAATGAGAGAGAAGAGATGGGAAAATTGTAGGTCGCTGGAATTGTAGTGAGATAACACATTTATTGATTAGTTTACTGTCTTATATGGGCACAGATAGTGGTGTCCCAGAACAATTGCATTAAGGATACTGGCATAAAGTTTTCTTTTCTGTTGTTGCGCTCAGCATTAGGATGATGCTGGCCTCACAGAATGAGTTAGGGAGAATTCCCTTTCAGTCAAATTTTTTGAATAGTTTCAGCAGGAATGGTACTGGCTGTTATTTTGTACATTTGGTAAGCTGCAGCTGTGAATCCATCTGGTTTTGGGCTTTTTTGTTTGGTAGACTATTTATTACTGATTCAATTTCAGAGCTCATTATTGGTTTGTTCAGGGATTCTATTTCTTCCTGGTTCAGTCTTGGAAGGGAGTATGTGTCCCGGAATTTACCCAGTTTTCCAGTCTGTGTGCAAAGACTTTCTAGTTTGTGTGCAAAGAGGTGTTCATAATATTCTCTGATGGTTATCTGTACTTCTGTGGGGTCAGTGGTAATATCCCATCGACTGTTTCTAATTGTTTTATTTGGATTTTCTCTTTTCTTATTAGTCTAGCTAGTGGTCTATTTTATTAATTTTTTAAGAAAACCAACTCCGGGATGTGTTGATCTTTTATACAGTTCTTAGTGTCTCAGTCTCCTTTAGTTTAGCTCGGAAAGAGCATTGAAATAGAAAAAAGGATAGTCAAACTATCTTTGTTTGCAGATGACATGATGCTATATCTAGAAAATCTCACAGAATTCAGCAAAGTATCATGATACAAAATGAACATACAAAAATCACTAACATTCATATAAACCAACAACAGTCAAGCCAAGAGCCAAATCAGGAATGCAATCCCATTCACAATTACCACAAAAAAGAATAAAATATCTAGGAATATAGCTATCGAGGAAGGTTAAAGATCTCCACAAGGAGATCCACAAAACACTGCTCAGTGAAATTAGAGATGATACAAATAAGCAGACAAAAATATATTATGCTCATGGATAGGAAGAATCAGTATTATTTAAATGCCCATACTGTCCAAAAAACATTTTATAGATTCAATACTGTTTCTATCAAGCTACCAATGACATTTTCCTCAGAGCTAGAAAAAACTAATAATTCATATAGAACTAAAAAACACCCCCGATGCCAAGCCAGTCCTATGCAAAGACAACACAGGTAGAGGAATCATGGTACTCAACTTCAAGCTATACTACAGGGCCACAGTCATCAAAACAGCATAGGACTGTACAAAAACACACATAGACCAATTGAAGAGAATATGGAGCCCAGAAATAAGGCTGCAACTCTCTCATTTTCAACAAAGCTGACCAAAGCTGACAAAACAATAGGGAAAGGACTCCCTAGGCAATACATGGTGCTAGGATAACAGGCTAACCATGTGTAGAAGATTGAAATTGGACCCCTTTCTTAAACCATGTAAAAAATCAACTCAAGACAGATTAAAAACTTAAATGTAAAACTCAAAACTATGCAAACCTAGAAATGCAATCTAGGCAATATGATTCTGTACGTAGGAATGGGCAAAGGTTTCATAACAAATATCACAAATGCAATTGGAACAAAAGCAAAAGTTGACAAATGTAATCTAATTAAACTAAAGAGCTTCTTCACAGCAAAAGAAGCTATCAGGAGAGTAAACATACAACCTACAAAATAAGAGAAAATATTTGCAAACTATGCATCTGACAAGGGTCTAATATCCAGCATCCATAAGGAACTTTAACAGATTTACAATTAAAAAAATGACCTCATTAAAAAGTTGGCAAAGGACATGAACAGACACTTTTCAAAAGAAGACATAAATGTGGCCAACAAACATATGACAAAAAAAGCTCAACATCACTGAACATAGTAGAAATGCAAATCAAAACCACAGTAAGATACAACCTCAAACCAGTCAGAATGGCTATTATTAAATGGTCAAAAAATACCAGACTAGAGCCAATGTAAACAGTTGCTAATGGCCTACACTCAAACAATTTGAGCAATAAAATGAATAAGATAGCAATAGATCATAATTCATGTATATATACAATAAATATTTCTGTCTACACGGACATAAATAAAGGGTTGAGTAAGTAAACAAATCAAGAAAAAGATATCTGTCCTGTGCAGGACAATTTCAAATGATTTGTGAAGCTCTTCCATCCAATAAATAAATAAATACATACATACATACATACCAGATGCTGACAAGGTTGCAGGGAAAAAGGAACACTTATACAGTGTTACTGCGAGTTTAAATTAGTTCAACCATTGTTGAAAGCCGTAGGGTGATTCCTCAAAGAGCTAAAATGAGCTACCATTTAACTCACAGTTTCATTATTAGGTATATTCTCAAAGGAATACAAATCATTGTATCATAAAAGCACATGCACATTTGTGTTTATTGCAGCATTATTCATAATATCAGAGACATGAAATCAACCTAAATACCCATAAGTTCCGGACTGGATACAGAAAATGTGGTATATGTACAACATGCAATACTATCCATTCATTAGGAAAGAATGAGATCAGGCCGGGCGCAGTGGCTCAAGCCTGTAATCCCAGCACTTTGGGAGGCCGAGATGGGCGGATCACAAGGTCAGGAGATCGAGACCATCGTGGCTAACACGGTGAAACCCCGTCTCTACTAAAATACAAAAAACTAGCTGGGCGAGGTGGCGGGCGCCTGTAGTCCCAGCTACTCGGGAGGCTGAGGCAGGAGAATGGCGTAAACCCAGGAGGCGGAGCTTGCAGTGAGCTGAGATCCGGCCACTGCAGTTCAGCCTGGGAGACAGAGCGAGACTCCGTCTCAAAAAATAAAAAGAAAAGAAAAGAATGAGATCATGTTTTTGCAGGATCACAGATGGAGCTGGAGGCCATTATCCTTAGCAAACTAATGCAGAAACAGAAAACCAAATACTGCATACTCTTACTTATAAATGGTAGCTCAATGATGGGAATACATGAACACATAGAAAGGAAAAACACATATGAAGCTTATTGAAAGATGAAGGGTGGGAGGAGGGAAAGGATAAAGACAGATAACTAATGGGTAATAGGCTTAATACCTGGGTGATTAAATAATCTGTATAATAAATGCCTATGACACAGTTTGACGGTATAACAAGCTTGCATATGTACCCCTGAATTTAAAATAAAAGTTAAAAAGTACAGTTGCAGTAGTAACATGAAAGATCAATGATCAAAGATCATTATAGCAGATATAATGATACCCAAAAGGTTAAAAACATTGTAAGAATTTCTAACGTGTGACAGAGACTCGGTGTGATCGCATGCTATTGGAAAAATGGCACCAAAAGACTTGCCCAATGCAAGTCTTGACCCAAAGTTTCAATTTATATAAAACGGTATCTGTGAAACACAATGAAGCAAAGTATTTTATAGTAAAAGGAGATATGACTGATAAACAAAGTATTTAAAAATATTACTGTTGCTTTCAAGGTAGTGGGAATCTGTCTAAAAATTAATCTCCATAAATAAAAGTAGGAACCTGAAGACAGTCACTCTCTTAGAACTCAGGATAGATTTCAACAAATTACTTGTTCTTCATTATTATATAGGCATATGCCCCCATGAATTTCTTCCTTTCCATTAATAATGTATGTCTAAATTTAATTACTTAACATGATTTTTCATAAGATTTTACACTAGTTTCCTCTGAGCTTCCTGCCTCACTCAACAAATGTCATCAATTCTTGCCTGTAGATTCCTTCTTGGCCTGCTGTCAGAGAAAACAACAACAGCAGCAGCAGAAGCATCAAGAGCAACAACAAAACAAAAGAAAACTGTAGAACACTAAGGAGACTTAACACAAATAGTTCTAACTCAAGATATTTAATAATCACACTCAATATGGTCAAAGACAAAGGAAGGATCCTAAAAGCAGAAAGAGCAAGAGCAAGGCAAAAAAATAACATACAAAGAAATTCCCATACAGCAGGCAGCAGCAGTCTTCTCATTGGAAGTCTTATTAGCCAGAAGAGAGTGGCATGATATATTTAAAGTGCTGAAGGAAAAATATATATATATATATACAGGATATATATATATTCTTTTAGGATATATGTATTTCAGGATATATATCCTAAAATAGTATATCCAGAGAAAACATCCTTTAATCATAAAGGAGAAATAAAGAGTTTCTCAAACAAAGCTAAGGGATTTCATCAGCACACGGCCTGTACTATAGAAAATGCAAAACAGAGCTCTACAATATGAAAGAAAAAGACATTAATGAGAAATAAGAAATCATCTGAAGGTACAAAACTTATGATAATAAGTGCACAGAAAACAGAATATCGTAACACTGTAATTGTGGTGTATCTTGTGTAGAAAGTCTAAAAGATGAATCTATCAAAAATAACAACTTTGAAGACATAAAGAATACAATGAGATATAACAGAAAAAAAAGGAAAAAGCAGAGGTTGAAGTTAAAATAGAGAGTTTTATTAGTTTTCTCCTTGTTTGTTTATTAATCAGTGTTAGGTTGTCATCAGTTTAAAATAATGAGTAATATTGCTTTCAAGCTTCATGGCAACTTCAACTAGAAATATATACAATAGATACACCAAAAATAAACAGCAAGGAATTAGAACATACCACCTGAGAAAATCATCTACAATAAAATTAAGACAGAAAGGAAGGAGAAAAGAAAGAGAAGACCACAAAACAATTAGAAAACAAATAACAAAATGGCAAGAGTAAGCCTTTACTTATTATCAACAATAACATTCAATATAAATAGACTAAACTCTCCAAGCAAAAGACAGAATGGCTTAATAAATTAACAAAAGACCCAATGATTTGTTACCTACATAACAAACACACTTCACCAACAAAGACACATATAAATGAAAAATAAAGGGATGTAAACAGATATTCCATGAAAACAGAAACCATAAAAGAGCACAAGTTGCTCCACTTATAATAGACAAAATACATTTCAAGATAAAAACTGTAAGAAGAGACAAAACTGGCATTATATAATAATAAAGGAGTCAATTCAGCAAGAGGACATAACTTATCATAAATATGTATGATATATATGTACCCCACATTGAAGCACCCAGATATGCAAAGCAAATATTATTAAAGAGAGAGATAAACCCCAATACAACAATGGCTGGAAATTTTAACACCTCACTTTCAGCACTGAACAGATCATCTAGACAGATAATCAACAAAGAAACATTAGACATAATCTTCACTATAGACCCAATAGACCTAATAAATATTTACAGAACATTTCATCCAATGGGTGCAGAATACACATTCTTCTCCCCAGCACATGGATGATACTCAAGGACAGACCATTTGCTAGGCTACAAAAAAAAATTTTAGAAAATAAAAAATATTGAAATAATTTCAACTATCTTCTTTCACCACAATGGAATATAACTAGGAATCAATAAAACGAGGAATTTTGGAAACTATGCAAATACATGGAAACTAAATAATAAGCTCCTGAATGACCAGTGGGTAAATGAAGAAATTAAGAAGAAATTTAAAAGTGTATTGAAACAAATGATAATGAAAACGCAATATACCGAAACCTATGTGATACAGTAAGAGCAGTTGATACGGTTTTGCTGTGTGTCCCCACCTCTATCTCATCTTGATTGGTATTCCCATAATTCCCATGTGTTGTGGGAGGGACTCAATAGAGATAATTTGAATCATGGGGGCAGTTTCCCCTCATATTGTTCTCATGATAGCCAATAAGTCTCATGAGATCTGGATCTGACAGTTTTATCAGGGGTTTCCGTTTTTGTATCTTCCTCATTTTTCTCTTGCCGCTACCATGTAAGAAGTGTCTTTCACCTCCTGCCATGATTCTGAGACCTCCCCAGTCAAGTGGAACTTAAGTCCAGTTAAACTTCTTTATTATCAGGCTTGGGCATATCTTTATCGCAGCATGAAAATGGACTAATACAGAAGTACTAAAAGGGGAGTTTATAGCAATACGTGCCTACCTCAAAAAAGTAGAACAACTTCAAATAAACAAGGTGCTGATGCATCATAAAAACTAGAAAATCAAGAGTAAACCAAACCTAAAATTAGAATAAAATAAATAACAAAAATTAGAGCAGATATAAATAAAATTGTAAAAAAAAATCAATGAAATAAGAAGCTGTTTTTTATCCAATAAAATCTTCAGACCATTAGCCTAAGAAAAGAGAGAGAAGTCCAAAATAAATAAAGCCAGAGACGAAAAATGAGACATTACAACCAATAACGTAGAAATTCAAAGAATCATAGCAAATAAATACCAATGAATTGGAAAACTGAGAAGAAATGGATA
This sequence comes from Rhinopithecus bieti, assembly GCF_001698545.2. Classification (NCBI taxonomy): domain Eukaryota; kingdom Metazoa; phylum Chordata; class Mammalia; order Primates; family Cercopithecidae; genus Rhinopithecus; species Rhinopithecus bieti. The sequence continues at coordinate 962,102 of NW_016810869.1, read as the reverse complement.
AATTATTAGACTCATACAATCTACCAAACTTGAACGATGAAAAATCCAAAATCTGAACAGAACAACACTAGGTATGAAGACTAAAGTCAATGAAAATCTCCTAGTAAAAATAAGCCTGGGAAACAATGGCAACACTGGTGAATTTTACCAAATATGTAAAGAAGAACTAATATCAATCTTATTCAAAATTATTCAGAAAAATAGCAGAGGAAGGGATACTTCCAAACTTATTGTACGAGGCTAGTTTTACCCTGATACCAAAACCAAAGACGTATCCAAAACAGAAAAAAACAAATCAGAACAATATTCCTGATAAACATTGACACAAAATCCTCCACAAAATACTAGCAAACCAAACTCAAACACATTAAAAAGATCATCCATCCTGACCAAGTGGAATTTATCCAAGGGTTGCAAAAATACTCCAATGTATAAAATAAATCAATATGATATATGGTATGAACAGAATGAAAACAAAGTCCTTATGATCATTTCAATTGATGCAAAATATTTTATAAAATTCAACATCCCTTCATGATAAAAACCGTCAAAAACTGAATATAGAAGGAACATATATCAACACAATAAAAGTCACATATGACACACTCACAGCTAGTATCATAAGGAATAGAGATAACACAATAAAATGTCTAACAATAAACCTAATGAAAGAAGTCAAAGATCTCTATAATGAAAACTATAAAATGTTAATGCAAGGAATTGAAGAGGACACCAAAAAATGGAAAGATATTTTATGTTCATGAGTTGGAAGAGTTAATATTGTTAAAATGCATACATTATGCAAAGTAATGTACAGATTCAATGCAATCCATATGAAAATACCAATGACATTGTTCACATAAGTAGGAAAAAAATTCTAAAATCTATATGGAGCCATAAATATCCAAAATAGCCAAAGCTATTCTGAGCAAAAAGAGCAAAACTGGAGGAATCATATTACCTGACATCAAATTATACTACAGAGGGATACAAATCAAAACAACAATGTAGTGATTAAAAAAAAGAGAGATAAACCAATGAAACAGCAGACAGAACCTAGAAATAAATACATACTTCTACAGTAAACTTATTTTTGACAAAGTTGTCAAAAACATACTCTAGGAAAAGGATAGTCTATTCTATATGCAGTGCTGAGAGAACTGGATATCCACATGCAGAAGAATAAAACTAGATCCATGTAGCTCACCATACACAAAAATCAAAATAAATGGATTAAGTACTTAATTCTAAGACCTAAAAATGTGAAACTACTATAAGAAAATATTGGGGAAACTCCAGGACATTGGACTGGGCAAACATTTCCTGGGTAATACTTCACCAGCTCAGTCAATCAGGGCAAACATGGAAAAATGGGAACACATCAAGTTAGGAATCTTCTGCACAGCAAGGGCAAAAATCAACCAAGTGAAGATGCAACCCACAGAATGGGGGAAAAGTTTTGCAAACTACCCATCTGACAAGGATTAATAACAAGCATATATAAGGAGCCCAAACAAATCTACAGGAAAAAAATCTAATAATCCAATCAAAAAGGGCAAAATATCTGAATAGATATTTCTCAAAAGAAGATGTACAAATGGCAAAATGTATATGAAATGTGCCCAATATCACTGACCATCAGAAAAATTCAAATGAAAACTACAATGAGATATCATTTCACCTTAGTTAAAATGGCCTTTACCCAAATGACAAACAAAGACAAATTCTGGAGAGAAATCCGAGAAAAGAGAACCCTTGTGTACCGTTGGTGGGAGTGTAAATTAATATAATATTTAGGGAGAACAGTTTGGACGTTTTTCAAAAAACTAAACACAGAATTACTAAAACATCACTGCTAGAAATATACCCCAAAGAAAGGAGATTAGGATATAGAAAATCAATCTGCACTTTCACGTTTATTTCAGCACTATTCACAATAGCCAAGATTTGGAAGCAACTTGGGTCCATCAGTGGATTAATGGATAAAGAATATGTGGCACATATATACACAATGGAGCATTATTCAGTCATAAAAATGAATGAGATCCTGTCATTTGCAACTACATGGATAGAACTGGAAAATATTATGTTAAGTGAAATAAGCCAGGCACAGAAAGACAAAATTCACATGTTCCCACTCATGTGTGGAACCAAAAAGAGAAAAAGAAAAAAAAAAGCAATTGAACTCATGGAGATAGAGAGTAGAATAATAGTTATCAGAGGCTAGGAAGTGTAGTGTGGGGTTGGGGGAGTTGCGATGGTTATTGGGTGCAGAAACATAGGTAGATAGAATGAATACGATCTAGATTTAATAGCACAACAGGGTAGCTATAGTCAATAATAATTTATTGTATATTCAAAAATAACTAAAAGAAAATATTTGGATTGTTTGTAACACAAAGAAAGAATACATTCTCGAGGTGATAGATACCCAATTGACCTAATGTGATTATTAGGCATTATATGCCTGTATCAAAGTATCTCATATATCCCATAAACATACACATCTACTATGTCCCCACAAAATAAAATCAAAATAAATAAATAACAACAAAAATCAATAGTTTTCTATTATTGTCTCACTTCATCATAACCTTTTCTAGGATCTTTTCCAAATTTCTACCATATTTGAAGCTTAAATTAAAATCAAGTTGAAGTAATATTTCCTCGTTTTGCAGGTCTCCTTCAGTTTATCTTGTTGTACTTATGTGCTTACCAATCTCTATCTCTGAAATGCTCCAGTTCTTTTCATCAATGCTCAAAGCTCCACATCAGCACCACCCTTACACGTCATAAGAGTTTCTCTTCCCTAGACCACCTTGGTTTAGAGAGACTGAGTTGGCACTCATTATAAAATGCACTCCTCATCATAGCCGAGTCCCTGAAGCCAAGGAGAGGTGTTCAGTGAGATCTCTGCCCTGCTTTCTAGGCCACAGAGATGCTAACAGGAACATGAAAAGAATGAAGATAGATACAGAGCCAACAGATTTGCTAAAGAGAATGTCACTGTTTAAACAAAAAAATTATTTACACTCCACAAAGGAAAACGAATAGTTAGCGTATCATTACATCTGCATTAGCTCATTTAATCCTCATGGTATCTCTGTACTATAGGTACTATGATTATTCCCCATGTACAGACAAGAAAAGACAGACATAGAGATTTACAAATACTTTCCCAAGCCATAAATGTCGTATGTGGCATATGTAGGATTTTCATCCAGGAAGTGCTGCTTCCTAGAAGGAACTCCTCAACAATGTGGCCTCTAGAAATAAGACTAAGAAAAATATAAATGTAGATTTCTTTTTCTTTAGCTAGAACATAAACCAGAAGGACAGAAGTAAGACAAGGAATACAAATCACAAAGAAGTACAAAACATTAGATATTCTTGAACTAAGATTTAACTTATTTCAGTTTCCAGAATTACAACAGCCTTTTTTTTCCCAATAGTGTGTATGCCAACTATGTAACTAAGAGTTTGATCTGAGGAAAAAACAAATGACTTAGCCTCCAGGTAAATTCCTTTAACAAAATGAACCAGAAGTAACAGAACTGTGCATGTTTTCTGACAGTTCTTTTAATAGCCTGATTTCCTTATAGTCATTCATTCTTGAGTTTACATTTTTAAAAATATTTTACATATAAAAATTTATGCTAAAGTAACTGAAATATCATATGAAAATATTCTATTTTGCCAAAGTAGTAATAATACTTGTAATATTTCTCTTGGATTTATTTTTATTATATAAATAATTATTTGATAAAATTAACTTTTAATCAAACTTCTTTGATGGTTATTTAATCCAGGCTACATGTTGCATAATGTTAGAAATATTTATCTTGTCATTCCTGGAAAAGCCATGGACACTCAATGCCAACCAATGAAAGCAGTCAGGAGGGGAGCTGTACCCCGCAAAGTCACAGGGATGGAGCTGCCCAAGGCCATGGAAACCCACCTCTTGCATCAGCATGACCTGGATGTGAGAAATGGAGTCAAAGGAGATAATTTTGGAGCTCTAAGATTTGACTGCCTCACTTGATTTCGGACTTGCATGGGGCCTGTAACCCCTTCATTTCAGCCAATTTATCCCTTCTGGAACAGGTGTATTTACCCAATTCCTGTACCCTCATTGCATCTAGGAAGTAACTAACTTGTTTTTGATTTTACAGGCTCATTGTGGAAGGGACTTGCCTTGTCTCAGATGAGACTTTGGACTGTGGACTTTTAAGTTAATGCTGAAATGAGTTGACTTTTGCGGACTGTTGGGAAGGCATGATTGGTTTTGAAATGTGAGGGCATGAAATTTGGGAGGAGCCGGGGGCAGAATTATATGGTTTGGCTGTGTTCCCACCCAAAACTTATCTTGAATTGTAGCTCTCACAAATCCCATGTGTCATGGGAGGAATGTAGAGGGAGGTAATTGCTTCATGGGGGCGAGTCTTTCCTTTGCTGTTCTTGTGTTAGTGAGTAAGTCTGATGATTTTATAAAGGACAGTTCCCCTACACAAGCTCTGTTGTCTGCCACCATGGAAGATGTGACTTTACTACTTATTCACCTTCCACAATGATTGTGAAGCTTCCCCAGCCACGTGGAACTGTGAGTTAATTAAACATCTTTCCTTCATAAATTAAAAAAAAAATATGTATTTATTTTGTCATTTCTGGATGAGAAATTATGTTAACAAAATTTGTTTGAATAGTAAAATTCTTAATTTCTGAAGAGTTGTTTCTCTTTTTGTTTTAAGACTTTATGAAGAAATGCACACTTTCTGTAACTGCTTCTTACTCAAAACTGTGGAAGCTTCACTGTCACAGAAGATAAATTGAAATGTCTTTTAACTAGGCCCTTATGACTTTCAGATTCTCTGAAATCTAGTTACTATTTTGAACATATAAAATTACTTTGGCAGATACTTTCCTCACTCTTGTTTCTAGAAATATAGGTCAAGTATTTAATCATCAAACAACCACAGGTATTTAACAGGCTCATATTTTTCATGATAATAGAAAACCCTAGGGTTATTTTGTAAGAGAGCGGCTCATATGAATCTTAGTTCAAGTTATTGTAAGATGTTATCAAATTCAGAATATCGGACCCTTCTGCCTGAATATTCATATTGATTTTATAATTTTAGATTTTAAGCCAAATTCATAACATGAATATGTTTTTTAATGGTTATATGAGTGTGCACCAATGAGACAGCTTGGATTTTGGCCAGGCAAAATCCTTAGGTTTTTTTCTTCTCTTTTGTTTTAATCTTTTATTTATTTCCAAATCAATTCATACTGGATAAGCTCTCATTAATACTGATTTATTATTTTCTGCTAAATCTGTTATATTCACCCACCTTTTGGTTAAAACTTCGCTGACATAATTAAATGCATTCTTTTAATTAAAGAACAGTGTTTCTCTTTTATAGACATGACAAGTGCTTCAAATTATGATACAAAATAGTGCCAGGACATTTTCATTGTAAGTTTATTTTTTCTAATTTGCAAGAGTGTGTTTTGAAATGATTATTCAGCATATACCAGAAAAATGACAATTTCTTTAATATTATATTGTGTCACAAACATTATCTCTAATATATAAACATCTATTAATATGCATACTTGCTCTCTTTCTGTCTCTTTTCCTCTCCTTCTCTCTCTGATTTTATTCTCTCTCATTCTTCTTGCCTTTTGCCCTCAGCCCCAAAATATTTTTCTAGGTGCTACTTAAACATGCAAAGTAAAGTGACCTTGCTACTCAGAAGAGAGACTCTGTCTTCTGCTGTTTGGATAGCTCTTTTCTTCTTTGTGATTCTGTGATTCTTCAAATCACTCATCAGAGGTCACCACATCAGTGACATTGTCCCCAGAAATCCTAGTATCATACATGCTCATGAAGTCACTGTGTACCTTCTTCCCTTGTTGTATTTTTCCTTCACAGCTGTCGTCACCTCCTGTGACATACTGTTTCTCTCCCATAACTAGAAGGTAATCTCTACTGAAGGAGAACAATATTGACTTTGCACTTTTTGTCATTGTTTTTTTATGCCTATACAAAATCCCTGAGATAAAGTAGACCTTTGATGAATATTTGTGGAATGAATAGATAAATGCATAAAGATCAATGTTCTATGTTATAAAAATAGTAGATAAAAAAGATGACCTTTACATTTAAATAAAATATCAGCCATAGCCTGGTAATATCACCCACTCACCCCTACACACAGACACACATTGAATATTCCTTGTGCTGTAGACACTCATAGGCTCACTATAGTACCAAATAGTGGAGAAAACAATATCTTGGAAGGGCTTTGCATGAGTGTTCTATAAAGAGTGGTGAGCATGAAGAAGCTTGGAGTTGGCTTCTCTTCTGGAGAATTCTGAAGTTAGTAGGGATTCTTCAGAGCTGCCTGTGATGTCAAGTCCTAGTTGAGCAGCAACTAGAGGAGAGAAAGTATTTTGTATGGAAAAAAAATAAGATTCCTGGGAGCAAAATGGATGCCTACAGAAGGTGGCATGACCTGAACCACTTTAATGGTGTTTTGATCAGTAGGAGAAGGGTGCTTAGATGTGAAATGGAAAGTTTTAAGCTCGAGTAGAGGAGACTTGAAAATATCTGAAAGTAAGTTGTTATAGTAATAGTGAATGTTCTCATCGTAAATGGATGGATGGCTGTGGGATCTGTTTGTGATCTTTCAGGAAGAGGGGCAGTAGTAGGACAGGACTACGTTTGCAGGAAGTGATGGGAGAAAAATAAAGGCTTTCAGCGTATCAACAAGCATTTGAGTCTGAAATCTTTATTGTTTTTAAAAAGGAAAGTAAATGCGAATGTTATTTTTTAAAAAAGCAAGACCTACTTGTACATACACATAAACACATTGGCCTTCAGAAAGCAAAGAATTCTTCTTATTAAAAGTGTATCTTTCAATGTATGCACACCACTAAATGAACTATTTTAAGTGAAAGTATATAAAATAGCATTCAGTATATAGCTGTCACTGTCATAAAGAGCCAAATTATATTTGACAATCAGAGTTTCAGCAGCAAAGTGATATTGGGTGATTATTATAATTAAAAGGAACAATGTGTTAGCTTCAATAATATACCTCTTGTTAAAATTTATCAGTCCCATATTGATGTGACTTATGACACAGATGCATTGCAATTAGAAGGTTCAGTTTTTGATAGAGTTGATACATGCTTTTTCAACAGTAAAATAATTGTTGTTTTAAGGGCAATTTTCACTTTAAAATATGAAAATAACAAAGCTCTGAATACAGACACTCTCAAATGATTTTAACAAATCAGATCTTTTCTTATTGCTTATATGCCACAAAACTAACCAAAATATCAAACACATTAACTATTTATAGATCCTTCCATCACTGCAACAAATCATATGAAGAGGAATAATTATTTACCACCATATTAGAAAAATGTATCTTACATAAAAATATGCTCAAGCCACTAGAAATATATAAATTGTTTAAGTGTCAGCAGAGGAGACAGATTTTAGATATGAATTCTACTAAAAGTAGTTATTAGGTTGGTTACTTTTTCTTGCAGAATATGTAAATATGTTAGAATACATTTAATATGTTTATCAGAAAATGATCTTTGTGACTATTCTTACCTACATTTTGGACTTTTTTGTCAATTTTATAATAATTTGTTAGTAGATTCTATTTACATAGATAGAAATAAGAAAGCAGAAACCACTCATAATTTATCCTAAGTTAAACATTAGTCTTGAGGTTATTTCAGTAAGAAACCAACATGGTGATTCTATGTATTTTTTAAATCAGTCCTCTAATTTATGTAATTAATGCACATTATATATATATATATATACACACATATATATAAAACTAATCAATAAAATATGCATATTTAAGATTTTTTTGCTACTAATCTTAAAAATTATGTTAAAAGCTAATATTGAAGGCACTGTAATATGTACTTTGAAAATTATAAGTATTGATCATTCGGGGGCACTTCATTAAACTTACAACATTAATAAAAGGACAAGTTATTGATGTATCATAATTTTAAAAATTCAATACATATGAAGTCTTATGAAATATGTGATGAAGTTCCAAAAGTAGGGTAGCAGTATTGAATGTGTGAATACATTGCATAAGGAAATGAAAAAGACACTTGCACATGCATGTTTATAGCAACACAATATGCAATTGCAGAAGTATGGAATCAGCCCAAATGCCTGTCAATCAACAAGTGAATAAAGAAAATATGGTATATAAGATATATTTTCATATATACCATTGAATTCTACTCAGCCATAAAAGGGGACAAAATAATGGCATTCACACTAACCTGGATGGAATTGGGGACAATCATTCTAAGTGAAATAACTCAAGAATGGAAAACCAAACTTCATATATTCTCACTGTAAGTGGGAGCTAAGCTGTGAGGATGCAAAGGTTTCAGAATGATACATTGGATTTCGGGGACTTGGGGGAGAGGGTGGGAGGGGGGTTGAGGGATAAAAGATTGCACAAGTGTACACAGCTTGGGTGCTGGGTGCACCAAAATCTCAGAAATAATAAATAAACAAATAGATAAATAAGTAAATAGAATGGGCAAAATACTTCCAATGCGGTAGAAATACCTTCTTTTTGAGGGCTCTTTGGAAGAATGTGTCTTCTATTTCAAATGTCACTCATTCTGATATGCTTCTGATCTTCATTTTTTACTATTTTGTGCAATCATTTATGCTTATCACTAACAATGTCATTGTCCCACTGGAGCCTGAGACTATCCATGAAAACACAAACATACACACAGACACAGACATGCACACACACACACACACACACACACAAATCTATTCATCATTCTGCATCCTCACTAACCTCTGCCATCTATCTCATCTTTTCTTCTCAAATAAAAAGAATTTTTTTTTGTAGGTGCAACTTTAACTCCCTACTTTTATTCTGTAGTTTCTATGCTCAGAACCCCTGAAACTGCCCTGTATAAATTTACTACTTTACTTAAAAACTTGATGTTTTCATATGTCCTCCTACACAGAGTCATTGTTCTTCAGCGCTTTTTGATGGAAGCATTATCAGTCACTCTTGATTTTAACCAAATTACAACCTCCAAGGCGCTTCTCCATACACACACATACACACACCTCTTTGCTCCTTCCTTAATAGCCTCTAAGAGCTTGAAATGACTAAATTTGAATCACTGGCTGGGTATAAACAATTGTTAAGGTCTTACTCTGTTCCTCCCATTGTGAATGTTCTTTTACTCATTCACATTCTAATCCTTAACCCAATTATTTTCTCCATACACAATAGCTTTCCCATTTCCACCTCCTTTTTTGCCCAAATCACATTGCACAGTTGGTGAGACACAACCCTACCACTGCCAGTAACATCAACATACTCATGTTATTTTTTCCCTTTCCTTTCTTGCACAACCTTTGAGATAATCTATATTCTATTTGCATAGCTCATACACGTGGGCTTTCTAGTATAATTGATAAAAATCACACAAATTCAGAGGAAGGTCCATCTGAAAATTCATGGTTTCCAGCGTCATTTGGCTCCCACATTTTTGCTGAAATACTCAATTTTCCCAGAGAGCTTTCTGTTTAATTGTTCCCACAGTTTATTTCCACACTCCACAAACATTCTAATACAGCAGGTATTCACAAATAACCGGCACATGACTGTGCTTCTGTTTCATGAACACACAAAGATTCAATAATCAACCCTCACCCAACTCATATAAATTCAACACTATATGTCTTAATCTTTTCTCCACACACATTTTCTCTAAAATTAACTATTCTGTTAAACTTTGAGTTGTTTTCATTGTTCATATCTTAGAAATCTAAAAAAGCAATCTTTGTCTCCTTTTCTGTAAGTTCAATCCTTCCTTCACTATCCTCTATCAGTATTTTAATTTTATTTTTTATTTAAATTTTATTTTTGTAGAGAGAGGGTCTCACTATGTTGCCCAGTCTGGTCTCTTAACTCCTAGACTCAAGCAGTCCTAATACCTCAGCCTCCCAGAGTGCTGGGATTACAAGGATGAGCCACCATGCTCAGTCTCTATCAGTGTTTTAAAATGTATTCAGATTTCTTCTATCTAATCTAGAAAATAAACACAAACCTTCTTAGTTCCATAATTCTCTACAACTTTTTCTCTCTTCTCTGATACAGGTATCACTCCTTCCATTTCATTTTCTGTCTGTTCTTCAACCTATTGCAGTATGAATTAATAGCCTCACCATTCAGCTAACAATGCCTTTTGAAGATCATCAAATAATTTATTTATGTTAAATCCAGTGTTCGTCATCTACATGTATTTCTTTACTTTTCTATCATATGACAGTATTAACCCAATCCTCTTACTGGAAACACTCTGTCCTTAGTTTCAGTAACAAAATTTTGTTTGGTTTGGTTTTCTTTCTACCTTTTGTTGTCACTCCTTATCAATCTCTTAAAAATCTCTTTAGAACTCATATTTTTACTAAACAGATCTTGCAGTGTCATATTTCTCATTCCCTTCTCCTTGAACATTTATTTTGACTAGAAAGTTTTGTCCTCAATCTAGAAGTACTATAAGTTCAGGGGTGGGTTTAATAGTTTCATTTGTCTTCAAAATCCTCTTCCTTTTTGAAAAACTATAGGTAAAATTGTATATATTTATTGTGTACAACATGATGTATTAAAGCATATATACATTGTGGAATGACTAAATCTACCTAATTAACACATGTATTACCACACAGTTATCATTTTTAGAAACAATACTTAATATTCACTGTCTCAACATTTTTAAAGAATACAATATATTGTTATTAAGTGTAGTAATCATGTTGTACAATAGATCTCTTGAACTAACTCCTCCTGTGTAACTGAAATTTTGTGTTTTATGACCAACATCTCCCCAACCCCTCTCTCTGCTCCTGTTAATCACCATTCTACTCTTGCCTTTTATGAGATCAACTTTTTTAGATTTCTCATATGAGTGAGATAATACAGTACTTGTCTTTCTGCGCCTGGCTTATTTCACTTAGCAAATATCCTCCACGTTCACCTATGTTGCCACAAATGATAGGATTTTCTTATTTTTATATTTCAATCAATGGATGAATGGAAAAAACAACATGGCATATATACCCAATGAAATGCTATTCAGTGAACATCCTCTTCTTGACAGCAACAGAATGGACATCAGTCTTTTGTGTGAGATTATAGTCACAGGCTCTGATGTAGGATAAGCACTTAAGGTGGGTTATGTTAAGTCAATTCATATTTATGTATAGTTTCAGGCATAGACTGATACATGGTCTTATTGATAGTTGGTGAACGTTTTTTGTAGTTATGGGTGTCTTTGCTATTTCACTTTCTATGCCATATGAGGATGCTAGCAAAAATAGAAGAGAATAAACCTGGAGAACATTAAATGGCTGCCAAGACCCTCAAGCCTTTGTTTTATGTGTAAATATATACTATCAGATTGTTGATTAAAAAGCCCAGAATTTAGAGTTATATGTTGTTTACTGAGGTCAGTAAAAGATTATTTTCAATGCGCTGTGTACTTCACATGAACGTCACCTAACCAATTTAATGTTTTGTTCCATTGAATATTCTACATCTCCACACAAAGCCCCACAACTTTACACATGTACTAATTGTGATTAGCACATTGGAAAATGTGTTCCCAGGATCTACCATATAAAATCAGAGATTATTTTAGTTAGAGAAGAATGCCAGGAATTTCACAATGCTTGCGGTATTGCTGATACATTATTGTACCATTAAAAATATGTTTTGTCCACTAAATGCCTCAACTTAGAATTTTCATTAAAAAATAATTTTCTATTTTGGTAACCACATCTCTTATTTTTTATTGATAATATACAAATGCATCTTATTAGATTTACTAGTAGTTTTAATTAAAACATATTGTTCTTCAACGCCATATATTTTTTAATCTTTGCCTTATTTTGGACTAGATTCTTTTTTCTTCCTTAGCTATGTATATTTTTGTATGGTTGTAATTCTGGGCAAAGAGCCCAGATTGGGATAATTTTTGTTTGTTCCTCACATAGTGTCCCAGATTCTGTTTCGAGAGAAGCATTGTAAATTAATAATATGATTACAGTTTATTTTCATTATTTATTTTCTGTAGGATCTAGCATATTAAGACATATTCTTTGCAGTACTTAGCTCCAAATACGAATACAGTCTAGTTAGTTTCTAGGCATTGCCATTACCAGCATCTATTTTTTTTCTCCTTAGACAATTAATTATACCTATTCTTTCTTTCAGGAATGAGAAATTGAACTGATGAGTTTTTCTAAATTCACTTGACACTAAAGTCCTTTATGGTCTAGGTTGTATGGTGCTCCATTCATTAGGAATAATACATTGCATTGATGTCTCTGCTAATAATTGTATGTGTATAACAGAAAGCCCTTTGTGTATCAATGTGTAATCCTGAGAGATCCACTACCTTAGGAATCAGGGAATCACATATATGGTCATCCACTAAGCTCGTCAACTGCTAAACTCCCGCAGTGCCTAGAAAATGAAATCGGTCACTCTGAGCCTATGAAATACTTGAAATTCTGGTTAATACTGTACAATGTATTCTCAAAATCAAATTTCCCCTATTTCCAAGACATTCAACCATATCATGATGTGATATCTCTAACTCAATGACCAGAAAAACTGAGTTTCCTAAAGCAGTTATTTATTTCTATCTAAATTATCTTTTATTTGGTTACAAATTAAATAAACTCTAATTTTCCATTGTTAATTAATGACCATCTTGATAACCCAGTAATCTATGTAACTATTACCAGTTTTTAATTTTTTCTTACCCATCACATACATAGCTTCATTTCAGGTAAGTAGAGACTTTCATCATCATCATCATTATCATCATCATCATCATCATCATCATGATTATTTGTGGGGATTTGTTTTAACTAGGTTTTACCTCACCCTTCAAGTTTATTCAATATAATAAAATGATTTTTGTTATCATAGGTCTTCTAGAATAGATTGTTTTGTTTGCTATTACATACTATCAAACTGGAATTGAATATAGCAAAGACTCCAAAAACCCATCACATTTCTCTGAACAAATCAACAAGAGGAATAATTAGTCCTTGCAGGCTAAAGCTCTAAATGTTAATAAACCTGTATACACAGAGAGGGAAAAAAGAAATCAAAGGTATAGATGTTAAAACACCATCACCCATGGGAAGTGATCATTCAATGCCCTTTGCAAGAAGTCTGTCATACAGGGCCCAACAAGTTGTTTGAATTGTATTCAGGTTGTTTCTTGGCATTGGTAGGTATGCTAGTAAGCTCCATCATTCACGGCCACTGCTGCTATGTGTTGTAATCTGTTTTATATTCAAAATAACTCTTATCTACAAAACTTGAAATCAAAATTGTATAAGTGACAAAATTTATAGCTTTGCAACTTTTGAAAATATATCAAAGTAAAACTTTAGGGGTTTAGTTCCCCTAGTGGTATGTGAATCATCAAAATTCTACAAAATTCATAAAAGGATCAAACCAGAAGATTTAAGTCACCTTAGAAATCACTGGATAATATCGGCCGGGCACAGTCGCTCACGCCTGTAATCCCAGCACTTTGGCAGGCCGAGGAGGGTGGATCACCTGAGCTCAGGAGTTCGAGACCAGCCTGACCGACATGGTGAAACCCCATCTCTACTAAAAATACAAAAATTAGCCGGGTGTGGTGGTGCTCCTGCAACCCCAGCTACTCAGGAGGCTGAGACAGGAGAATCTCTTGAACCTAGGAGGCAGAGGTTGCAGTGAGCCAAGATCACGCCACTGCACTCCAGCCTGGGCAACAAGAGTGAAACTCCATCTCAAAAAGGAAAAAAGAAAAAAAAAAAAAAAAAGAAATGAAACAAAGAGATCATTGGATAATATTATCGTTTTACAATTTTTGAAATAAGGTCTAGCGACATTATGTAAGCTAAAAATATTGCAAAACTGAATGGTAACAAAAAGATATGTTCTGATTCCCAGATCAATGTTTACTGATAATAAATAAAATCATTTTGGCTTATTGGTTTCAGATTAAGACAATACAAACTTTTTCAATATCATAATTTTAATACACGAATGTCTGTATTATAAAAGGTAAAATTACAGTAGTAACTTTTAAAGCTAAATCAATAGATTACTATTGTTTAAAATAATAGATGCTAGAATGTAAAGAGTAAAATTAATATTCTAGCTTAATAAAATAAACACTCAAACTCTTCTAAGAATTTTTTACCAAATATAAATACAAGAACTTCACTGTCTTTAAGACAAAATATCAAAACAAGCGAAGCAATCCTAAATTGATTTCACTAAAATATTTGAAAGACTATTTCATCCCTCACATTTTTGTTTTAGCTTTTATGTTTTAGGGTTTCTATTTATTTTTTAAGAAGGACTCTATAGTTGACCTTTGCTTGTAGACTGAATCTAAGAGAAGATGGCAATTTGAGGATTGAATTTGATAATTTTTCATGCTGTCACAAATGATCTATATGTTTCATTATCTTATGAACTTAAATCCTCAGCCAATGGGTTCTCGAAGAGAAAGGCTGAACCTACTTATTTGAAATAAACATAACTATGATACATAACTATGCAATGTTGGAAAATAAAGAAAAGAAACACATTAGTATCTAACTTTAAATTACAGTTATTAGGCTTTGTCAAAATGCCATTAGAGTTATTTTTAGTTTAGAATGTGGACACAAATTTTTGAAGTTATTTATTCTCTGAGATATATCAAATATTTCAGCCCCCTTTGCTGCTTTTACCATCAAAAGTCATTCTGTCTTTCTTTGTTATCTGTCACCATGCCAAATGGGATATGGTCTGCTTCTGACTTACTTATATAAGTTATATTGAGACAAAGACATGCCACATTGACATATATAATAGGCATGTGAAGACAGTTTTTAAGAAGAAAATATAGCAAAAATAGTATTTTTTAGTTTGAAACATTTTACATTATTTATGTAATAGTTGAAAGTTATCTTTAATCATATATGCTAGATTTATTATTCACTCTTGGAAAACAAAAGACTTTGGCTGAGGATGTAACTACTATATTTATAATTTTGACTTTGAGAAAGAGTATTGCATTTTAGTTCACAAGGGCTATTTCACAGGTATGTAATTGTCAAATAGCCAACCAGATTATTCAGTAAAAATGAATATACGTCTTATAGGTTTCAATAACAATAAATAAGTTGCAACCTGATTAATCCAGATGATGTTAAAAATCCTGAAGTTAATATATATAACTTTCTTCTAAGAAATTCAGAAAATTTTCCTCAAATTATGCTTTCTTGTTCTCCATATTACTATTATATTTCAACTCTAATTTCCCTAGCTCTGTGTATCTGAATATATATAATGCATATACTTTAAATATTATATTAGTATATAAGTATTCTCATAAGGAGTAACATACATTTACTATATATCAGTTAAACATATATTTAAATGTATAAACATTATTTATAATCCAAGATTATTACGAGGTTTATGAATTTAGCACTTTGTATCTTTCACTGTTTTTCTTCTATTTAAATTTTAACAGTTTTCAGTGAGAATATCATACCAAAAAAGTTTGAAATTTTATTACTGTGTCATATTTAACAATAATCTTAGCTAGACTGATAGTCTATATTGACAGAGCCAGTTAGCACTATACATAATATTCTATTATCTTCTGTTTTCTTTTTTCTAATGATAAATGTACTATACATTGTTTGCAATGTTCCTATTTGTTAATTTGTTATTTGCAAATTTTGTTTTTCAGTATACCTCTACATATATATGTACACATGCATGTATATACATAGACACAAACAGACATGCGTGAGTGTTTGCATGTGTATTTATTTGGGAAAGAATTTATTTTCTTTATTGTATTCAAACCTGGTATTCCACAGTATTGTTATCATGTCTGTTGGTGTTTCATTGTGTTTCACTAATCTGAAACATCTTAGTGACAGAAAAATTGCAAAACTAAACATAATTTTCTCCTGTCCCAATTTTTAAAATCATATTTTAATTTTGCAGTGTTCCTGTAAAAATGTGAAGTCTATCACCTTCTTGAATCAGATCTGGCTTATGGTCTATTTTATTCCATGGAAAATGGTAGAAGTGATGTTGTTTAGGATATGACTTAGACTTCAAAAATCTTTGAGAACTTTTAGTCTCTCTCCTCATCTCTCTCTCTTTTTCCCAAACTCACATTTACCATAATAACAACACTTTTATTCTGCAAGGGTATAAAGGAAACTTGGAGAAAAAAGAATATTTTCAAGTGAGGCAGTCCTATAACAGCCAGTTCCCAGTTCCCAGTGAAGCCGCTGGATGACCATAGATGCATAAGTATGAGCAGTTTAAATAAGGAGAGTTAGCTCAAATAAGCAGGATTATCCAAGCAACCCATAGATACCTGGGCTAAACCCTTATTCATTTTCTCTTGAATATTTCTTCTGTCATATTCTCTCTAATGTCTCCTGTGGCATTCCCAGTAATCATAGCCTATTCCTAATCATCAAATTCTCCATTGGTTGTAACCACTTTTTTACATTATCTATCATTTTATCTCTAAACGATGCATTCTGGATAATTTCTTCAACCTATGTTCCTGATCATCAGTTCCCATGAATGGGATTAATGCTTTTATAGGAAGAGACATGAGAGCATGCTTCCTATCTCTTCTCTCCACTTTGTAATATATATCAAGATGACGGCCATCTGTAAACCAGGAAGCAGGCCCTGAGTAGACACTAGATCTGCTGCAGCCTTGTTCTTGGACTTTCCAGGCTCCTGAACTGTGAAAATCAAATATTTATTGTTTAACTCACTCATTCTGTGGTAATTTGTTATAGCAGCATGAACTAAGATGATTCCCAAATTAAAACATACTCAAAAACAGAATTAAAAAAATTCTGTGGAACAACTTTAAGCAGCCTATTGTGTATATAGTTTGAAACCCCAAAGAATAGATATGGGCATAGGGAAAACAATATTTGAAGAAATAAAGACAGAAAGGTTCCAAATTTGATGAAAATTATGAAACCACAGATAATGAATCTTAACATATCTCATTCACAAGAAACATGAAGAAAACTACGATTGGGGAAAGTATCCAGTCTACATTACATTGAAGGGGAGGAATCCAATCTACATTACATTAAAATGCAGAATAACTCCAGAAGTCCTATATTATAAATTTTTAAAAATATAATAAAGATAACATCTTAAAAACAGTTGGATGGCTATTTGTACACAGAATAATGAAACTGGACCCCTACATATCACCATATAAACAAATTAACTCAAGATATATTTAAGACTTAAATGTAAGACTTCAAAATATAAAAATCATAGAATAAAACCTAGGAAATGACCTTCTCAATATGGGTCTTGGCAAAATAATTATGGCAAATTTCTCAAAAGCAATTGCAACAAAACCAAATATTGACAACTTAGACCTAATTAAACCAAAGAGCTTTTGGACAGCAAAAGAAACTATCAACAGAGTAAACAGCCCACAGAATGGGAAAAATATTGCAAAATATGCATTTAACAAAGGCCTATTATCCAGAATGTAATGAATTTAAGCAAATCAACAAGCAAAAAATCAATAACCCTGTTAAAAAGTGGGCAAAAGTCATGAACAAACACATCTCAAAAGAAGACATACAAACAGCCAACAAACACATGAAAAAAGGTTCATCATCACTAATAATCATAGAAATGCAACCAAAATCACAATATATCATCTCACACCAGTCAGAATGGCTTTGATTAAACAATAAGAAAGGAACAGATGTTGGCAAGGCTGTAGAGAAAAGAGAACGCTTACACACTATTGGTGGGTACCTAAATTAATTCAGCCAGGGTGGAGAGCAGTTTGAAGATATCTCAAATAACTGAAAATTGAACTACCATTCAATCCAGCATCCTACTATTGGGTATATACCCAAAGAAAACTAAATTGTTCTATCAAAATGACACATATACTTATATGTACATCACAGCACTGTTTGTAATAGCAAATCAATGGTGGACTGAATAAAGTAAATATGATATGTATACATGATGGAATATTATACAGACATTAAAAAGAATAAAATGATGTCCTTCACAGCAACATGGATGCAGCTGGAAACCGTTATCCTAAGTGAATTAACACAGAAATATGTTCTCATTTACAAGTGAAAGCTAAAAATTGGACCAGTAGATACTGGGGCATACAAGAAGGGAGGAGGGTAAGGGTTGAAAATCTACCTGTTGCGTACTATACTCACTACCTGGGTGACAGATTTATTTGTACTCCAAACCTCAGCATCACACAATGTACCTTTGAAACAAACCTGCATATGTATACCCTGATTTTAAAGTAAAACTTGAAAAAATATATATATATAAATAAAATGTAAAAGATAAATAAATAAAAGCAGTTGGATAAAATAGACATGCTAATTACAAAGAAATAAAAGGAAGAAAGACGACTTTTTTTTCTTTAAAGTAATAAAAAAAAAATCCAACCAAGAATCCTATACCCAGAAATATTATGTTTCAAAGATTGAAGCAATCAGAATTTTCTTTATATACTATTGTATCGATACGGGGAAAGAAAGACAAGTTGCAAATTGCCAATATCAAGAATGAGCTAGTGGCATCACTGAAGTTATTGAAAGGACAACAGCAAAAAAATACTACAAACAATTATGTATCAATTTAAGAATTTGAATTAAATGAATTCTACAAAAGACAGAAACTACCAAATATCCTAGAAGAAGAAATCAAGAAACTTAATGTTCCAACATCTATCAAACAAATTGAACTTGCATTTAAAAAGTGCCAACAAAGGAAATCTAGACACAGGTTTCACTAGTTAATTCTTCCCAATATTGTGAGAAGAAATCAAACAAATTCTACACAAACTCTGCCATGAATTTGAAAGTGATTATTCCTCAGCTTATTTTTATGAGACAGGTATTACCTTGAGACATATATTACCAGACACTGATATTACAAATTAAATATAACAGTTCCAAATAACATGCTAGCAAATCAAATCCTACAGCTCGTACAAACAAAAAGAAAGAAAAGACAAGACAGTGCATTCAGACCAAGATAGCTTATTTCAGGAATGCAAGTTAGATTTCTCACAGAAAACAATCAATCAAAATGATACTCTACACATAACAAACTACTAAATCTCAATATAGTTTTTTAAAAAGGGGCTTTAAAAAAAACTCACTGAACATTCCTAATGAAAATTCTTGAGAAATTACAAATAGAAGAGAACTACATCAAACCGATAAAGGGCATCTACAAAATGCCAAAAGAAAAATTACAGTTCGTGGTGAAAGACACAATGTTTTCTTTCACCCTAAGAAGAGGAAAAGAGGGGTATATTTGCTCTCATTAATTCATTCAATAGTATACAGGGGTTTCTTGCCCATTAAATAAAGAAAGAAAACAATATTGGGCAACTGAATTAGAAAGGAAGAAATAAAAGTTATTTTTTCCACAGGTGAAATGCTTATCCATGTAGAAAATTGATTAAAACTATAAAAGGTAGTATACTTAATAACAAGTAAATTTGCAAGATATAAAATCAAACACAAAGAAAATCAATTTATTTTATGATAACAAAGACTCAGAACACAAAATGTCTTGCCATTTATAACAAGATTAAAAATATGAAGCATTTAGGGATAAATCTGATAAAATATATAAAATATCTGCACTACAAAAACTATAAAACAGTGATGAGAATAATTAAATAACAACTAAATAAAATGAGAGCAATACCCTGTTCCTGTGTCAGAAGATGCAACACTTTTAAGATATCAATTTTCACAAT